>NC_045439.1:82783716-82860890 GCF_002776525.5 Piliocolobus tephrosceles
GGGTTCACGCCATTCTCCCGCCTCAGCCTCCGAGTAGCTGGGACTATAGGCGCCCGCCACCACGCCCGGCTAGTTTTTTGAATTTTTAGTAGAGATGGGGTTTCACCGTGTTAGCCAGGATGGTCTTGATCTCCTGACATCGTGATCTGCCCGCCTCGGCCTCCCAAAGTGCTGGGACTACAGGCTTGAGCCACCGTGCCTGGCTGAATGGGAGAAAATGTTTGCAATCTACTCATCTGACAAAGGACTAATATCCAGAACCTACAAAGAACTCAAATAAATTTACAAGAAAAAAACAACCCCATCAAAAAGTGGGCAAAGGATATGAACAGATACTTCTCAAAAGAAGACATTCATACAGCCAACAGACACATGAAAAAAATGCTCATCATCACTGGCCATCAGAGAAATGCAAGTCAAACCCACAATGAGATACCGTCTCTCACATCAGTTAGAATGGCGATCATTAAAAAATCAGGAAACAACAGGTGCTGGGGAGGATGTGGAGAAACAGGAACACTTTTACACTGTTGCTGGGACTGTAAAGTAGTTCAACCATTGTGGAAAACAGTGTGGCGATTCCTCAAGGATCTAGAACTAGAAATACCATTTGACCCAGCCATCCCATCACTGGGGATATACCCAAAGGATTATAAATCATGCTGCTATAAAGACACATGCACACGTATGTTTATTGCAGCACTATCCACAATAGCAAAGACTTGGAATCAACCCAAATGTCCATCAGTGACAGACTGGATTAAGAAAATGTGGCACATATACACCATGGAATACTATGCAGCCATAAAAAAGGATGAGTTCATGTTCTTTGTAGGGACATGGATGCAGCTGGAAACCATCATTCTCAGCAAACTATCACAAGAACAGAAAACCAAACGCCACGTGTTCTCACTCACAGGTGGGAATTGAACAATGAGATCACTTGGACACAGGAAGTGGAACATCACACACTGGGGCCTATCGTGGGCGGGGGGAGGGGGGAAGGATAGCATTAGAAGATATACCTAATGTAAATGATGAGTTAATGGGTGCAGCACAGCAACATGGCACATGGATACATATGTAACAAACCTTCATGTTGTGTACATGTACCCTAGAACTTAAAGTATAATAATAATAAAAAAAAAGAAGATACAAATGACCAATATCAGGAATGAGAAGAAAACATCATTACAAATTGTAGAGATCTTAAAGGAATAATAGAATACCATAATTAACTTTATGACAATAAATCCAACAACTTAGATGAAACAGACAAATTCCCTGAAAGATACAAACTACTGAAGTTCATTAAAAAAAAAGGAAAATCTGGATTTCCCTATATCTATTAAAGAAATCAGTTATTTAAAACCTTCCTACATAGAAAACCCTGGGCCTAGAAGGCTTCACTAGAAGGCTTAAATTCTATAAACATTTAAGGAAGGTACAATACCAATTCGACACAAACTCTGTTTTAAAAATTGAAGAAAGGGCCAGGAGTGGTGGATGAATCCCAGCACTATGGAAGGCTGAGGCAGGTAGATTACTTGAGATCAGAAGTTGGAGACCAGCCTGGCCAGCACAGTCAAACTCTACTAAAAAATACAAAAATTAGCTGGGCATGGTGGCGCACACCTGTAGTCCCAGCTACTTGGGAGGCTGAGGCACGAGAATCACTTGAACCTGAGAGACGGACATTGCAGTGACCTGAGATCGCACCACTGCACTCCAGTCTGGAGAGAGTGAGACCCCATCTTAAAAAAAAAAAAAAAAAAAAAAATTTGAAGAGAAGCTAGAAGTGGTGGCCCTATGAAGATTTAAATAGGTTCATACACATTTAAAGCACCTAACTTAAAACAGTGCCTGGTGTATGGTAAAAAACTATAGAAGGAAATGCTAGCTATGATTACCACCTCTGGAAAATACCTAGTTCTTAATCTCTGTAGTTTTCTCAGATGATCTCTCAGTCCACATTGAGAAGCATTTCAGCAAGTTAAACTGAATCTTTTTGAGAGTGCATACAGGGTGAAGTAAAGGCAGAGCCTGACACTTGAATCCTGGCTGCATCATTTACTAGCCAGGTGGCCCTGGGCACCTTACTTAGCCTCTCTAGACCTCTATCTTTGAAATCATATGATTGTTGTGAGGATTGAGTAACAGATTGCTTTTCTTTCCTCAATCTCCTACCAAAACCAGACTTGTTTTATTAGAATGCCTTCCAATCAGACTGGTCCCAGGACCAGCTACTCCAGAGACCAAGAGCAAATGCTGGTCCCAGGGGAGGTCAATACTGAAAGGTCAATCTCGTACTCAGCCCATGACCGTCCAGGGTATTGTCTTCCCAGAGGCCAGAATTATTTGTCAGGATCAGGAGGGTGGCCTCTTAGGAATCCATGAAAACTCCTGGGATTCTGATGGGAATGGCCTGGGCTCTCTCTAAAGGGCTTATGATCAATCTCCTTTTCGTCTACCCATTAGCTGGTAGTATTTCCAAAGGTCAGCCCTGGAATTTCTAATCTTCTCTATTTGGGAGTTAATTACAATTTATAAACATAATGACTGCAAAAGTCTATATTTTCTTTTTATTTTCTTTCTGAAAAGTATTTTCTACCCTAATATATCATGAGAACTTTGATTCCTATTAAAATATGAATGTTCACATTTTAATATCCTCTCTAAATTGAAAGCACACCTACCCCTACCTCCCGGTGTACAGTGTGGCTCCATATGAAATTTTCCCTGAAACTGCTGATGACCTATCCGTATTTCTGAGTTCATCTCTGGCTTCTGGTTTCACCACCCTGACCCACATTTCTATTTTTAGGCTGGTCCCCCAAAACTAGAAGACTGTTCACTATCTGTTCTCTAGTGTTAGCAGCCACAACCATTCTGCACTGATCAAGGTTATTTACTCCAGAATCATCTTTGTTAAATCTCTTCTTTGTTCCCCATGTATTGTAGTAGGTTTTAGATATATATTTCTCCTCTCTGGCTGCTCTAATCCAAACCTTAATCAGTTTACAGGACAACAGTGATAACTTTCTTGCTGGCCTCCCCCTTCACGCCTATTCTACTCATAGCAACAGAAACTTCTTACTCAGGTGTTATTGTGAACATGGCAACAATTTTTAATTCTACTTAAACCAAACAATTTAAGTCTTGAAGACACTCCCTTACTGACTGTCATCTAGTGGCTTTTATTTTTTGGCACTCTGGATCCAGGCTCACCAACATGGCCACCTGTGTTTTTTCTCATTACTTGCATAATCCTCAGTCTCAAGGCCCACATGCTCCTATTACATGATATGGTGCCTAAGAACATGGGTTATTGGGTCAAACTGCCTGGGTTAAATTCCTCATTCCATTACCTATCAGTTGTGAACCTCTGTCTGCCTCAAGTTTCCTCATGTAGAAAGGAAAAACAATGGCAGTACCGACTAGCCTTACAGGGTTGTTGCAAGGATTAGATAATCTATGCAAAGCACTAAAGACAATGTCAGGCACAGAGCAAACACTCAGAAAGTATTAGTTACTACTGATCTCCTACTATTACTGCTTCCTAACAAAAGACCCAGGGTCTGCTACATACTACGTGATCCATAAGTTGAATCAAGGAATAGATACTCATTCTTGCTCCTAAAATTATTGAAACACTAGTGAAAGGCACAGGTTTTAATCTAAAATTTTGACCTACCTTCAAATCTGAGTTGGCTGCAAATTTCTGTCCAATTAAAGCTGCATTTCCTCCTACATAGTGCTGTAAGAGAGTTCAAGGCTTTTAGACTGTATTTTAATACAACTGTATCTCACCCAAGTTTAATCATTTTTTATTTTAAAAATTAATTTATAGTCCATTTTCCCAAAAACATTTTGAGGTGATTTTACCTCAAAGGACACACAGATGAAGTTAATGCAACAGAGACACAGAAAGTGAGTAATAAGGTGAAGAAAATAAATAGGACAACCATGAAAATGAGTCTGATTGCTTTTAACTGTTGATCAAATTTAGCTCTGAGCTTACAGCCATCCAGAAGAGACACAGGAAAGAGAAAAAGTGTGGACAGGGCTTATCTTCTACATTGTAGTCCCTCTAAAATGAAAAACTTCACTATCCTGTGGAAAATCATTGAGTAGATACTATAATGAACTAAAATCTAACTCCTGAGTGAGGCACATACAGCCTTTATCTAACCCATGCTTTCCTTACCACCTTCATCTCCTGCCCTTCCCTTCCACACCCTGCTTACAGCTCTCCAAGTCAGCCTTCCTCTGTCTCTGTGCCTTTGGCACATGCTGTTTCCTTCCATTAGGACACCCTCCCCTTCTCATATACTAGGCAAAACCCTGATCACTTTCCAAGAAATCAGCTGCAGTGTCACCTTTTCTGTAATGCCTTCTCTGTTCCCCTTACCTCAATGACATTTCAGCCTTCACAACCACCCTCACCAGATAGGATTACAGATCTCTTCCTACCCCTATAACCTGAACAAACCTCTAATGCGGCTCTTGTCCGCTTGGGCTGCTATCATCTGGGTACACAACTAGGTCCTTCCGGGCAGGGACTGTCTTCTTCTTATAAGTGTTCAGTAAATGTTTGTTGCTAAATTTTGAGAAATGAAGAAACACACTGATGTGTTGGGAAATATAAAGGTTTTCCTGGGAGTAAATTCCAAAGATAATAGGCCCCTAATATAGGACAGTATTTTCCCTTAAACACCACATATCTCAGCTGAGGACCCAGAGAACAAATATTTCAAGGTTGGTGTTCCATGTTGTTAAGGATGGATCCATGCGCCTTGGAAATCTGACACATAACAGCTAAGGATGCTGTTCTATTATAAAAGGTGAAAAGCCTAATAGTGTTACCTGGGTGGAATGCTACAATCCCAGCTTTCTAGTCCTCAGCCCACACAGAGGCACAGACTAAACCAGGGGTGTCCAATCTTTTGGCCGCCCTGGGTCACACTGGAAGAATTGTCTTGAGTCACACATAAAATACACTAACAATAACGGCAGCTGATGAGCTGTTAAAAAAGAGGGGGCAGGGGGTTAAATCTCATAATATTTTAAGAAAGTTTATGATTTGTGTTAGGCTGCATTCAAAGCCGTCCTGGGCTGCAGACTGGACAAGCTTGGAGTAAACAATTCTAGATGGCAGACATCACTCTTATGCCAATTTTGTGCTGACTAACCTCTGAATTCAGGTGGGACAGTAATAGCTTTTTAGAGATAAATATGAAACTTTCTGTGATACATAGGCTGAAATTTGGCCCTTTAACATGTCAGCCTTAATGTTTTATTTAACCACGATGGCTAGAATTTACCAAAAAAAACCCTGGAAAAATAGTAAAATATTTACAAAGTAGATTTCAGAATTTTCATATAATGCTTATCAACCTGCCTTAAAAAGGCACTCCCCTAGTGAAAGGGGGTTTTATAATGTTACGAAATAACTTGGACCATCACAAAGCTAGATAAAGTTGCTGTAAAAAATTTTTTCATCAAGAAATAAAGGCAGAATCAAGAGAGAAGAGAAATCAAACTGGTGGTTTAAATTCCATAATCATAAAGACTTTTGAGCAGTGGACTCCTCATGTTAGAATTATCAAGATTCTCTCATAAGAGATAAGAATCTCACTACTGATCTCAGCTGTCAAGATGATAATTGAAATCTTAACTTGCTGTCTCCTTTAGAAACTCAGCTGGGTAATGCCTATGTCCATTTCTAATGTTCAAACAGGCAGCTTCAAAGACAAAAAACTTATTATTTTCTAAAATTTTTTGAGATAGGGTTGCACCCTGTTGCCCAGACTGGAGTGCAGTGGCACGATCATGGTTCACTGCAGCCTTGACCTCCTGGGCTCAGATGATCCTCCCACAGGCACATGCCACCATGCCCAGCTAAGTTTTTCTATTTTTTGTAGAGACAAGGTTTCACCATGTTGCCCAGGCTGGTCTCAAACTCCTGGGCTCAAGCAATCCACCTGCCTCAGCCTCCCAAGTGCTGGGATTACAGGCATGAGCCACCATGCCCAGTCTAAAATCTTAAGTCATCAAAAAAAGCAGTCACAAAGGTTTGCCTGTGAAAGGTGCCAATTAAAAATGGCATTAAGAGTGTCCCTGGCTAGAACTACCAACCTAGACTGGGTACCCAGCCAAAAGGAGGTTTAAATGAGGAGGAAGAATGGGGTGAGGGCAAGACACGGGAGATAACCAAACAACCAAAACTTAGCCTCAAGAGGCATGAGGGTACATGCAGGAGCAGGCATACTGGGGTGAGGTAGGAAGAGCCATGGTTCAGTCTCCAGCCTCAGCACTGCCTCTTATTCCATATGAACCTCCAGGAAGTGCCTGGACCATGCAGGGCTTTGTATATATTCACCAGGCGAGCCTGGAAACCACTAAGGTTCTAACTCTGACAGGTTCTACCCTGCAAACCAGTGGTTCTCAAAACGAGATTCTCAGACCTACACGATCAACCAAGAAACTCGTTGGAAAGGTAAATTATTGGGTCTCATCCCACATCTACTGAATCAGAACTCTGGTAGTAGGCCCAGAAATCTGTGTTTCAATAGCCTCTCCAAATGATTCTGACACAAGCTCAAGTATGAGAACCATCAACCTAGACCCACAGTTTTCAACCAGGGGTGATTTTGCTCCCCTCCTCTTCAAACTGGAATGAAAAGTTGCTTGCCTGCTTCTAGGAACCATATGAAAAAGGCATCTTTTCCCACCCTTCATTTACTACTGCTGAACCAAACAGACCTGGGCTCCTGGGAACTCTGACGCAACCTGGGCAATGTCGTGAAAAGTTTCCTTATCACTGAAGAAGCGCTCAGCAGCTGCTCCCTTCCCCATGAAGTGAATGAAGGTTTCTTCCAGATCATTCCTTGAATGCAGAACGCTGTGATCTTTCCCATTCCCAGGACTAAGGCCAAGTGCCTGCAAGAGCTTCACCCCTGAGAGCACCACATCAACACATGCATTGACTCTGGAAGGAGGAAAAAAACTGTGTGAAAGCAGCAGAAGCACCAAGTAGCCATTTTGCATTTAACAAAAGGAAAATGTTTCTCAGAACCTTATTCAACAGAAAAACAGGGGAAGTAGATCTGAAACCTGAATTGGAGAGTAAATAGCACATGGCAGGAGAAAAATTACATTAACTGGATGTATGTATTAGGATCAGAACACAGGACTCCTCAATAGTTTGGCAAACATTTACACTAGTTACACAGTGAGAAGACAGGTGCTTAGCATTTCAGAACAAAGCTACTGTAACAAAAATGTAACATTTCTGAGAAAACGCTGGCAGAGCCAAACTGGATTCATGCTGACTGTGTGACTTGGGCAAGTCACTAATCTCTCTGTGCCTTGGTTTCCTCATCCACAAAATGGCAATAATATGAGCATTTAGCTCATAGAGCTATGGTTAAGATTAAATATGTGAATGTATACTTAGGAACAGCAATTGGCAGAGTAAGCAAAATAGGCATTTCAGTCAAAGGCTAAGTATCAGGCATCTTCCCTCCAAAGACAAATGAGGATGGTGGTAAGATACAATAAATTACTAAATGCCCGAGTACTCCCAGCTGAAACCCTGCCTCTTAGACTTTAGTGGTGTTTTACAGACTTAGGCACACCTGCGGCTTTGTAAGAACTCACTCTTTGGCCAGTGTTCACAGGACTGACCCATGAACGTTAAAGACCTGCCACTCTTGGTTGTCTCGGTGGAAATTATAAAGTACAGGTTAAATCCCTTATCTGAAGTGCTTAAGATCAGAAGTGTTTCTGATTTTGGAATATTTACATATACATGAGATATCCTGGGAATGCGACTCATGTCCAAACACAAATACATTTCACATATACTTCATACATACAGCCTGAAGGTAACTTTATACAGTGTTTTAAATACTTTTGTCCATGAAATAAAATTTGTATTCCTTATGTGTGGGTGGAATTTTCACATATAAATACTTAATATACATTAGCGGCATCATGTCAGTGCCCCCAAAGTTTTGGATTTCAGAGCATTTTGGATACTCAACTTGTACTAAGGTTGTCTGGCATGGCCTCTCCTGTGTGTGTATGGAGAAGGTCTGTCTTATATTTTCAGGGTTTCTTTGCTAAGTCATCCCTCTTTTAAAGAGACGTTTAAATAATTAAGGTAGTTAGATGAGGTCTTCCTGCCCCTACCCCTATCATGGTAATCTTTATTCCTGCCTCTGCCTATTGGGATGTCATTCTGGCCAGTGAGGTTGGATTACCACACAGGCAGCTTCCAGCTGGCCAACTGAGACAGCACCTAATGATATGGGTGACTGGGTTTCAGAGTTAATTCTGACCAGCTCTGAAACCACAAGGTAAACTCATTAATAAAAATGTCCCAATGGATGAAATTTTTGTGTAAAATGCATAGTTATATTTCCCTTTTAGTCTCTTTCAAAAATGAAGAGGAATGAGACTGGGATGAAGAGGAATTTTACCAGGTATATTTCTACTTTTAACATGCATGTGTTCCTTTTATAATTTTTAAAATGACATAACTTTAAAAAGGTTTGTATGCAGACTAGATATTATTTACATCACTTAAGGAAGATTTACAAGGGCAAGGAAGAGAAATCCTCCCTTAAGACACAACCAGACTGGATCCTCATTATAAGGGTCCTTTTTATTAATTCTTCCCCTAGGGATTCATGTTTTGAAAGGAGTTTTGCCTATCAAATAGCATTGAAATACTCACAGTTTCTCTTGTTCAAGACATACATAATGACTCTGGTCAACTGGAGAAGCATAACCTAAGAGTTACTACGCCTTTCAGTGCATAAAACATCTAGCTACTCTAATTATTTGGCCCTTCTCTTTAAAAGAGGGATGATTTATGGCAAAGAAACCCTGAAAATACAAGCCAGAACTTCTCCATGACACACACAGAAGGGGCCATTCTGGACATGCACGTGGCAGTTGCTTAAAAATATGTTTAAAATCTTTCCTTTCACAGCCTTCAATGTTAAGAAACCAAACACACCTTGCAAACTGTCTCAATTTTACCTCAGACGTGGTGCCCTTTATTTCTAATGAATGCAGCATTAGATTGGTAGGTAGAATCAATAGGAATACAAGTATCTCTGGCTCTCAGATGCCAGTAGGTTCCTAAGTTTCAGACAATGAGGGCTTGAGTAAGGAAGAATACCATTTCCTCCAGACAGCCCAGTCTAAAAATTGTATCCAAATGGATTTGGGTCCCGAGTCTGAAGAGAAAAGGTTCAGAAATGGAGGGAAATCTGTCTTTGAAAATAACTACTTCAAAAACTATAAACACCCTCAAGCCTGCAATCCCAGCACTTTGGGAGGCTGAGGCAGGTGGATCATGAGGTCAGGAGTTCGAGACCAGCCCGGCCAAGATGGTGAAACCCCTGTCTCCACTCAAAATACAAAAATTAGCTGAGCATGGTGGTGGGCACCTGTAATCCCAGCTACTTGGGAGGCTGAGGCAGGAGAATCGCTTGAACCCAGGAGGTGGAGGTTGCAGCCGGCTGAGACGGTGCCACAGTACTCCAGCCTGGGTGACAGAGCAAGACTCTGTCTCAAAAAACAAACAAACACACAAAAACTATAAACACCCCACTCTCCATATCTAGTACTGCTGAGATTTTAAACAGTCTGACTCCTCAAAGGTGAGAATGGGGAAAGCTGTTCAGTATATTTTGTGACACAAGGCAAAACCCAACAGAACTAATTTTGGTTACAAAATATCACTATCATGGAACATTTTCCATTCCTCACCTCATCACATCAGGAAAACTGGGGGGAAATAAACAGTTTCTCAGACTGGTTCATGGTTTACTTGATAACTTTTTATAATTTAAAAAAACCAGGCTGAGCACAGTGGCTCACACTTGTAACCCCGGGAATTTGGGAGGCCAAGGCGGGTGGATCACCTGAGCCTAGGACTTCCAGACCAGCCTGAGCAATATAGCAAGACCCCATCTCTACAAAAAATACAAAAATTACCCAGGTGTGGTGGTGCACACCTGCAGCCCCAGCTACTCAGGAAGCTGAGGCAGGAGGATCACCTGAGCCTGGGAGGCAGAGGTTGCAGTGAACCAAGATGGCATCACTGCTCTTCAGCCTGGGCGAGACAGCAGGACCCTTTCTCAAAAAAACACTGAACATCTACTACATGCTAGATGCCAAACAAGTACTTTACATGTACTTTCTTGTTCTGTTTTATAAAACTTTAACCAGAATAAGAATCTTTCTCTGCACTTTTTCAACTCAATAGCATCACAAAATGTAAAAAGCATTATTACCTAAGATGTTGTATTATCAAGGGGAAATAAAGGGAGACACAGTTAAAGAATCAGAAAACAAAATTATGCTCATCTGACATGCAAGCAGAATCTCACACTTGAGTAAAAAATGTGTATTAGATGACAGTGTGATTTTGGAGAAAACACAGATGAAACAACTGGAAAATAGGTCAAGACAATAGATGCTGAATGTCAAAATGGGCTGGGGGGGGCTGGCAAAGAGGGCATAGTTCTCCCGTCTAGACCGTAAGTGCCTCTAAGGTAAAGATGATGTTTCCTATCTCCTCCCTTCTGTTTCATCACCTGTAAGATGTTTTCTAAGGTTTTCTTTTTTTTTTATTTTTTGAGACGGAGTCTCGCTCTGTCACCCAGGCTGGAGTGCAGTGGCGCGATCTCGGCTCACTGCAAGCTCCACCTCCCGAGTTCACACCTTTCTCCTGCCTCAGCCTCCCAAGTAGCTGGGACTACAGGCACCTGCCACCGCGCCCGGCTAATTTTTTGTATTTTTAGTAGAGATGGGGTTTCACCATGTTATCCAGGATGAGTCTCGATCTCCTGACCTCGTAATCCACCTGCCTTGGCCTCCCAAAGTGCTGGGATTACAGGCGTGAGCCACCGTGTCAGGCAATTTTTGTTTTTGCTAGCTTTACATTATGTGCATCAGCTGTTATAAGAGCTAATCATAATCATTAAGACATAGAACTGTAAAGAGATGGGGGAAAAAAAAGGCTGGGGCAGTGGTCCCTGGGCTGAACTCTAGCTCCTGCATCTAGACAGAGAAAGGCGGCTGATCTTTAAGAAGCACTCCATGCTAGGCAGGCATTTTCAGATAGATTAAACCTATTTGCAAAATGCTGTAAGATTGCTAAGTAGTCATCACTGCTTTCAGCTGAGAAAAGTAAGGCTATGGATTAACTAACATTTCAAAGGCCACAGACAGGCGGAGCTGAAATTCAAACCCAGATTTATCTGATACTGAAGCCCACGTAGGAAGTACACACAAGCAAAATTGTACACGAAGGGATTAACCTTGTGTTTGGATACAATAAAGAATGATCTAGCTACAATGGAGAATTCATACAGGGGAGAAGACCAAGATATGTTTCAAGGGTAGGGGTGAAGCCAGTTCCAGAGGCAATACATATTAGCATGAGGGTGTTTTTTTTTTTTTTTTGAGACGGAGTTTCGCTCTTGTTGCCCAGACTGGAGTGCAATGACACGATCTCGGCTCACCACAGCCTCCATCTCCCGGGTTCAAGCGATTCTCCTGCCTCAGCCTCCCGAGTAGCTGGGATCACAGGCGCACCATCACGCCTGGCTAATTTTGTATTTTTAGTAGAGATGGGGGTTTCTCCATGTTGGTCAGGCTGGTCTCGAACTCCTAACCTCAGGTGATCCGCCCACCTCAGCCTCCCAAAGTGCTGGGATTACAGGCGTGAGCCACCATGCCCGCTGGGTTTCATCATTTTTAAACCAATGAACAACAGGTACCAGAGTCTGATTTAGAAGCAAGGTAAGTTTCCTAGAAACACCTTAAACACCTTAAAACTCCTGTCCTTTACTTCTTTGACCCCTTTCCACCAGCCCCTTAAATGCCTCCCAGAATTCCACCTTTACCATTTTTACCTTCTCTTCTTCTCTTTCTGGGTGATCTTATCCAGTCTCTGGCTTCAACCTAAGTGCCAGTGTCTCCAAAATTTGCAATCCTGTTTCTCAATATATTCCTAAAAACCAGCTTCTCATTATCAGTAGCTGACAGAGAAGCTTCATCTGAAATCCCATAACAATGTATGTATATTTCTCCTCTAAAATCCAATTTATCTTCTTAAACTTGTTTCTTTTTCTTAAATCTCTCTTAATGGCAATAACATGGCATCAACCAGGAACCAGAAATGGGAAAGACCAGGTTTCAATTGCTCCTCTGGCACTTGATAGCTGCAAGATCTTGGGCAAATAAATCAATGTGTGAAGACTTGGTGATAATGTCTGTTATCTGCCTGCCCCATAAAGTTGTTGCACTGGTCAATTTTCATAATGCTATAATGAATTGCCCGGGACTGGGTAATGTATAAAGGCCGAGGTTTAATTGACTTACAGTTCAGCATGGCTGGGGAGGCCTCAGGAAGCTTAGTCATGGTGGAAGGGGAAACAAGGCACCTTATTCTTAAGGTGTCAGGAAGGAGACGTGCCGAGCAATAAGAACTCACTCACTATCAGGAGTACAGAATGGGGGAACCGCCCCCATGATTCAATTACCTCCACCTGGTCTCTCCCTTGATTAGCTTATGGGGATTACAATTCAAGATGAGATTGGTTGGGGACACAAAGCCTAATCATATTAGTTGTTATATTTAATACTGGGCTGGGTGAGGTGGTTTACACCTGTAATTCCAGCACTTTCAGAGGCCAAGATGGGAGGCAAGGCCTGAGCTCAGTAGTTCAAGACCAGCCTGAGCAACTTGGCAAATCCTCTCCCTACCAAAAATACAAAAATTAGCCAGGTGTGGTGGTACATGCCTGTAGTTCCAGCTACTTGGGACACTAAGCATGACAGCTCAAGGCCATAGTGAGCTTCATCATGCCACTGCACACTCCAGCCTGGGTGACAGAGTGAGATGCTGTCTCAAACAGAAAACAAAAACTAAACAAGATATCCAATACTAAAAACCTGTCGTTTTTGACTGCCTTTCTTTACTCCACCACATCCAACCTATTATTCAGGTTATCTCTCAAATCTCACCTCTTCTACATCATTGCCAAGTCTGGTTCAGGCTCCTTTCTCCCTTTACACAAACCCTACAACAACCTCTTATACCAGTGTCACAGTCTCAAGACATTCCTCCTTATGAATCACATTAAATTGCATTTTGAGTGTGTCTGTGTGAGAGTGTGAATACGTGTGTGTCTCTAGAGAAGTGAAACTACAACCTCAAAATGAGATTCTGATACAAGTACTGCAGCTGCTTCCCCTCATCCCTCCACTTATAAATCCCCCTATCTTTGGGCTAAAAATCCTCTTTGGGGCAGGGCACAGTGGCTCACACCTGTAATCCCAGCACTTTGGGAGGCTGAGGCGGGCGGATCACAATGTCAGGAGATCGAGACCATCCTGGCTAACATGGTGAAACCCCGTCTCTACTAAAAATACAAAAAATTAGCCGGGCGTGATGGCGGGCACCGGTAGTCCCAGCTACTCGGAAGGCTGAGGCAGGAGAATGGCGTGAACCCGGGAGGCAGAGCTTGTAGTGAGCTGAGATCGTGCCACTGCACTCCAGCCTGGGCGACACAGCCAGACTCCAAAAAAAAAAAAAAAAATCCTCTTTGGGAAATAAATGATGAGAAGCAGTTAAACAGGTTAGAACCACTGCTCAAAATCCACCCTTCACATTCCCACCAATTCTCAACAAAGAACTTGTCATCAGTTAACTGCTTATAAGCCTTTATGGCTTCCCCCATAAAAGGCCCTTCACAATCTGGTCCAACCCTTCATTCTCAGCATTATCTCTTTACAACCTTCTACCATAAGATTCTTGCTCGAAAACAAGGCTGACCTGTTCCCAAACAAACCATGTACTTTTTCACATTTGGTTCTCTTGCCTAGGTGGACCTGTTCCCACTTTGGCTTGGAGAAATCTCATTTCTTCTTTAGTGTCTGTCCTATGAAAGTCACTGTAGTAAAATATATTTTCCAAGATGGTCGCAGTAAGATGTCCCACTCCACATGTTCTTCTCACAACGTGACACGGATGCTCCTCCCATCAAGGTTTGTTCTATGTCCCCTCCCTTAAAACTAGGTGGACCTGTGACTGGTAGAAGAGTTCCTATGTGCTTCTAAGATTAGGTCGTAAAAGGCATTAAGGCGTCTGCCTGGTCCTCGTGGGTTGTTCCTCTTCTAACCATAATTGTTATGGACTGAACTGTCCACCCCCCCCACCCATTCATATACTGAAACCCTAATTCCCAGTGTGACTGTATTTGGACATGGGGCCTTTAAGGAAGTAATTAAGGTTAAATAAGGTCACATGGGTAAGCCCTAGCCCAAAAGGACTTAGTGTCCATATAAGAGGAGAGGCACCAGGAGCGTGCATGCGCAGGCTAACAGTGAAAAGCCAGCTGGCTGCAAGTAGGAAGGGAGGCAACATCAAAAACCAATCCTGCCAGTACCTTCATCTTGGACTATCAGCCTCCAGATCTACGATAAAACAGATTTCTGTTGTTTAATCCACCTAATTTGTGGTATTCTGTTCTAGCAGTCCAAGTAGACTGATACAATAATATGTGTTTTTCCAGTTAAGTGAGGCGGGGACCTTGCTTCACCCATCTCTGTATCTTAAGAACCTAGAACAGACCTGACGCTAACCATGTAGCTGGTGAGTATCTGCTGAATGAACGCACATAAAGCAAGGAAGGACAATTTAATCCCAGCACTTTGGGAGGCCAAGGTGGGAGGTTCGCTTGAGCTCAGGAGTTCGAGACCAGCCTAGACAATATAGCAAGACCTCGACTCTACTAAAAAAAAGAAAATAAATAAAAAAGTGGTTGGGCGTGGTGGTGCTTGCCTGTTGTCCCAGCTACTCCAGAGGCTGAGGCAGAAGGATCTCTTGAGCTTGGGAGGTTGAGGCTGCAGTGAGCAGTGATTGTGCCACTGCACTCCAGCCTAGGCGACAGAGAGAGAGAGACCCTGTGTCCAAAAAAATAAAACAAAAAAAATTATAGCTAATATCGAATGCTTTTTAAAGCAGGCACCATGCTAGAGAGATTACATGAATTATGTCATTTAATCTTCAGGACAAGTTTGCTCTACTTTACCCCTCCCAGTCCCAACGCTCCACAGAAAGTAGTAGTCTACATGGTAGAGGGCCTGCTTTTATGTGGTGGTTATACATAACTCTGAGGTCATGGCAAGAAAGTCAAATTGAACTGAGATAGGGACTAAAGTTAGTGTTTACAATATCAACACTATAAAGGGAATAATTACATTCCCAAGGAAAAGTACAAAGAAAGGAGGCACTGTGATTTGGAAGAACCTTAAATATGCAATGTCACTGAAGTCAGGGGAAGAAAAGAGTTTCACGGAGAAGGACGTGTTCAATGCATGGAAGGTTGCAGAGAGCAGATAAGAAGACTCAAAAAGGCAAATCAGAGAGGAGCTGCAGTACAGTCGTGTGGTTTCTAAACTACACGGCGTTACGAAAGCAAGTGGGTAAAGGCAGAAATCACTCGTCTTCAAGAAGTTCAGAAGAAAGAGGAAGAAGAGTGTTGTCAAAGTGGGTAAGGTCAAGTATCTTTGACTGCAAAACAACAGTCGCCAGAAGAGAAGGGGCTAAAAGTTGGAACGAGGAACAAGGCTCGGAGAAAGGTGTCAGACAAAGAGGGATCAGCAAGAAGCTGTTAGGGCTGGTCCTACCGGGATCAGAGAAAGGTGCAGAGGCCAGCCGAGTGGAAAGAGCAGCGGTGACGAACCGGGTTCCACTCAGACGTCCGACGCTTCTCGCCAAGGGGCCAGCGCGGACAGCAGCGCCTCCCGGGGACCTCTGGGAAGCCCTGTTTCTGGGCGGCTCCGCCCGACCTCCAAGGCGGACCTCGGAGGTTCAGAGACCCAGGCCCCGCTGGCACTCACCCCACTGCCACGCGGCGCCAGCGCCGGACTGGCCGCACGATAAGCGCGTCCCAGGCTGCCGCCAACCGGCCCTCAGGGGAGACGGGTCCCGGGGGCGCAGGCGCGGGCCCCAGACACAGCGAGCTCCACAGAGAGCGCAGCGCCGAGCCTGGCAGCTCTGGCTCCAGCAGGAAGACGCAGCCCACGGCCAGCGCCAGGAAGCCCGCGTACGCGGAGCCGCGCCACAGGGCCATGGGGACCGAGGCGCCGCAGCTGCGCGAACCGACTCCTTGCCTAGTCCGCGCCTCTTCCGGGCTCGGCGCGCGCTGATGTTGACACAGGCACTACGTCACAAGGGCGCGCCACGGGCCCCCAAGGGGCGGGGCGACGGGAGGTGCCACGACGTAGCGGGTGGGGAGCCCTCGCCTCAGTCGGAGTCCTGGCACTGCGGTGT
Source organism: Piliocolobus tephrosceles (assembly GCF_002776525.5). Lineage (NCBI taxonomy): Eukaryota > Metazoa > Chordata > Mammalia > Primates > Cercopithecidae > Piliocolobus > Piliocolobus tephrosceles. The sequence goes on from NC_045439.1 coordinate 82,800,083, forward strand.
TGCGGCCCCGGAGGAGGTGGGACAACGGCGGTTGTGCCAACCCGGGCGCTGCACCCCCTTCCCGGAACTCTAACCGTATCCCCAGATAGAGGGATGGGAACACATTTGCTTTCCCAGTAAAACGAAACGGACAGATTACGGACAGATTGTGAAGAAGCGGACAAACCTCGCGTTAATATTCGAACCAGTCAGTGTCCCCATTGGCACGGATCACATCCCCATCTTTTAATCCCTCCGTTCGCCCCGTGTCCCCTCATTTACTAGACTCGTCCTCTTCCAGGCCTGGTGCTCGGCGCTTCTGAGAGGAGTAGGCTCACAGAACAGCAGCGCTACCGAGACCTCTGGGGTACGCGAGGCAGGGGGATTCCGCCCCTTTGGAAGGTGGCCGAGACCCTCAGGCACTTTTCGTCGAGACAGGAGAGCCCGCAGAGATCGGCAGAGATCGTTCTCTTCTGGATAACCAGATTCCACAATCAAACCTTGAAATAACCCTTTTGGGGGCGCTGTTCCCTTTAACAAACTCTGGAAAATGTACACAGTCTTTTGCACAACACGAGAGTTACGTACGTGGGTTAAGGAACGTTGTTTTCTTTTGTTCCCCATTGGTGACATCACTTAAACCCAGCCCTCTCTTCGTTGATACGACTTTTTTGTGCATGAGGCTAGGTTGAGAGACAGTGAAGCTAGGCTTGGTACCAGCTCATTCTCAGCAGCCATCATGCCTGGCCTAGTCTTGTTCCCTGGCCTGTTTCCACTTTTCCAGCTCTGTTGCCTCCTGACCTTGGCTTTGTGTCCAGTTTTCCAGTGTGACCCTGACGTTTGGACTTGGCAGCGACACTTCATTTCCCTAACTTTGATATTGGGCATTAGTCTTCATTCTCCTCAGCCCCACCTCATCAGCTTTTCTCCATCCTGGTCATCTACCTTCCCGCAGTCGATCCTACCTGGCCTACCTGACCAGGCCATCCCTTTCGACAAAGATATTCACACAGGAAGAGATCTGGGCTACCTTGGAGAAGAAGCCAAAGAGCCAGTGAGATCTTTATGAAGCCATGAAAGCCATCTTCCCTAGAGTTGCCTGTCACTTCTCTCTCCTCAGGGAGACGTGTCAGTCAGTTCCTAGAGAAATCGCTCCTTATCACAACCCTCAGCTGTCAGGTTTCCCGGGCACCCAGAGGGGACTGAGCCAGCAGCTGACCTGAAAACAGCGAGTCTGCTGACTGTCCAGCAACCATTTTCCTCTATTGAGAATTTTAACCAAGTGTCTGGTGTCTGCAGTTATTTGATATTGGCTGTGGACCCACAGTCACACAAGGCTGAAGGTCAGAACCAGTTAAATATGTTTCCAAGGTGAAGTTTTGGGGAGCACAGGAAGCTGAATTGTGGGAAGGCCATAGAACAGACAGTAGATCTAGTCTTAGTCCTCCTAGAGGACTAGGAGAGTACTGCACATTAAAGTGATGTGGACAGAAACCTGCCTGGTGCTTTGTTGCTCCCACCAGAGGCTGCTAAACTTCCAGCACTTTGCACCTAATTCTTCTCCTTCTTTCTAGATTTGCCAGAACTTTTGATTTAGTCACAGAGACAAAACAATAGCAGTTGAACCAAGTGGATGTTTATTTCTCATGTAAAAGTCTAAATCGGGTGTTGGCATGTTGTGGGCTGTGGCAGCAAGCTTGGCCCCCTCTGGTTGCTGTGGGGACTGCTCTGGGCCTCTTGCTGGTTGGTCCCTCAGTATGAGTTTGCATTGTGGGTGGTGAAGGGGCCAGACAAGGAAACAAGAGGGCTGACCTCAATTCCAACTGAGAACTGAAGAGTCAGGAGCCACAGGAGGTGAAGAACAGACCATCAGGGACAGTTGCCAGGCCTGGTGGAGCCTGATGTGGCTTCTGGTCACATACATAGTCACAGGGCCCTTAATTCCTTCTCATCAGGGGCTCAGGGGCAGGCATTCACTGTCTTGGTGCCACAGTCCCTCTTGAAATATTTCCTTAATGAAAATCAGAAAAGATTCTGATCATCTGTCTGTTCAGAGAGTCTGGAATCCTTTGCAAGCCAATTGTTTTTCTAGAAGTTAGGTTTCTGGGGACAATTAAAACAGCTCTGAGTGGGCAGCTGTGGCTTCATTGCCTAGGCTGAACAAAGAGGAAAGGGCTGGGCTGGGCAGACCTCAAGACACCCCCTGCCCTCACCCAAATGGCTTCCAGACATGGCCTTTGCTATTGGTTCTCTCTCCTAGGACCTTGAAATGAGAGAAGCAATTTGGTTCTAGAAAATTCAGAGGCAAATGGAGGCTCCAGGTGTCCCACCCAAGATCCTGACCTGGAAGGCCAGGGAGCAGATCCTGTATTAATACAAAGACTTTGCAGAATCCTGTCAGCTTCCAAATTAGCTGAAGGTTTTGGCTTTAACATAAATACCCACCCCCATGATCTGAAAGGCCTGAAGGGGCACATTTGTTCCCACATGTAGCAGAAACTAAAGTGGGCCCAAACAGTCCCTGTGAAAGCTGGGCTAACCCACTTTCCTTGCAGCTCCAGGCCTCTGCAGTTTCATCCAAGCTGCTCTTTGAAGGCCACACTGTGTCAAAGCCTTTGTTGATGCCAGGGACAAAGCCCACCACAGGCCATACCCAAAGGCCATAGTCAGAGCACAATTTTGAAGGTTACAGAAAACTCCAGAGATTAAAGAGATGGAATAAAGGATCCCAGCACCCGAAAAGAGAAAGCTTTGTGTCTGTAACCATAGCCCTTGGCAATCAGACATCCTCCTCACTAATGTGAGGTCAGGAGGGGATTAGAAGTGCTCAGAGGATGGACTGCCTCTGGCCAGTGCAGGGGAGAGGCAGGGGTGTTGAGGCACAGGAGCCAGATGAGAGGAACGTCAACAGCAAAGCAGTAAGAAGAACATGAGAGTTTCTTGATAGTAATAGAACTTCCTACACTGGGGACCAGATTGTAGCTTGAGGGGATGTGACAACGTAGTGGCCTGGAATTTTCACTTTGGAATTAACTACTTTGGACCAGGAAGAAGCGCTGAGCCTAGAAAGGCAGGAGGCACAGGACTGTGCGGGCTTCTGTCTGGCTGGGACCTATGAGCTTCATAGGGAAATGAATCAGGAGGCAGGATAAAGCATAGGCCTCCACCCTTACAGTGCTCTCTTAGCCATCTCAGGCTTCCCGGAACACTGCTACCAGGCTGCTTGCTGGAGCCCTTTACACTCACAGGCCTTCCTGCTTGCGTTCTCTTCTGCAGGTTGCATAAACCAGTCCTGTTGTAGACCTTGTAGCATCTGCTCTAGTGATCTGGTTTGGGTTTCGGTATTACTTGCAATGGTTTGGAAGGAAATGGGAAGTTTGCCTTCTAACTACATTTTCTTTTTGATTCAAGAACCCTAGCAGTTCTACAACCACTGGGCCTAAAACTAAAATAGAGGGAAAATAAATAAAAGGAAGCAAAAACATCTAATTGGTATGGCCTGGCAGCATTGCCAGAGAGAGTCCTCAGGGACCCAGGCTTGTTCTGTCTTTTGCTCTGCCATCCCTAGGACAGCACAGAAGAGGCAGTACATCTTAACAAAATCAGGGTTCTGGAAGAAGGGAGGGGGGGTGAATGGTTGTTGCAAGCAATCAACAGTTCATACTTCAATGGAAAGAAGGTGGGATTTGATTACTGGTCGCAAATCTTCACTCTGTCACCTGCTATCTGTGTGCCCTCAGGTAAGTCACTTAACTTTTCTGTTCTTCAGTTTCCTTATCTGCAAAATAATTCCTACTTTGCAGAATGGTTGTGGGAGGTAGAGTTATCTTAAGACAGTCTAGCACAGTGTCTGCTACATGTTGGAATTCAAAACACTCCCTGCTGTTGCTATGGTTGGTTCTGAGAGCTATATTTAATTTTCTTCTTAGTCTTTCTTGCTGGTCTGTCACTCTTACTATAAGGAAGACAGCCATTTCTGCATAGGTCACTATGCAGTAGCCTTTTCTATTTTTTGGCTGCTCAGCATCTATATAATATCCCACTGAATGAAAATACTAAAATTTATCTATTGTACTATGAATAGACCATTTGGAGTTTTCCCAGTTTTTTACTATTACAGTGTTGCTGTGTACATGCTGTGTTACATGTGTATAGCCATTTCTTCAGGGTAGAAACTAAATAACATTTCTGGGTCAATGACATGCCTGTCTTCAACTTTACTATATAATGTTTGACATCTTTCCAAAGTAGTATGCCAGTTTATCTTCTCACTGGCAGCTTATGAGAATTTCTGTTGCTCCAGCTACATACACTCCAACAGATTCTTAAAGCTTTGTCATTTTGTAGGGTGTGTAGTGGTATCTTACTGTGGTTTGGACGTTTCTATTTATTGGTTAGCTGCAAGTATATTGCCTCCCTCCCAGTCACTATTCATTCTCTTTATAATGTCTTTAGTGAGTAGAGTTCTATGAAAAATTATTCTTATTTATGTATTTTTGTAGAGATAGGATCTCTCTATGTTGCCCAGGATGGTTTTGACCTCCTGGCCTGGAGAGATCCTCCTGCCTTGGCCTCCCAGAGTGCTGGGATTATGATTGAGAGCTACCATGCGCAGCCTTAAAGTTCTTAGTTTTTTATGTAGTTAACATTTTGTTCTTTTTTTATTACTACTTTCCCCTTATCATTGGTGCTTTTTGTTACTTATTTAAAAAATCTTCCTGTACTCAGGATCATGCTGGTATTTTCCTGTACAACCTTCTAAGAGCTATAAGCTTTCACATTTCATGTTTAGGTATTTAATCTACCTTGGAATTGATTTTTGTGTGTTGTGAGAAGAATGCTTATAGATACCCAATTTACCCAGTGCCTTTTACTGGTCATTTCTCAATGACTCTGCATTCCCACCTCTGTCCAATACCACGTGTCTATGTATGTGTGGATCTGTTTTGGGGCTTTTCAATATGTTCCATTGGTCTGTTTGTTTATCAGCATCTCACTGTCTTGATATCTGTTAATGTAAATTATTTTGCCTTGCTCTTCTGTCTTGGCTATCTTTGGCCTTTTAAAATTCCCATATACTAAAATAAAATAAAATAAAATAAAATTCCCATATACATTTTTGAATCAACTTCTTGCCCTCCCTCCCAAAAAAACCCAATTAGGATTTTTATCATTCTAGGACTGTGATAGATCCCTTCATTTATTTAGATCTACCTAAATGTCTTGCAATGGCATATTAGACTTTTTGTTGAGGATTTGTACGTCTTTAGTAAGTTTTATTACTAGGCACTTAATATTTTTAGTATGCTTACTGAAGTGAAATTGATATGCATTAAGTGCATAATATTTGAAGTGTACAAATTAATAAGTTTAACATATGTATACACCCTGAAACTGTTACAGGAAAGGAATCCCGATCCAGACTCCAAGAGAGGGTTCTTGGATCTCATGCAAAGCGAAAGCTAGTTTATTAAGAAAGCAAAGTGGTGAAAGGACGCTACTTCACAGACAGAGCAGGACGTTCCCAAAACTAAGAGGAGGAACACACCCACCCTAGGCACAATGCTTGTATATATGGAGAGAGATGCTCTGCTACAAGGGTTTGTGATAAACTATTAATTTTCTTAATTATGATATTTGGCAAGAATCAATATTATTATCTTTAAAGCAAAATTAGGAATGCTTTTGTTCCCCAGATATTGAGATATCTGGACACTCCCAAGTCTGGGTCCATTTTAGTAAACATTAATAATTTGTTCCCTTAACAGTAAACATCTAGAGGCTAGGAATGCCTAACTTTCTGGGAATTCAGTCCAGCAACTCTCAGCGTCATTTTCCTAGCCGTCACTCAAAATGGAGTCTCTCTGGTTCGAATGCCTCTGACAAAACCGTGACTACAATCAAGGTAATATAGTAATATAGTAAACATATCCATCACCCCAAATGTTTCCTCATGGCCCTTTGTAACCCTTCCCTCTTACTCCTTCCTGCCTGTACATCCCCCCACTCCCTGTACCTAGGCAATCTGCTTTGTGTCACTATAGTTCAGTTTATACTTTGCAGAATTTTATATAACTGGGATCATACAGTGTATAATCTTTTTGATGTGGCTTTTTTCATACAGCATAATTATTTTGAGATTTATCTAGGTTGTAGTGAATATCAATTGTTAATTGCTCTTTAAAAAACTTTTAATTTCAAAACAGTTATATATTCACAGGAAGTTGCCAAAATGGTAGGGTCTGTGTACCCTTCACCCAGTTTCTCTCAATGGATATATCTTACATAATTATAGTGCAGCATCAAAACCAGTAAACAGGCATTGCTGCAAAGTATGTGTATGGTTTTGTGCCATTTTATTATATATGGAGATTCGGGTAATCACCACGCAATCAAGGTGCAAGAACTGTTCCATCACCACTAAGATCTCCCTCATGCTATCCCTTTAGAGTCACACCCAACCCCCATCCTCTACCATGTCTAGACCCTGGCATCCACCAATCTGCTTTGCATCACTCTAATTTTGTCATTCTGAGAATGTTATAAATGGAAGCATACAGTATGTGATCTTTTGACAGCCTAATACCCTTGAAATGCATCCACGCTGTTGCATGTGTCAATAGTTAATTTTTGTTATTTATTTTTATTTTTTGACTGAGTAATATTCTGTAGTATGGAAGTGTCACAGTTAGCTTAGTCATTCACTCATTGAAGGACATTTTGGTTGTTTCCAGTTTTGGGCAATTGCAAATAAAGCTGCAATAAACAATCATGTACAGAGTATTGGGTGCACATATTTCATATCTCTGAGATAAATGCCCAGGAATACAATTGCTGGGTCGTATGTTTAGTTTTTTTTTTTTTTTTTGCATCCCCATAGGTAGCGTATGAGAGATCCAGTTTCTTCACATCCTCACCAGCACTTGATATTGTCACTAATTTAGGTTTTGTTCTAATGGGTGGATAGTGACATCTGTTTGTGGTCTTAGTTTGCATTGCCCTAATGGCTAGTAGTGTTGAGCATCTCTTCATGTATTTATTTGTTATCAGTGAAATGTCTTTTCAGGTTTTTTTTTTCTTTTTTGAGACAAAGTCTTGCCCTGTTGCCCAGGCTGGAGTGTGGTGGCACGATCTTGGCTCACTGTAACCTCTGCCTCCTGGATTCAAGTGATTCCCCAGCCTCAGCCTTCCAAGTAGCTGGGACTACCTGTGCGCACCACCACATCTGGCTAATTTTTATATTTTTATGTAGAAATGGGGTTTCATCATGTTGGCCAGTCTGGTCTCAAACTCCCGACCTCAAGCAGTCTGCCTGCCTCAGCCTCCCAAAGTGCTGGGATTATAGGCATGAGCTACTACTGCCGGCCGTCTCTTTGAGCTTTTTGCCCATTTTCTAATTGAATGGTTTGTTTTTTGGTTATTGAATTTTGAGAATATATATCATATATTCTAGATAAAAGTGCTTTGCCAGATACATGGTATGCAAATATTTTCTTCCAGTCTTTTCATCCTCTTAATGGAGTCTTTCACAGAATAAAAAGTTTTTCTTCTTGATGAAGTGAAATGTGTTATTTTTTCTTCTATAGATTGTGCTAGTTTATTGCTTTTTGTTGCTGAATAGTATTCCACTGTATGGATATAGCGTTATTTATCTAATCATTTGTTGATAGACATTGGGTTCTGTCTAGTTTTTGACTATTACAAATAAAGTTGCTATGAGCATTTGTGTACAGGTCTTTTTGTAGGCTTTAATTTCTCTTGGGAAATATCTAGGAATGGAATACCCAAATCATGTAACAGATGTATGTTTCACTTTTTAACAAACTACCATATTGTTTTCCAAAGTGGTTGTACCATTTTATATACCTACTAGCATTCTATTAGAGTTCTAGTTCTTCTATGTGCTTGCCAAGACTTGGTACGGTAAGTCTTTTAAATTTAGTCATTATAATAAATATGTAGGTATATCTATTGTCTTAATTTTTATTTTCCTAATGATTAATGATGTTGAGCATCTTTTCATATCTTCATTGGTCAAGTATCTGTTCATATCTTTTGCCTATTTTTATTAGATTGATTTTTTCTTATTACCGAATTTAAAAAGTACTCTAGATGCAAGTCCTTTATTAGACATGTGATTTGGAAATATTTTCTTGTCTGTCTTTTCATTCCCTTACCTGTCATATTGGATTAGAGGCCACCCTACTGACCTCATTTAACCTTAGTTACCTTTTTAAAGACCCTATCTTCAAATACTATACAGTAACATTCGAGGTACTAGGGATTAGGACTTCAATATATGAATTTTGAAGGGAATATAGTTCAGCCCATAACACTCCCCAACAATTGCTCTGGACATGCTGGAGTTTTTCATTCTTGCTCAGGGTGTGTTACAAATATCATAATTCTTTTCTGTGTGACGATGTCTTTCAGTCTCCCATCAAGGAGCGATGTCTCTTTCTCCACTTGAATCTGGGCTGGCCTGGCCAATAGAATATGGCAGAAGTGACATTGTTCCGGTTCTGAGTCAAAGCCTGAGGAGGCCTTGCATGTTTCCACTCTCTCTTGCAACCCTGCACTGCCACATATCAACAAGACTTATCAACAAACCTGGGATAGCCTACTAGATGATGAAAGATATATGGCCCACTTGCTCCCATCACTCCAGCTGATAGCCAGCCAACCCTAAGAAGGAAAGTCATCTAGCTGATTAGTAGCTGACCACTGACACAAAAGTAAGATCATCTGAGACCAGAAGACAGCCCAGCTGAGCTCAGCTCAAATTTCTGACCCACAAAATAATAATAAATAAATGGTTATTATTTTTATGTCACTGAATTTTGAAGTGGTTTATTATTGAACAAAAGCTACCTGATATCCTTTTTTTTTTTTTTTTTTTTTTTGAGATGGAATCTCGCACTGTTGCCCAGGCTGGAGTGCAATGGCACGATCTTGTCTCACTGCACCCTCCGCCTCCTGGGTTCACGCGATTCTCCTGCCTCAGCCTCCTGAGTAGCTGAGATTACAGACGCGTACCACCACACTGGCTAATTTTTTGTATTTTCAGTAGAGACGGGGTTTCACTATGTTGACTAGACTAGTCTTGAACTCCTGACCTTGTGATCTGCCTGCCTCAGCCTCCCAAAGTGTTAGGATTACAGACGTAAGCCAATGTGCCCGGCCTACCCTTCCTAGGAGTCTTTGCTCTGGCTCTTACTTTCATCTGGAATACTCTGTGACTTGATCTGTGCATGCGTGGCTGCTTTATGTCATTCACATCTGCTCAAATACAATTTCCTCAAAAAGGGCTATACCGACCAATCAATATAATAAGCCTGCAGGTCTCTATTGCTTCTCCCTATTTATTTGTTTATTTTTAGAGATGAGGTCTCACTCTATTAGCCAGGCTGGAGTGCAGTGGCATGATCATAGCTCACTGTAGCCTCAAACTCCAAACACCTGGGCTCAAGCAATCCTCCCTCCTCAGCCTCCTGAGTAGCTGAGACTACAGGTGCATGCCACCTTCACTGGCTAATTTTTTTTTATTTGTTTTTAGAGAAGGGGGTTTCACTATGTTGCCCACACTAGTCTTGAACCCCTGGCCTCAAGCAATCTCCTACCTCAGCCTCCTGGGTAGCTGGGATTACAGGTGTGAGCCACCATTCCAGCTCCCTATTTTATTTTCTGTCTAAAACTTGTCAATATCTGATATTTTTCATTTATTATTTATTTGTTGTGACCTTACCATGTTAGAATATGAATTCCGTGAGAACATGGACCTTGTCTGTCTTAGTGACTAGATTAATGCCTGGCACTCAATAAATAATTGTTGAATAATAAAATAATGAATCTTTCAGCAACCACATTATATGGATGTCATTCTTTCCATTTTACAAATGGGAAACTGGGCTGGAAAAGATTAAGTAACTTGCTCCAAACTGCACTGTTAATGGTAATGGTGGTGGGGATATAGGGTGCTAAGATTTGAATCTCAGATTTCCAAAGACATACCATACTTTCTTTTTTAACAAATTCTGTTGGGAGGCCGAGGTGGGCGGATCACGAGGTCAGGAGTTTGAGACCAGCCTGGCCAACAAGGTGAAACCCCGTTTCTACTAAAAATACAAAAATTAGCCGGGCATGGTGGCAGGTGCCTGTAATCCCAGCTACTTGGGAGGTTGAGGCAGGAGAATCGCTTGAACCTGGGAGGCGGAGGTTGCAGTGAGCCGAAATCGTGCCATTGCACTCCAGCCTGGGCAATGAGCAAAACTGCATCTCAAAAAAAAAAAAAAAAAAAAAAAAAAATTCTGAGACAGGAAGCAGGATAGACTGAAGCTGGTTGTGTCTATCTCCTTTTATGGCAATAGCCCTTCTTTATACCACAGACCCAGACCACAGTGCCTGGGCTAGGGGCAGCTAACATCCCAAGTGGTCAGCCCTTGGGGTCACTGGCTCTCAGCAGCAGTGGCAGGGCCTGCAGGTTTCTCGTGGATGTTTCTCCCCGGCCTCCCAGAAAGAGCAGACAAATCATTCTCCCCACCTTGTCCCCATTCATGCTTAACATTTTAAAAAATGAATTAATACTTTTAATAATGTATTTCTAAATCTTTCTTTAAAGGGGCATTACAGTTTATTGCAAACAGATCTGCAAGCAAGTTAGCCTGACGTTAAAACTATAATTCATGTTTTCCTTAGTTTTGGCACTATTTACTGTTTAGAACAATAGAGAATAACTTTTAAAATAACAAACGGATAGTACTTCACTGGGAACATCATCCAACAAATAGATTTTCTTTTCATACCACAAATCTACATATCTTTAGTCAAAGTTATATTAAGAACTTAATTTCCCAAAAGAAACAAGAGTAAACAGTCATGATGACAGCCGGGTTTTCTTGAGAAACGAAATTAAAAACAAGCGGTACTACTTACTTTTCAGCAAATTCTACTTTGCCAAGTTTCAGAAGGAAAAGCCTAACATGTAGTTTCCAGTGTTGACCCCTTGCCTGGGAGAATCTGGGGGACCTACCCCTTCTTGACAGTCTGCTTTGTCACCACCGAATCCATCAGCATGATGGCTTCACTCCCTACCACAAGCAGCCTAGCACCTGGATCGGAGTAGATAAATTCTGCAAACCTGAGTCGGAGTAGATAAATTCTGCTGCCTCTTCAATGGAGCTATGGATTTCAGGGCTCCATCTAAGTGCTTCAGTCAGTTTGAATGGAGCTAATTACTTACTGCAAATTTGCCAGTTCTCTGCAACAAAAATCCCGGCATATCAGTCCATTTCTCTCTCCATTACAACTTGAGTAGATACCGAGTAGCAATTTTTCTTCCAGAGCTCCTGATGTCTGTCCACTCTGTTATCCACCGGTTTGGTCTGTTACAATCAACCTTTTGGAAAATTTACCGTCACTGTCATGTTATTCAGAAGCAGCAGCTCTTGGTGACCATGATTTCTCCGGCTATTCTGGGATTGGGGGAAAGGAAATGCCCCAGAAATTCCCTTTCCTACTTCCTTGATCCAATCCTTTCAGCCTCTCTTTTCCTTCTGCAGTATGTAAGTGAATATTGGAGCTTTTCTGTGTAAGGAAAAAGCAAAAACGAAAACAAAAAACTGGCTGGGCATTGTGGCTCACGCCTGTAATCCCAGCACTTTTAATCCCTTCCACCTTTCTAATCCCAAAATGGGAGGATTGCTTAAACTCAGGAGTTCGAGACCAAACTGGGCAACATGGCAAAACCTCATTTCTACAAAAATACAAAAATTAGCTGTCCCAGCTACTTAGGAGGCTGAGGTGGGAGGATCATTTGAGTGAGGGAGGTCAAGGCTGCAGTGAGCTTGATCACACCACTGCACTTCATCAGCCTGGGTGACAAGAGTGAGGCCTTGTCAAAACAAAACATATACAAAACATACATATTCACTGTATAATATTATTTAGAAAATACAGAAAGATACAAATACTTATTTTAGAATCACCTTTAATCTTAATATTCAAGTTGTTGGTGTATACCTTTGCAGTTTTAAAAAAATGTGTGCCCACGCATGCATCTTCACAGAAATGGAACTTTGTTATTATGTATGCTGCATTGTAACCTGCTTATTTGCCTAACAATAGAATGGCGTCTTTAATATATCCAAACTTTTTACCCATAATGATTTTTCATAGCTGCGTAGAATACCATTTATTTAACCAAGCAGTAGAGAGTTAGACTATTCATAAGTTTTGCTATTATGAACAACTAGGGAGAAGCACTCACACAGCAAAATCTGCAGAGTTTCTGAATTGTCTCCTTAGTATAGACCACGCAAATGAAACTATCAGGTCCCAAGGCGCTCCCCTGTGGTTGTCAGATTTCCCTCCTGTAAAGTGGATGAGTAACCCCACCCCACACGCCCTCCTGTCCACACAGCTCTTGAAAGTCCAAACCAGACGGTGCTGTGGCCCAGAGAGAACCAGAGGAGAGGGTGCGTGGGGTGCACCGCAAGCCATTGAGTCTGTGGCCACACCTAGGCGGAGAGAGACAAGCACGGGTAAGGGTGGGCCTCGGGATCCCAGAGACTCCTCTTCGTGCCGTGGATGCATCAGGCTCCGACTCTGAACCTCGGTTTCTCCATCTGCGCAATGGGGATGGGATCTCACGGTAATGGGGATGTGTGGACGCGGCGCCCTCGGGGGTGCACAAAACCAAGGCCGGCCTGCAGGAGCGACCTCGGGGGCTGGTGGGGACGGAAGACGGGACCTCCTGGCCCGCAGGCTGGGCGCAGCCGCAGCCGGCCCGCCTCTTCCCGCCGGCGCCTCCCCGTGGTGGCAGTGCGGGGAGAGTGGGTCCGAGCCTGCAGGGGGCGCCGCGAGCCCACCGCGAGAGCTGCCGCGGCGCGGGGCGGGGCCGCATGGGCTACCCCGGAGCGGGGTGCGAGCCGCGCTACTCCCGACCCAAGAGTCGAGTCTGGCGCCCGGGAGGTCCTTGAATTCCGCGGGATTTCTTTTTCCGCAAAATCAAAAACGTCATCCACTTAACAGATCCATGCTAGGAGGCCCTGGCTCAGTCCTTCCACCCAAATACCTCGGCCCAGCCGCGGCTGTGCGGCTCCCAGGCTCCCAGTCTTTACCCCACGCTTTCAAACCTCAGCGCTGAGGTGACCGCCTCCGGGCAGCCTTCCCGGACTACCCCAGGACTCGGGGGCGTGGCTCCTCGGCTGGCTTGGTTCCGCCCGTGTGCGGGCCTCTTCCACGATGGGCAGTCTTTGAGGATGGGGCTTGACCTCCATCCCCTTGAATCCCTCAACGCCCCACCCCAGAGCCACTCTGACCCCTGGCCAATGATTTAAGTGAGGCAGCCACCTCTTCTCCCTGCGTGGCACAGGCGCGGGTCCGCAGGAAGGGGCCTTGCTTCATCCCCAATCTTAAACTCCGCTGAGATGAAGGAACCAAGAGCAGGCTTGGCGCGGGGAGGGCTGCTGTCCCAGTGGCAGGGAGGGGAGCTCTCGATCTGCGTGGGAGTTTGTGCAGCGTGTCAGCGGGGGGGCCTGTGGCTGCCCACAGGTGTTTGTGTTTGTGCATGTGTAAGTCTGTGTGTGTATATATTTGTGGGAAAGCATCTTCTAAATTAAGAATATATCTGTGTGGGGTAAATGGTCAAGTCAAATAGAAAGTGATTTCAATACTTGTTACATCATGGTGTATATACAACAGCCAAGGAATTCAGTCCAGAAGCTCACATTTTAGGGTTAGGGATTGGTGCTATATTTGTTACAACAGGCGTCTAACCTTGGGGAAATCTCTTCCTGACAGTCTTTGTTGTCTCTTGTTTGTTTGTTTGTTTGTTTTCCTGGTTTGTTAAATGATCCTTCCTCCCCCCCGCCCCCTGCCCCCGGGAGAGAGGGTCTCACTTTGTCACCCAGGCTGGAGTGCAGTGGCGCAATCACCACTCACTGCAGCCTCACCTACCAGGCTCAAGCAATCCTCCCACCTCAGCCTCTCCAGTAGCTTGGACCACAGGCACGTGCCACTAAATGATTATTTTTAAAGGGAGAAATCATGCCTGTCATACATATATAAAATAAAGAGTGTCAAAGATTTTATTTAAGTCATTAATTAAGTTAAAAACTGATTCAAAGGACAACACAAAGGCCAGATACACACATTGGCATCAGATGTAATGAAATAAGTTTGTTAATTGATACAAAACTGGCTTCATCCACTGTGTGTGTGTGTGTGTGTGTGTCTGTGGCGGTGGTGGGGATCACTTGCATCTCCACCTGACTAAACTTGTTTGCATTGCCGTGGACAATAATAATTTGTATTACTTTCAGTTTTCTACAGTTTACAGATTCAAAGACAATGAAAAATGGAGACTACCATAGAATGAGATAACCTAGAAGGGCACACCAGCCCTGCATTCTATAGGGTACATTTTCTCCCCATTTCAAAAGTCTTTCACAATTTTTTCTGGCCGCTTATATAACAGGCTTGAGTTGCATAAAGATTTTTCAAACATTTTAATGGTGGAACTCTTTTTCTAAGTGAAATGTAATAGCAAACCCTAATATCTATCTATCTATCTATCTATCTATCTATCTATCTATCTATCTATCTGATGGAAACCCACGGAGATGGGAAAAAAAAAAATATATTCGGGTCAAGTGCAGTGGCTTACGCCTGTAATTCCAGCACTTCAGGAGGCCAAGGTGGGCAGATAGCTTGAACTCAGGAGTTCTAGCCCAGTCTAGGCCACATGGCGAAACGCCATCTCCACAAAAAATATAAAAATTATTTCTGGGTGTGGTGCCATGCACCTGTACTCCCAGCTACCTGGGAGGCTAAGGTGGGAGGATCATCTGAGTTTGGGGAGGTCAAGGCTGCAGTGAGTTGCGATCATGCCACTGCACTTCAACCTGGGTGACAGATACAATAATGCCCACCTTGGCCTCCCAAAGTGCTGGAATTACAGGCATGAGCCACTACACTTGACCCAAATATATTTTTTTTACCATCTCAGAGGGTTAAAATAATGTATTATACAGTTAATATATGCTTACCATAAAGATGTCAAATAGTACAGAAAGTTAAGTAAAACATTCATTTCCCTTCTCTTCCCCTTTCTCCCTGTCCCCTTCTCATTCTCCAGAACCACCTACTACAACAGTTTCTTATGTACCTGATAGACATTCTACAAATATATACAAACATATATACATATAATTTTTGAGACAGGGTCTGGCTCTGTCACCCAGGCTGGAGGGTAGTGGCTCAATCTCCGCTCACTGCAACCTCTACCTCCCGGGCTCAAGCTATCCTTCCACCTCAGCCTCCCAAGTAGTTAGGATTACAGTTGCACACCACCACACCAGGCTAATTTTTGTAGAGATGGGGTTTCACCATGTTGCCCAAGCTGGTCTAGGACTCCTGGGCTCAAGTGATCCTCCCAAAGTGATGAGATTACAGGTGTGAGCCACTGCACCTAGCAAACATATATATATTTGAGATAGAGTCTCGCTCTGTCACCCAGGCTAGAGTGCAATGGCGTGATCTCGGCTCACTGCCATCCCTGCTTCCCAGGTTCAAACAATTCTCCTGCCTCAGCCTCCTGAGTAGCTGAGATTACAGGTGCCCACCACCATGCCCAGCTAATTTTCCGTATTTTTAGTAGAGATGGGGTTTCACCATATTGACCAGGCTTGTCTCAAACTCCTGACCTCAAGTGATCCGCCCACCTTGGTCTCCCGAAGTGCTGGGATTATAGGCATGAGCCACTGCGCCCAGCCGCAAACATCTATTTTTAAAAACACAAACAGGATAAAATACATTGTGGATATCTTCCGATGTCAGAACATAGAGGTTCACCTCAGCATTTTAAATGATTAAGAGTATTCCATGGTATGGCTGTCCCTTAACTTATTTGGCTAGACTTCTATTAATAGATTTTTAAAGTTGTTTCTGATTTTACAGTAATATAAACAAACGCTATAATGAACTTCCTTAATCAGTATCGTGCGTGTGTGTGTTTGTGTAAACATTTTAGGAGTGGAATAATTAGGTTTAACGGTAGCTGTGTTTAACATTTTGATATACCTTGCTGAGCTCTCTTCCCCAGAATTGCAATCATTTACTTTTTCTGCTACATGCGTATCTTTACACCCCCGCCTACATTGTGTATTATCAAACTTTTAAATCTTAGCCAGTCTGATAGAGGGAAAATTATACCTCATATAATTTCAGTGTACTTTTCTACAATTATCTCTAGCTGTTACAATATTCCCTTTGTTAGGAAATTGCTTCATTATTTTCTGTGACTTCCCTTTGCAGAAGAACTCAAGTGGCATAGTTCGAAAACCCTTGATCTCAATAGATTCCCTGGGCTCTCATGTTCCAAGAGGCAGGTTCTCTGCAAGTGTGTTTGTCTCCGCTCTATGTCAGTGTGTAGCTTGTGTGCCACCTCTGTGTGTGTGATGTGTGTCTGACTGCCAGTGTGTTCATGTTAGTGAGTGTTTACCTCTCCCTTCCTTGAGGATCAGAGACCTATTCAGGAGAGCGCAGGTTACCGAGAGGTTTACTTTAGGAGACAGAGATCTCTCCCAGTTGGGAAAAGAAGAGCAACTGGAATTTTCTGTAACCAAGAACTGCATATGGGAAAGGGATAGAGGACAGAGGCTGCTTTCTCTCTGCGGACCCATGAACTTGCCCATGGGCTGAAACCAGTCACCCTGGTCTGACTCTGCATGCCTTTCAGCTGAAGGAACAATTGCTGCCTGCAACAGTCACTCAGTTTCCCAAGGGATCAACCTCTCTGTGCGACTGGGGAAAAGGAAACAGACATTAAGAGGTCTGCTGGCAGGGGCTGATGCAAGGATTGTAAATCTCTGCTTCATCGCATGTGCGTTATTTGGGAAGTGGCTGGAAGTTCAATTCATGCATCTACTGGCAGTGCATCTAGGGGAGAGTGGGAACACAGGAAGAGGAACAGGCCGTTCCATCCTCAATTCTGCCACTTACTGGCTGTGTGTCCAAGGGCCACGTAATTTTTCTGCACCTCATTCACTTATCTGTAAATCAAGGGAAACAATGCCCACATCATGAAGTCATTGTGAGAAGTAAACTAAATGATGTGTATCATGGATCTTAATAAGCGTCTCAGTCAACACGTAAGTTCCCTCTGCTAAGAGTGACGTTTTGATAATCACACCTTTTCAAAATGAGGATCTCAAAGAACATCTGCAAACATTAGAGGAGGAGGGAGCCTTTTTTCCTTTAGTGTGTCCATTCAACAGCAGCCTTGTGCCTGTGTACTACTGTGAGAACAGCAAAGTCCAATCCTGCCTGCCGTCCTGTGCCACTCACGGCCACACGCTTTTAATTTTCGCCACACTCATGCAATCTCTTGCACACATCGTGAATTTCATGCCTCCGTACCTTTGCTCATGCAGCTTCTGCAGCCTGGAATATTCTCTCCCATTCCGCTGCACCTGGCAAATGCTCACTTATACCTCAAAACATATCAGGACAAAACACATAGCATTTAGTCTAACATATCTGGCTGTTTGCCTGGAAGAGAATCAAAGTGGACCCCTATCTCTAACCATATGCAAAGATAAAATTCCAGAGGGATTAATGGCTTAAAAATGTAAAAAATAAAATGTTAACTATCTGTCAAGACAAGCCACAATGCAACAGTAGCACATACCTGCCAGAATAGCTAAAACACAAACGTCAGATGATATAAACTATTGGGGTGGATGTAGAACAACTAGAAGTCTCTGACATTACTGGTGAGAGTGTAATTTGTACAGCCACTTTGGATGACCGGCAATATCCACAAAAGCTGAACATACACATTCTTCATGACCCAAAAATTACACTGTTGGGTAAATACTCAACAGAAATGCAGACATAAATTCACCGAAGAACGTGTGCAAGAACGTTCATAGCAGCACTATTTGTTATAGCCCCAACTTGGAAGCAACTCAAATGTCTATCAACAGTAAAACAGATACAGTATGGTGTGTTACATACAGGACTGCTGCACAGCAATAAGAATGAAAGAACTACATGAATTAATCTCACAAACATAATGTTGAGTCAAAGAAGCTAGATACAAAAGAGTACACATGGATATTTCATTTAAATGACCTTCAATGACAAAACCAAGAAATGGGGAAAGGATTCCCTATTTAATAAATGGTGCTGGGAAAATTGGCTAGCCATAAGTAGAAAGCTGAAACTGGATCCTTTCCTTACTCCTTATACGAAGATTAATTCAAGATGGATTAGAGACTTAAATGTTAGACCTAAAACCATAAAAACCCTAGAAGAAAACCTAGGTAATACCATTCAGGACATAGGCATGGGCAAGGACGTCATGTCTAAAACACCAAAAGCAATGGCAGCAGAAGCCAAAATTGACAAATGGGATCTAATTAAACTAAAGAGCTTCTGCACAGCAAAAGAAACTACCAGCAGAGTGAACAGGCAACCTAGAGAATGGGAGAAAATTTTTGCAATCTACTCATCTGACAAAGGGCTAATATCCAGAACCTATAAAGAACTCAATCAAATTTACAAGAAAAAAACAAACCACCCCATCAAAAAGTGGGCAAAGGATATGAACAGACACTTCTCGAAAGAAGACATTCATACAGCCCACAGACACATGAAAAAATGCTCATCATCACTCGCCATCAGAGAAATGCAAATCAAACCCACAATGAGATACCATCTCACATCAGTTAGAATGGTGATCATTAAAAAATCAGGAAACAACAGGTGCTGGAGAGGATGTGGAGAAAGAGGAACACTTTTACACTGTTGGTGGGATTGTAAACTAGTTCAACCATTGTGGAAAACAGTGTGGTGATTCCTCAAGGATCTAGAACTAGAAATACCATTTGACCCAGCCATCCCATTACTGGGGATATACCCAAAGGATTATAAGTCATGCTGCTATAAAGACACATGCACATGTATGTTTAGTGTGGCACTATTCACAATAGCAAAGACTTGGAATCAACCCAAATGTCCATCTGTGACAGACTGGATTAAGAAAATGTGGCACATATACACCATGGAATACTATGCAGCCATAAAAAAGGAGGAGTTCGTGTCCTTTGTAGGGACATGGATGCAGCTGGAAACTATCATTCTCAGCAAACTATCGCAAGAACAGAAAACCAAATACCACATGTTCTCACTCATAGGTGGGAATTGAACAATGAGATCACTTGGACACAGGAAGGGGAGCATCACACACCAGGTCCTATTGTGGGGAGGGAGTAGGGGGGAGGGATAGCATTAGGAGATATATGTAATGTAAATGACAAATTAATGGGTGCAGCACACCAACATGGCACATGTATACATATGTAATAAACCTGCATGTTGTGCACATGTACCCTAGAACTTAAAGTATAATAAAATAAATAAATAAATAAATAACATTCAAACACTAACCTATGATGTTAGAAGTCAGGGTACAGGTTAATCTTTGAGGAGGGTTGTGATTGGCAAGGGGGGATGAAGTGAAGGAATGTCTAGGGTACCGGTAAGATTCTGTTTCCTGATTTCGGTCCTGGCTACATGAGTGTGTTCACCTCATGAGAATTTATTGATCCATAAAAAGATGTGCATTATTTCATACATATATCTCAATAAAAATTTTGGCAAGGAGGCAAATCTAAGGGTTAGAACACTTTCTCAACCAAGGTTGGAAACCTAGCAGATGAAAAAGATAGGTATTTTTGCATATATATACATATATATACACATATATATAGCATTTTTATGGGAAAAGATACTGTAAGCAATGTCAAAAGACAAGCAGAAGACTTGGAAAAAATGTAATGCAGATGATAGACAAAGGCTAATAGCTACAGTATGCAAAAAGCTCTTATAAATGGATGCAAAAAGACAGCCCAATAAAGAAATAGGCAAAATGATATGAGTAGGTAATTCAAGGAAGAAAAATACCCAACTGATGGAAAGATTCTCAAATTCATTAGAATTCAGTTGAATGCAAATTAAAGTAGTAATAAGATACTCATTTACACTCTTCAGGCTGGCAAAATTAAAAAGAGTTTCTACACCTATTGCATGTGAGGTTGTGGGGAGCATGCTCATCATACCAGCATTGCTGGTAGAGATGTAAATTATTACAGCCTTTTTGCAAATCAATCTGGAAAAATCCATTAGAATTAAAAATACATATATCCGTTGACCTAGTGATCCCACTCCTGGGAATCTATTCCACAGAAATAGAAGGATTCACCTAAGGGTCCATATGCAAGGGTGGTTATTGCAGCAATGATTGCAGAGGTGCATTCATGGTGTGCATGCATGCATGCACACACACGCACCCACACAGAAAACAAAGCCTGTGCCTCTCAGCAGGGAAATGGTATAAATGGCGGTACTTTCCCTTGAGGCTCACAGTCCAGAGGGCTGGGGTAATCTCTTGCCGGTTCACAGGAGGTCTTCACCTCTGGAGGGGGTGGTCTGGGAGTGGGGTGGGCAGAGTCATGGATGATAAGAAGCCCTCTTCCTCCTAGCCTGAGCCAGTAGCATGGATTCCAGAGCAGGCTTTGGAGAAGTGACTGTTTAGAGCTCGGACACTCCCATGTCCCCTCTTGGCGGGACTCAGTTCCTGTCCCTCCAGGATCAAAGAAGTGACATCAACAAAGGATCACAGAGGTGGCTTTTATCGACATCCACTGCAGGTCCCATTTAAAATGGCTTTCTTAAGCCAAAGGCAGGCAAACATCTCTACTAACTGAAGAATAAAGGAGACATGGAATCAATTGCAAATAGTTATTTCTAAAAATCATGCCTCTCTTCTGAAGTTTGTGTTTGTCACATCTCCATCTACCTAAAATTCTCTCTCTCTTAGGTGAATTAAAATATAGAGTCAGTTCCCTAACATCCGGTCAGTTGTGGTACAGCCCTGGCCTAGCTTAGGAAGGTAACCCTAAGCAGGCCTTTAACACTAAGTGAAGGCCCCCATAGCATATGTATAAATATTTAAAACCATAAACTAGGCCAATAAACTATTAGATAAAAAGTTCCATCTTTCTGTCTTGAAAAATATGCCCTCTTAAGATCAAAATTTTTTAAAAGTATAGCACTATGATTTTTATATGAACAAAAGTTGGTAAAATAGTAAAGATGACAGAATTTAATTATTTGTGCACCTATTTGGATATTCTGTTGATGAGCTGGTGATGTTTTAGTAAGCTATAAAATCAACATATACCTAATTCATATTATAAATCATTCAAAGTATTATATATCTTTTCATTAAATTTGTTTTCCTCACCTTCCTTATTGCAAAATTACCTAATTATGTTTTTATAATCAAGACTTTTGCACAATTTGTGTTTTATTGATGATGATACCAAATTAGACTACCTTTTTTGAATTGTAATTCTTAGATAATTAAAAAAATTAATTTCAATTTGGAGAAAGTTTCAGTAATAAATGGAATTTTCATTAAAATCTTAAAGTGATTTTTACATTTGGAAATGAACCATGAATTTTACATATCCTGTTCAAATGCTTTAGTGGAATTGTGTTAGGTAAACGGTAATTATTGCAGAAAATACTATAAAAAATTTTAATTTCATAATAGAAATTTCTATCATGCTGCAATTTTTGCTATCTTTCAAGGTAATAGTTTATGCAGTAACATGAAGAATTAGCTTAATACATATTACATCTACACTCACACCTCTACTGATTTGAAGGTAAAATAAAGGTTCATTTTGCAAACATGTTCCTCAGCCACCATGCAACTGTCAATGCCACACTAATTCATGAGACCTCCTGAACCACGAACTGGAGCACAAAGAGAAACATGAAAATGGACGTGTGGCCCTACTGGGAAATAGTATTTCACTGTGCAAGAAATGATTGCATTCTTGTTATCAGAGATAAAGGATTTGACAAGCTAATTAATTTGTCTTTTCCCTTACCTAAGTGCTTCCGCCACTCAAATCCTCCCTGTTCTCTGAAGCAGTGTCTGTCTCCAATATTGGCAGAAGCACAACCCAGAAACCTTCGTGACATTCAGACATGGTTGCTTTCTGTTTTGAGGACACAGGGCAAAAGGTGAGGGGCCGCATTTCCCTGGGACCTGACCGATGTTGTCATTGGAACTGACGTTTCTGTTGCCGGCAGTGCCATGCCAGCACTGAGTACTTGATCCCATGTGCTCCATAACCAATACATTTTATGGGTGTTTGTGATATATGCAACCTTTTCAAGTAGGGCTTCTCAGTTTCTAATTATTATTTTTAATTTCCCAACCCAATACAGATCAATTCTTTGATTCAATAGAAATAATTCACTAGAAAAATGAAATTGAAAAAAATCTATATGAGGACCCATGGGGTGGCTCATGCCTGTAATCCCAGTACTTTGGGAGGCTGAGGTGGGTGGATGATTTGAGGTCGGGAGTTTGAGACCAGCCTGGCCACCATGGTGAAACCCCATCTCTGCTAAAAATACAAAAATTAGCCAGGCGTGGTGGTGGGTGCCTGTAATCCCAGCTATTTGGGAGGCTGAGGCAGGAGAAACACTTGAACCGAGGAGGCTGCTGCAGTGAGCCAAGATCATGCCACTGCCCTCCAGCCTGGGCAATAGAGTGAGACTCTGTCTCAAAAAAAAAAAAAAAAAAAAAATCTATACAAGTTACAAGCCCCAGATTTTAAAGATTCAACAGATAATAACTTTACTGTTAGTTTCTCTGTATAACTCATCAAGAACAAGTAACAGGCACAGGTCCACCAACCACACTTCTTTGCGGAGGACTGCTTTGAGTCACTGGAGTCACCAGATTCAGGGTAGGGACCCCTCTTGCCTCTGTCTAAGAGTGGTACCAGTAACTATGAGGCTGAATCCTGCCCCACAATATTTTTCAGTCTCTGTGTGAGCACTTTCACCTGTGCCATGTGGCTCTCATTTCACGCCACGTTCTCTGTTCTCTTACTGTCCCGATACAAGCGGAGCTCCCTATGGCCCCTCCATTTCCACCAGCCTTGCAGTCCCTGCTCCTTCCTGAGTGGCCCCATATCAGTGTATGATGAAGGGCCTTGAATGTCATGCCGAGAGAGGAAGTTTCTGAGCCGGGGTTCAACTCTGAGAATGTGATGTGGCCTTGCACCCAGCCAGGACCTCTCCTGGGCTTAGCTGTCAGCACCAGAAAGTCCACGTAGAGCTGATGCCTTCCTGCAGTGGGGAAACAGAAAGGATGAGGCAGCTCCCCAGAAGGCCTTAGGATTTCTCAGCAGAGATAGGAACTCCCACTCCCACTCCGCCAGGGGTCAGCAGCAGTTCCAGAGCTTACCACATGCTCCCAGGAAATCGTACATATTTCTAAAATCATCCATGTATCTTTTTTGTCACCCACATTTTTAATGACCCAATTCCAATTTCCTGCCCTTATCTCTCCTTCTCATTGATATTTTTCCAGTAGATGTAGCTGTACTCATTACCAACTACTGCCAATTCACTTAAGCCCTGTGCTCCTCAATCCCACTTCCATGAATTAAGTACTTTTAGCAACTATTAACAGTATGTCCTTCCCAGTTCTTGCCTACACATTTCAAAACACCTATCTCTCTCATCACTCAAACTAGGGGAGCAGGATCATGAGCAGCCCTGTGGAGAGGCCCAAGTGGAGAGGAATTGAAGACTCTGGCCAGCCACCATGTATTTGGAAGCATGTCCTCCAGCCCCAGCTGGGCCTTCAGATGAGAGAGCAGCCCTGGCTGGCGTCTTGACGGCAACCTCATGAGAAACTGAGTCAGGACTGCTCTGAGGCATTCATAACCCTCAGAAACTATGAGATAACAAATAAATTTAAGCTGCTAAGTTTTGGAGGTTCTGTGTTACATAGCAACATAATACAACTTTCATTTCTCTCCAGTGATTATGTCAGTTTTTAGCCCCTCTATAGCAAAATCCCTCAAAAGAGCTGTCTGTCCCCAGGGTCTCCCCTTCCACCCTGTTTTCTCCCACTCAATCCCATCTGTTCTAATACATTCACTGAAGTCTGCTTCCTGTGAGACTAGGATGTGTAGTTGAAATGTTCCCTGTTGCAGACTCTGAGACGAGGATTCTTATGCAAGCAATTTGTTATGGAAGTGCTCCCAAGAGAAACGGGAAGGAAGCAGGGGAGCAGGACAGGGAAGGGGAGGAAGTCAAGTAAGGGTGAAATTTCAGGCGAAGTCCAGGTCTCAGAATGATCCTGATGGCTCTGGAGAAAATGACACTTTACAGCTATCTGCATTCTGCTAGTGGGGCAGAGCCTTAGCTACTCCCCACTAGCCTGGACTCCAAGCTACTGCTGCCTACTCTCACCCCAGGCCCCGGGAGCTCTAACTCACAGCCCTCAGTTCAGGTGGCATTAAGGTGAGCCCCTCCTAGGAGTACTGTTGTCTCTTCCTGAAATGAGGCTCTGTCTGGGGCTGCCCCAGTCCATAAGACATATTTTTCTCTCCTCAAAGGGCAAGAATGATAATTGTGCTTGTCCCATAGCAATGTGTGGTGCAAACTACACTAAAGGCTAGATACTAAAGGCTCAGCTTAATTCTACTGCCAGCAGCTCTCAGGCCCACCCCTGTGGAAACAGACATATTGGAGGGAGTGTGTTACCTGACTCGGATCAGCAATGGCAACCCCAGCTTACTCACACAGAAATGGATGGGTAGGCTTGAAGAGGAGGGGAAGGGTGTAGTTAGTGCCTTTTTCCACAGTCTGTGGGAAGCCAACTGCTAACCAGCCAACATGTCTTATGACTTATTTTCGTTTACAGAACTGCCCTCAGATGACTGAAACATGAACGTGTTTTCCTGTAAAAATGGATTATTCTACTTTCTTGCTTTAGTCTGGGACTCTGCTCTTGTGGTCTGGTGAGACTTCTGTACGTGTGGGGCCTGAGAACACTTTTGGTAGAGCTGTCTCTGCTGAGGTCTTCAGAAGGACCTTTGGGCAGCCTTATGTCTGTCTTGGGCTGCCAGGACAGAAATGCCTAGGTGGCTTCTGGAAGGCCTGGTGGCCAGAGTGACCACTCAAGCTGTTCACTCATCCTCAGCCCAGGCCATGTACTGTGCTCCTCCCAGAGCTCTGACATTTGTTCACCATGGAAAAGGTGTGATGTAGAAATAGAATATTTGTTATTTATAACCCCTCATTGACTTCTAAAGAAAATGAAGCCCCAAGACTATTTGTTGAAGATCATGGAAGGGAGAATACAAAATTGGAAGCGATGTGGGGAAGAGTTAAATTGCTCTGCAGAAGGAGAGGGATATGTATGGGGAGGGGTGGGAAGTAGAGGCTGAAGCTTTGTGGAGGAGGACCAATCGGGAGGGGAATGCACATGGCTGGGGAGAAACTTTGCAGGGAGAGTTACAAAAAAAGTTGGAGTTTGCTGTGTGCTATGCGATGTGATCCTTTACTACATCTCTCCTGTTGACACTTCAGAACACTATCAGTTTCTTACTCTAATGCATTGTGGAGTGGGTTTTCTTTGAAGGAACGAAGAGAAATGCTGAGTCTTGCTTCAACGTTGGTGAGGGTGGATCAGAGGCTCACAGTGGAAGCTGCCAGGACTGGGTTCAGGGTTACATGGAGCACAAGGTACCTCCATGCTATGCTCTCCAGTCTGGCCATTCCCTTTTTTAAGGAAAAGAACATTTCAGGTAGAGGGCATGACCAGAGAAAAAGGTGAGTTTGGAGAGGGAGGGAGAGACCAGAGTGGGTGGGGAATGTGTGTGAGTCTGTTGAGAAATGGGGTGAGGAACAGAGGCAGAAGATGGTGCTAATCGATGAATTAGTCCATCCAGGCTGCTGTAACAAAGCACCACACACTGAGTGGCTTATAAAGAACAGAAATTTGTTTCTTATGGTTCTGGAGTCTGTGAATCCAACGTCAGGGTGCCAGCATGGTTGGTGGCTGAATTCCTGCGGTGGGCCCACTTCTGGTTGCAGACTGCTGACTTCTAGTTGTAGTCTCATATGGTGGAGAGCAGAGAGAAGCAAGCTCTCTTAGGATTCTTATAAGGGCACTAGTCCCATTCTTGAGAGCTCCACCCTCTTGAAGTCACCTAATCCTAATTACCTCTCAAAGGCCCCCACCTCCAAATACTATGACACTGGGGGGTAGGGTTTCAACATATGAATTTTGTGGGGACACAAACATTCCGCTCATAACAGTAGGTTAGGACTCCAGGCAGGGCCTTGCTTATCTTCCACATCAGAGGTCCTCTCGGCTGACCTACCACTCAAAATCTTAGGGTAATCCAAATACACCTCAAGGCACCATGTGGCCCAGGCTTGATTCAGTAACACATTCAAAGCAACACAATTCACCTTCATTGTGCAATGCATATTGTCTCTTATAATCCATTAGCTTCTTCCAAATGGAACCCTCAGTTCTATGGGTAAGAAGGCTCCCACCTGCAGGGGCAACCACTGTCTTAGGAACTAGCCATGGCACTGGGCAATCCTAGGCTGCTCTGGATAGTTCATAAGGCATACCCCAGTGGCAGATGGATTGGCACTGGGGAAAGTGGTGTCCTGTTGGCTGCAGGGAGGCATTTTGGACAATCCACTGCCTCTCTGTATGTTCTTGCTAAGGTTCCCAAAGAGCTTCCTGGCAAAGATATTTTAGACCTTTTAACTACTTGGCAAGTGGCTTACAAGTCCTTCTAAATATAGCAGATTAGTCAATGGAAATACAAAACTTTAGAAAAAATTCATTGAAAGAGCTATTGAACTGGGGAGGTTTTGCCGGAGTAAATATTTTCTCTATGGAATTCTGATCTATTCATTTAGTAATCCTAATTATGGTTTTGCTAATTTGGAGGTAATTTCAGAGAAAGGGTTTTATTCCACTGGGAACTGTCAATAGGTTAAGAGGATTTTGTTTTTCATTTGTGATGTTTCCAAGGAATGTCATTCTTGCAACAGCTTCAACCATTTTTTGCTTATGTCTGTCACCTTGCTGCTCAAGGTTGAAAAGAAAATACCTCTCCTTGTTAGCTCCCATGGCTGGTTTCTTATATACCAGCTGTGCTCTCTCTACCAACCCTCCTAGGGACCAGCAGCAGATATGTGCAAAGGTGAATGTACTACATTTTCTAGGAGTTTCCATTCTCTTCATTATCTTCAAAAGGATGGCTAGACTGTCAGAGTAGAGGCCAAGCCTTCCTGGGCCTTTGGGCCTCTGTGTACCCAGTGCCTCTGCATACCTAGTGACTTTACCTAAAATAACCTCTCTCCTTCCTCTTACCAGGCTTTTTATTTTATTTTATTTTATTATTGTTTTTGAGATGGCGTCTCGCTGTGTCGCCCAGGCTGGAGTGCAATGGTGCAATCTCGGCTCACTGCAACTTCTGCCTCCCGGGTTCAAGTGATTCTCTTACCTCAGCCTCCTGAGTAGCAGGGATTACAGGCATGCACCACCACACCCAACTAATTTTTTTTTTTGTATTTTTAGTAGAGATGGGGTTTCGCCATGTTGACCAGGCTGGTCTCAAACTCCTGACCTTAGGTGATCCGCCTGCCTCGGCCTCTCAAAGTGCTGGGATTACAGGCATGAGCCACCGCGCCCGGCCACCAGGCTCTGTTTAAGTCATGCTTGGGTTCTTAGCTCAACTGCAGTTCCCTTTGGGAAGTCTTCTCTGACCCCGTGTCGATATCCACAGTCATGGATTCGTCTCTGGGGCTCCAGACCTGTGCACTCATTAATATCAGACATTTCATTGGATGTTTCATAGGAACCCAAATTCAGCATGTCTCAAACCAAATGCATCATTGCCCTCGCCCTTCTACCTTCATCCCTTCCCTCTCTTCTCCTCTGAACCTGCTTCTTCTTCCATGCTCTGTGTTTCCAGGCAGGGCACTATGGGGTTATCCTTCTAAATACAGCAGACTAGTCACCAGAACCAGAAACCCAAGGGTTACTTTAGAATCCTCCCTCTCCTTTACCCTCACATCTCCTTCCATTCTACTCTGTTCCTGAATCCAATAGATCCCACTTCTTTAATCTCTCTCAGATCCTTTCTTCCCTTTTCTTCCTCTCCCTGGCCTGGGATGCCATCCTCATTTGCTTGAATGACTGTATTGGTGTCCTAACTGGTCTCAGCGCCTCTAGTCTTACCCCTCATCCTGGTCTGTGCAGTGATATCTGATGTGAACCATGCAGATCACAAAATTATACTCCTTGCTCTGGATTCTCCACTTTCCACAACATCTCTTCCATTGGATATCATCTAAATGCCCATCTGGTGCCTGCTGACTTGTCTAACTTCATTTTCTGTCACTTTGAACCAGTTAAGACTCAACATTGCAAGGAAGAGAAAATCCAACTCAAATTGACTTAAGCAAAAAGGAAATATATTGGTTCACACAACTGAACATCCAGGGATAGATCTGGCTCGGTTTCAGGCGTGGCTGGATCCAAGGGCTCAAGCAATGTCATCAGAAAGCTGTTTCCATCTCTCAGCTCTGCTTTTTGCTTTGTTAGCTCCATTCTCTGGCAGGCTTCTTTTCATGTTGTGGTGAGATAGCTGCCAGCAGCTCTAGACTGCTACCTCCTCACAGGAACAAATCCAGCAGAAAGAGTATCCCTCTCCCATTGCTGCTCAAACCAAGTACCAGGATTACCTTTACTTGGACCTGATCGGCTTGCCTTGGGTCAGGTGCCCATCCCTTAAACAGTCACAGTGTTCAGAGGAAGGTGATGCTCTGGTAATCCAGGTCTGAATCATATGCTCGTCCCCAGAGCAGGGGTTGGAATCAGCTTTTCCCAAAGCACATAGAATAAGAGTGGGGCAGGGCAGCTTTCCCCAGAAACAATGGAGAAGTGACTCTAGGAGCAGATGGAATGGAGAATGGGCTGGCCAACATAGGCAAGCACCGAACCCTCCTTTCTTGCAGGACTGCCCCTCCTGCCAGCTCTCTTTCCAGCTCTCTCCACTGACTGACTCCTTCTCTGTCAAGTTGTAGCCTCTGTGCTGCCTCCTTGGGGCCTCCTTCCCTAGCTCCCCAGAGACCTGGAGGCCCCTCCTCCTGCTGTTCCCAGGGTCCTTTGCTTTGCATCAGTGATGCTGCTACATTGTAACTTTGGGCTTTCATGACTCTCCCTTCTAGACTGTGAGCTCCTTGAAGACAGGGACCCTCTCTTTACATTTCAGTATTGCCTGTATCTGGTACAGGGTCTAGGCTAGAGTGGGTCCCTATTAAGTGTTGAATGAGAGAAGTTATAAGGAGAATGTGGATGTCACATGGGCCCAAATCCTGTGTGTCATCAAGGTAGGAAGAATAGCCAGGATCATGAATAACCAAATGAGAATCCATAAAGAGCTTAGTAGCCTGGAAAAATGGACCAAATCTGTCAAGATGAACTGAAATAGAACTAACTGTGGAGCCCGACATTGAAGTCTAAAAAGCATTTGTTTGGGTATAGGGTGGGGGTGGTAGGAGTATCTGGAAAAGATGCTTAGTTGTCTTTATGTGGCTACCTAAAAATGCTAAGATAATCTTGGGCCACAATAATGGAAATATACTCTTTCTCCCTATCTCTTTACTGTTTAAACTCTGATGCTTGGCACACCACCATCATTAGTCCACACACTATCCCTTTCCTGTTTTGTTTGTTTGTGTGTTCCTTTTATCTCCATTCCATTCCCATATGGAATACATTCTTTTTGTCTGTATGCCTTCCTATGCTTACAAAGTTTGTATTGCTGTTGTTTTGAATTTGTGTGAATGGTGTGGTGTCATGGAGCACATTCTATTTCTTATTTTTCTCATCCAGTATTTTGTTGTTAAATTTCCACTTATGTTGCCATGAGTATACCAACTTCATTGCTTCTAAATGCTGAATCCCCCTGTGTTTTACCTATCCATGCTTCTGGTGATGGACACCCAGATTGCTTTCAATTTCCTGCAACCACAAACAATTGTGATGAACATCCTTATACATATGTCCTTATGAATCTGAATGAGACTGGAATTGAGATATATGCTCAGGTGAGGATCTGCTGGAACAGAGGCTAGTCCATCCTTATTGTACCTGGACAGTGCTAGGTTGTTGTCCCAGCTGGGTGCACTATTCAACACTCTCACAAGTGGTAGAGTTCCATTGTTCCCACACCCTGCTGCCAATACTTGCTACTTAGCTTCTGTTTTTGCCAGTGTAGCAGGTGTAGTCATATTTCACTGTTGTTTTCATTTGCATTTCTTGGATTACTGATGTGGTTTGCACATTTTTAAATTTTTATTAGAAACGGGTTTTCCCTATGTTGCCCAGGCTGGTCTCAAACTCCTGAGCTTAAGTGATCCCCCCACCCCAGCCTTCCAAAGTATAGGGATTACAGGAGTGAGTCATTGCTCCTCGCCTGAGCATATTTTCAAATGCTACTGAGCCTTTGGGTTCTCTACTCCGTAAATTGTCTGTTAATTATCCTTTGCTCATTGTTCTATTGAGATGCTTGTCTTTTTGTGTTAATTTTCAGGAGTTCTTAGAATTTCCTAGATGTCAGTCCCTATCTCTACCTGGTTTTGGACAAGGCAAATACTTTTCAATGGTCCTGCTTACTCTGATTTGTCTAGTCTGAGGACTGTGTTGTTCTGAGGTTCATATCTTTTTTTTTTTTTTTTTTTGAGACGGAGTCTCGCTCTGTCGCCCAGGCTGGAGTGCAGTGGTGTGATCTCGGCTCACTGCAAGCTCCACCTCCCGGGTTCACGCCATTCTCCTGCCTCAGCCTCCTGAGTAGCTGGGACTACAGGCGCCCACCACCGCGCCCGGCTAATTTTTTGTATTTTTAGTAGAGACGGGGTTTCACCGTGGTCTCCATCTCCTGACCTTGTGATCCACCCGCCTCGGCCTCCCAAAGTGCTGGGATTACAGGCGTGAGCCACTGCGCCCGGCCTGAGGTTCATATCTTAAGAGGCCATGATGAGTCTGGGTCAGAGAAGAGACACTTGGTTTATGAAACGCATCAAGGAGGAGCTGTATCAGTAAGCGAAATTTACAGGGGTGCTGATTTCAAGCAATATAAGGAAGGTATTTCCAGTGATTAGAGCCACTGATGATAGGGTCTACTCTCTGGAGCAGCAGTGAGCACCAGAAACAGCAACAGGGGTGCTTAAAGAGAAGACAGACAGTGACTTGTTGGGGAGGTTGCAGAAATGTTTCCAGCATTAGATGGTTCATTCCAACCTTGAGATTTTCAGAGCTTTTCTGAGTCACCATGTGATAAAAGTCAGAGAGGGAATCATGGAAGAGGAGAAGGGGAAAACACAACTTTAATTCCTTTTTATTCTTTCCTTATGAGCTCTCCATATTCTTCATTTATCACATGGTGGCACTTCATTCTGCCTTATCCTTTATGTGAGTTGCACACACCCACACGTGCTTGTGCACGGCCATGTTCCTACAATCACTTTCACATTATGAGACACACATACATGCTATGTAAGTTTGTAGATACACACCAACATCACAATAAAGCAGTATATGCCCCCACAACACACATGGCTATACACATGTATGAACAGAAAAGATGTGAAATCTTTCCTTCACCATCATAAGGCTCACAGCTGACACTTCTATAACAAAAGACAGGTTAACAAGAGAAAAGCACAACAGATTTGTTTAATCAAAGTTTTATGTGACATGGGAGACTTCAGAAATGAAAACTTCAAGATACAGGTAAAATGATCTATTTTTATGCCTAGGTTTGATGAAGCTGGGACAGCCATGTAGAAATAGGATTGCACAAAAAGGGTATGATCTCATGCTAATAGACTGAGTGGGGAAATCCAGCAGGGCCTGTCTGTCCAGATTCTTGTTGGGCCTCTCTGTGCATCATCCCCTCTCCCAGTTATAGGATAGGACCCTTTCTGGAATAGGGATCTTATGACTCCCAAACGAGGTAGGTCAGAGAATTTCTTTACGGCCAGCTGTTACATCGAAAGATGGGGGGAAGGTAAGAGTAATAGTTGTAGGTTTTATGGCTGGCTTTGGGGTAAGGGGGTTCTGGTTTCTTCAATGAGCCACCTGGGGGAAGAGGGCTTCTAGTTTCTATGGCTGGCCTCAGGAGAGAATGAGGGGCAAGAGACAGGAGGGCAGGGGAATGTCACAGAGAAACTTTGCTCCTGAGGCTGCTTCTGAGGTCTTCACTTTGGGGCATCATTTCCTGAGCCCCAACATGTTCATATGCCCCATGCATGTTGCGTGTGTTCCCAAAGTGGAGGGAGTGGTTCTGGGTTAAATGTGAAAGGCCACACAGTCCTCCATCCTTCTTGGTGTGGAGGCTTCATTCATGGTGGTCCAATCCTGCCTTCCCTTCTGAGAGAACCCAGAGCCTGTGTTCTGCAGGGAGGTAAATATTTGATAATTTATCTCATTCCAGAGGCCAGAGGCCTGAGCAGGGACAAGGAACCGGAACCCTTGGTTCCAAACTCCCTCCACTCCCAGCCCAGTGTCTCCTGGGCTTCTCTTCAGTCTTTTCTGACAGAGCTAAATAAAACTCTAGAATTGGCCTGTCTCCTCCCAGGAAGACCCCTTTCAGACTATTGCTTCCTAATGTTGTAGCATCTTGGTCATTGAGTTTCCAGGTCTTGCACTACCCTTACCCTGGCTTGGGGCTATTCTCCTAAGTGCATGTGAATGAGATGGTCCAGGAAGCAGAGTGTCTCAGGGTTGGGCTGGGGGTGAGGGGACTGCAAATCTGGCCAATGGAAGCTGTCTTGTGGGTGGGGGGTAACTCTGGGGCTGGACTTTGATCTTATACCTCTTAAGAGACTCTGGGCAGAGTCAAGCAGCTGAGAAACTGCCTGCTGGACCGTGGACTTAAATACCCAAGGCAAGGCAGAAAACACTATGCACCAGTATCAATCACACTGTCTACTGCACCTTGGCCAATTTCAATCACTTACTTGAGTCCAGTGAGACAGGACACTCTCACATAACAAGTGACGTGGAATAGGGTTATTACTTACAGATAGGCAGCAAGGGACAACAGAAGCCTATGATTCATGGTGAGCCAATCCCCATGGCTCAGGAAAGAAGCAAAATTGGATGGAGTCTTGTCTGAGTGTGCTCCACTTGCACCGCAGCTGAGGGACCCCTGAAAGCAGCCTGCTCTGGGTTTTCTACCCCATGGTAACATGACTTGCTGGGATAAAGTGTTAAAGGATATCCTGTTCTATGAGGGAGAAAAACAGAGCCAGAACTGTTACAGCCACTTCCTCCCTATCTCAGGATGTTGCATTCCCAGGACATTCTACAGTTAATCTTTCTTTAAATTCTTTTTTTTTTTTTTTTTTTTTTTAGATGGAGTCTTGCTCTGTCATCCAGGCTGGAGTGCAGTGACACGATCTTGGCTCACTGCAACCTCTGCCTCCCTGGTTCAAGCGATTCTCCTGCCTCAGCTTCCTGAGTAGCTGGGACTACAGGTGCCTGCCACCATGCCCAGCTAATTTTTGTATTTTTAATAGAGACAGGGTTTCACCATGTTGGCCAGGCTGGTCTTGAACTCCTGGCCTCAAGTGATCTACCTGCCTCAGCCTCCAAAAGTACTGAGATTACAGGCTTGAACCGCTGCATCTGGCCTCTACAGTTAATATGAAAATTTTAAGTGAAAAAGGGGGGAGAACTGGCTCAATCCAAGGCCACCTGGACACTTGGAGAACTGTCCTGCACCTAAAAGCTGCAAAGATCCGGTGCAACACTGCAGACAGGCTCTTGCTGATTATGGAGGAGAGAAGAAAAGGGCACTAGACAACTTGGCTGTGAGAAGATTTCTCAAAAGATGTGATGGGGATAAATGTGCCACCAGGAGCCCTGCTGCAAGTGGTCACCCACTAAGGCTCTGTCAGACCAGATGGATGTGTATACTTTAGGTCCCTTCTATCTCTGGCTCTAGCTGGTTCTCAGCTAGCTGGTTCTGAGCCCTGCAGGAGGCAGCCAGGCACTCAATAGGCTGCCCAGACAGTTTGAATGCAAGAGGTCCGGATGGAGATGCAGGGAGCTAGCTGAGTTACTGGCACCTGGGGAGGTAGAGATATGTAACATGAGAGGCAAGCAAAGGCCACTGCACTTCATGACAAAGACTAAAAAAATAAATAAATAAAAGAGGCCATGAAAAGTCTTTCCCCACCATGAAGTATAATAAAGACTAGGAAGCATTTAAGCATGATCAAAGACATGAAAAACTCTACGATCGTGGAACTGAGCACCAAACTAAAATCCATGTGCCTGTAAGTCTGATGCTTATTGAGGAAAAACTCAAGAAGTTTGCCCAAGGACATAAAGTGTCTATAAAACCTTGTTTGTTGCCTGTCAGGTCGGGTTTCTTTAATCGAAAGATTGTGCTGGCCTTCCTGATGCCATAGTGAGTAATAAAGCTGTGCGCTGACACAGACACTGCAGAAATCTTTAGGAAACGGAGAGCCTCTCTCGTTGGAAGGGGTCTCTGCATTTCCCACCTGGGTAAGATTTGTGCAAGGCAGAGCCTTCAGGAATGTGGCTTCAAGTTGTTACGGTAGGGAGTTAGTCAGACAGGAGCAGGGCAGGAGAGGGCTCCCCACAAGCCAAGAATGTCAGGTGACCATCAGGTGATGGTCAGGTGGTTGTTAACTGTCTCTCTAAAAGAATAGTTGGTCATAGCAAGCTCCAGGGAAAAGCAGTCTCCCAATAGACAGAAATACCTGAAACTGGTGATCAGCAGCTTCCCAATAAGATCTCAGGAATTGGGCCAGTGGGTTCAAGCATGCACACCAAGAGGCAACATGGCGGAGTTTAACTGGTATATGACCTTCTAGGAACAGGTGACTGGTAAAGGAAGAATGCCTCAAGTGAGCATGCGTACAACTCCAGTGAAAACATTGCACGTGCGGCCCCTCCCAAGTGCCGGCAGGCCACTGTGCACGTGGACAGCCCACCCCAAGAAGAGAATCAGGAGAGAAGGGAGACATAAGACCACAGAAGTATGCCAATGTATAAAACCCCAAGTCAAAGCTCAAACAGAGCACTTGACTCTCTCAAGTTGCCTGCTTGGCCTCTTCCAAGTATACTTTACTTCTTTCCATGCTGGACCTAAAGCTTTTTAATAAGCTTTCACTCTTGCTCTTAAACTTGCCTCAGTTTCTCTTCCTTTAGGCCCCTTGGTCGAATTCTTTCTTCTGAGAAGGCAAGAATTGAGGCTGCTGCAGACCTGTTGGGATCTACCACTGCTAACAATGTCAGACTTTGGGATTTCAAAAACAAGTAAAAAATGTTTTTAAAAAGGGAGGTAATACTAGGTTGAAAATTTTTATTTTGCCAACTAAGGACATGAAAAATACATCATTCCATCATTTCATAAAAATAGGAAGGGCATAATCTAAGATAAAGGACAGCCCTTGAATGGACCACATTTAGCTTTAAGTGGGACCCAAGTGTAACTGACTGAGTCTGTTATTTCCCACATCCATGCTGGAGCAGGATTTGACATTTGATCACATCCCCCAAAAGTCAAACAGGATTCTGCAAATCATTAGCAAGTAATACAGATTTCACTGATGATTTGGTGAAGCAATGGGGTAGAGAGTGGCCTTGTAAACCATAAAACAGAACTAAAATGAACCCCCCTCACCGTGACTGTGAACTTCTCCTTGATGACCTCATCTCCAGTTACTCATCTCCAGCTCATCATTCCCCATGCTGCCTCCCAGAAAGGTTGAGGTGGGTGCCGGAACATCAGCTTATTGCTTTTCATAAAAATGGGCAGACCCAAGAGTGAATAGTTGAAATCTGTAATCCAAACATCTCAGCCTTCCAGCTTCCTAGGGTGCCCTTTCCACCAACATCTAGGTAAAGGATGCGAGGCTGCTGTGGGAGAACCAGGGCTGCCCGCAGCGGTGCCATCGGCAGGGAACAGGGTGGTGGGGGAAGCCTGTGCTCCTCACTGGCCACCTTTTTCCTTAGGCCCCTGCGTTTTCCTCTTGTAGGGGGCCCCTTTCTTCAGGCTACCTCCTGGGATAGTTCCAAAATTTCCGTGAGTTTATTATGCAGTGCGATTTAGCTTCCTCTTTGTCTCATCCTCTCCAGTCCAAAGGAGCCCTGGGGCCTCTCTTTGCATAATTAAAAGATCCATTAAGGTGTTTTCCCAAATAAAGGAGCAGTTTTCTCTCTCAGAGGATTTCTATCATCCTCTTAGGACAACCATCTCCAACTGCAGTGTGATTTAAAAATAGTATCTCTCACCCACCCACACACACACACACACACACACGAAACCAAAATGAGAGAGAGAGAGAGAGAGAGAGATTGAGAGAGAGAAACATCAGACATCTCTTCCCTGTGGTTGAGGTACAGGTGGAACAGGTTGTAACCAGAAGCTGCTGGGTTGATTTACTAGAATGCATGACTCCAGGAAGGCGTGTGTGGCCAGCAGTTTCTCTGTGTCCGTAGGTAGAGACTGAATGTGGAGTCAGGTGGACGGAATGTCTGGTGCTTCCACCCCAGGATGAGAGATGTCTCCCCTTCAGGTCTGGAAGAGCTCTTGGTCTGCTGCTGCTCCCGACTCCTGCCTTCACCTTCATGCATGAATCTCCTCAAGGCCACAGCCAAGTGCCTTTCCTTCTGCGCAGTTTACATGGGACCTGCTGTCCCTGTTCTCCATGACCCTCCTGGTTCCTGTTTCCCCTTTTGGGCTTTGCCTTTTGGATGCCTTTCCTAGTTCCCCTTCTGGGCTGACCCAAAGACAGGCTAGTGCCTCAGCACAGACTACAGTGGAGGGCCCTACCCTGGGTGTTGTTTCCTCATATTTAGGGCACTTTCCATGTCCCCTGTAGTGCTAGTCTCAGAGCTTAACCAAGTTAAGCTCAAGCTGGTCTCCACAGTCTGGTCCTCAGGGCAGCTGGAGGGTCATAGCCCTGAGCTGGCCCCATGGTTCTCAGGGTTGGGGTATCATATCCCTGGACTGGTCCCCATGGTGCTCAGGGCTTGGGGATCATGGTCGTCAGCTGGTTCAAGGCTGGGGGATCATAGCCCTGGGCTGTCTCCATGTCCTCAGAGGTGGAGATCCACTGACTGTGAGACCTTCCTCTCTCTTTGTGCTGGCTGCAACACAGTTCTACTCTTCCAGAGGCCTCTTCTCTCCTAGGAAGCCTCGTCAGGCTGCTCGAGCCTGAGAAGGACACCACTGAGGACGCTGTTAGCATCATATTCAAGAAGAGTGTGGATATTTGGGTGATGTCCAGTGGCTCTGTATTGGAACTTCCCAGTAAATGCAGAAACCAAAGGTAACAGGGTTAAGCCTTTCAGAACAGAATCACTCCAGGCCAGTCTGAAGGGGAAATGAGGTTGGAGTGTAAGCAGAGTCCCCTGGGGAGGTCAGTTCCCAAAACCGCAGGGTCCTTAGTCTTCATGGCCTGTCTCTGAGAAGCAGTGCAGGGGCTGGGAAGACTGAGCAAGTGTCCTGAAGGCTGGAGCTGGAAGCTTAGGGAAGAAGAATGTTGTTTTCTAGCATGGATTCGTGTCTTAGTCTTTTCAGGCTGTAACAGAATATCATACACAGGATGGTTTATAAACAACAGAAACGTATTTCTCACAGTTCCAGAAGCTGGGAAGTCCAAGACCAAGGTGCTGGCAGATTCGATGTCTGATGAGGGACTGCTTCCTCCTAGATGGACTTCCTGTTGTGTCCTGACTTGGTGGAAGAAGGAAGGGTCTCTCCGGGGCATCTTTTATATTTTGCTTTTTTGCCTTTTTTTTTTCTTGAGATGGGGTCTTGCCCTGTCACCCAGGCTGGAGTGTAGTGGTGGGATCACAGCTCACAGAAGATGTGACCTCCTGGGCTCAAGTGATCCTCCCACCTCAGCCTCCTGAGTAGCTGGGACTACAGGCACACACCACACCCAGCTAATTTTTTTTTTATTGTTTGTAGAGATAGGGTTTTGCCGTGTTGCTCAAGCTGGTCTTGAACTCCTGGGCTCAAGCAATCCACCTGCCTTGGCCTTCCAAAGTACTGGGATTACAGATATGAGCCACTGCACCTAGCCCGGGGCATCTTTTATATGGGCACTATTCTCATTCACGAGGGCTCTGCTCCCATGACCTAATCACTTCCCAAAGGCCCCGCCTCCTAATACCATCACCTTGGAGATTAGGATATCAACATATGAATTTTGGGGGGAAAACAAACATTGAGACCATAGCTGTTAGTATTCCCTCCCTTCTTCCACACCAGTAGTCTTCACTTTATATGGAAAAGAAGCAAGTGGGGTGAGGGTTGTGGGAGTGGGAAACACCAAGACCTTGAGAGGTCGTGGTCTCATTTTAGCCCTCAGCAGAGCACAAGCATCTGCCCATTGTAGACAATATTCTTGCCTTTTGAGCCATTGCAGGTGGAATTGGTGGTAAACAGTCCCAAGCCCGGCTCTTGCCCCATCATTGTTAGGGTGTCATCATTGCTTTTGCAGGTTGAACATATGTTTGGGTATAACAGGGTTTTGTTGAGCCAAACCAGTGTCCGTCTCTTGAATTCAGGTAAGGCTAGATATCTCTGGCAACCAGTGGGACAGGATCCTCTTTTGTGTGGATTATGGTCCTTTGGGAAGAGTCCTCACCTAGGGGAATAGGCGGCCAGGCCAATAGTTTTGCTCAGCAGAGGTCATTAGGGGACAGGAAAGTTCTGGGTCTAGCCTTGCCTCTGTCTCTATCACTGACTTCCATGGACTCATGTCTGGGTGCTAAGGTACGGGAGAGCAGATGGGTGGCATGGTTGGAATTGCGAAAGTCATTTTCCTAAAATTCTGTGAGGCAGTGAGGCACAAGCAGCCCTGCTCCAGATCCCTTTGATAGAGTGGCATAGGAGGAGGGAGGTTCTGCTCTGCTTTCAACTGCTGGGGGTGCAGCTTTGCATCTGGAGGAACGGGCCCTGGCCCCACAGTGGTGCCAGGTGGACCCAGCGGTACCCAGCAGAAGTGCCAGTGTGAGGCAGACACAGTTCCCAGCAGAAGAGAAATACATCAGCTGTCATATAGCAACTGACCAGCCATGTCCATGAACACACGTGGGACACCTGCTGGTACTCCCAGAAACACTTTGGATAGGGGGGATTTGCTTGTCAGCAGCCTTGGAATGACATGAGAAGAAAAAGAAACCAGGTTTTCTGGTGAAGAAAACAGAACCCCATTTTTGTCCACAGATGGATCCTTCTAAGCAGTTGCTCTGTAGAAGGGCTGGGCCTGTAGGTTCCTGCCTTACATGTACTCCAGAGATGAGAGGCTGCCTGGCAGAACTGTTGGTGGCTGTGGCTTGGGCTGTCGGGGTCTTGGGGCCTGGATGCAATGTGATCTGACCCTGTGCTGCACAGACCACCCAGCTCATAGCCCTGGCTGCCGCCAGTGCCTGCAATTTCTCAAGGTGAAAGCACTCTCCAGTGGGTCATTCGTCTGCGTCTGAGTGGTTTTCTGTTCGCGGAATCATTTATTTCTGGTGTCAGGGAGGCCCAGGGCGATTTTCCCACTGGCTATAAATGCTCCGAGCATCATCGATTCCTCTACTCCCATCTCCGGAAATCTGCTGGAGCAGCAAGTCTGCCTGGGATTCCTAGCTGGAAGGGCATAGGGCAGGGCAGGGGCTGGGGTGGCTTTGGTTCCCTCCCTCTCAGCAGAGGCAAGTGGAGGGATGCTGAAGCCTCCCCACTTCTCCAGGGAGCAGCCTCATGGTTTGGGTCCTGTGTTGGAGTTTCCTGATCTGCAACTGGAGAAGTGTGGCTAGCTTGGCTTATAATGACATCTGACATTCTTGAAGCCCACCCTTGAAGCCCACCCTTGAAGCCCACCCAGGGCCACTGAATGTGCCCCAGCTTGGCTGAGGACTCCCTCAGAGGGCATTCTCCTCCTCTCAAAGATGCCCCCAGATCTCCATTAATCCTCCTGTCAGTAGGCTGCAGCCCATCCAGGTAGGGACGGCAGCAAAACCCCAGACTGTAGGCAGGGGCACCACCCAGCCCCAGGTGGAGCAAAGTGGACTGGAGCCAATGTGATGCACTCACCTCATATCATGATCATGAGACTTTGGGGACCTCATGCGAACTTGCCTGTATGTGAATGCCTGCGTGTCTGTGTGTCGTGGCTGCAGCGTGTTTGGGCCTCCATGTCATGTTTGTGTTTGCACATGATCCTGTGTGATGAGGTGGGTGCTCGTGGGCTTCTATGTGTGTTTATGCATGCATGTTCACTTGGGTGTGACTTTGTGGAGGTGTTCATGTGTCTAAGTATGCATGTGTGTCTGTGTGTATGCTGGTATGTTTGTATCTGTGGTTGTGTGTCTGGTGTTTGCATTGCTGTGTGCATGCATGCTCACGGTGTTTGTGTGCGTGTGTATATGTGTGTGTGCGTGTTCCTGGCATGCGTTTGTGTGTGCATGCTCGTGGTGAATGTGTCTCTGTGTGTGTATGCTCATGGTGTTTGTGTGCGTGTGTATCTGTGTGTATGCACGCTCATGGCATGTGTCTGTGTGCATGCTCATCATGGGTGTGCCTGTGTGCATGCATGCTCATGTTTGTGTGCCTGTATACCTGTGTGTGCATGTTCACCGTGTGTGTGCATGCTCATGGCATGTGCATTTGTGTATGCATGTTCATGGCACATGTGTGCCTGTGTGCATGCTCATGGTATGTCTATGGGTGATGCATGCTCATGGTGTTTGTGTGCCTGTGTCTCTGTGTGTGTGCACGCTCGTGGTGTGTGTGTGCCCATGTCCCAGTGGGACGTGTGTGGAGCTTGTGCCTATGTGTGCATGAGGATGCCTGAGAGTGTGCACCTCTCTCTAGTCCTCTATCTCTTCTTAATCCTTTTTACCCAAGGATTTCTGGAAAATTCCAGGGTGGAGGTGGTGGCTGGGGAGGGAGACCCTTAGCTATTGTCTCATTGGCCTCAGAGCTTCTCTGGAGCCAGAGGGGACAACATTTCCCAGACTCTAAGAGCTTCTCCTGAGAGAAAAGCATCAATCTGCTTGTCAAAGGGAAAATGGCCATTTGTCCTTGTCTGGAAGGACCCGAGGGCAGGCTGGACCTGAGTCATCGCTGTCTCCTGGGCCCAGCACCAAGTAGAGTAAGTGAAAGATGAGCTCAGGGGCTGGCAGGCTGTGCACCCTGGGGGCTGACACAGGCAGGCAGCCTGGTGGGGGTGGGCTGCAGCCTGGAAGAGGTGGGAGGGTCAGGAGAGGTGAGGGTTGAGGGAACTGGCCTGGTGGAGGTTGTGTTGGAGCTGCCTCAGTTGGCAGCTGGGGCAAGAGTCTGGGGATAATGGGTGCCCCTTGAGGGTGGGCCGGGGCCCCATTCCTTATTGATGGGCCAGAAGGAGGAATGTGGCACGCTCAGTACCTAGAGACACTCCCAGCCCTCATCCTACTTGCCAGGCCCTGCTGTCAGAAGACCCTGGGTGGGGAAAGGGTCTGTTTGGGGGTTACCTGGGGAAGGGACAAATCCTCTCTACTTCTTTACCTTTCCCCTGCACTGTCTCCTCAGTGTCTCGGGCAATCCGTGCAGGTCTTCCCATCTGGGTGGGTGTCTGCTGTGTGACTGCCTGAGAAAACTGATGAACTTTGAGATTAGTCCCCGATCCTGGGGTGTGACTCTGCCACTGACCTCTGACCAGAGGCTCCTCTCTCTGTGCCTCTATTTCCTCCTGTGCAGTGGATAGGGCCCTCCCTGGTCTGCTCATTTATGATCCTAGAGCCAGTAAGGACTTTCTGGGAGCAGGAGGAGTGGGGACACCCCTGTGCATACTCTTCCCCTCCTCCCACTTTCTGTGATTTGCCCCACAAGAGTGAGGCTCCTGTGCTGGTGGGCCTTGCAGAAGAATCCCTTCCTATCGGGAGAGTCCAGCCTTATGACACCCCAGAAGCGAGTGGGCAGGAACCTGTGGTTACCTAGATGATCCATCTGGGCTTGGTCCTACATCCGGGGGTGAGCGGCTAGAGGAGGGAGCCACATGCTAGGGCTCATGTTGAAGGGATGAGGATGCCACAAGGGCGGGGCTAGATGACGCCTCCCTCCTGGTACAAGTGACTCTTCAGCCAGTGAGGAGAGCACATTGCACATGTTTATTTGGCTTGTTCGTCTAACGTTGACTGAGCCCTTACTCTGGGCTAGAGACTCTCCTTTGGCCCAGAGGAACCCAGACTATTTTCAATCTTTGAGGCTTCTGGAATATTGAGAAATGAAGGTCCTGAATTGCTGCCCTTCTGTAGTTCTCTCCTTATTGATTCCAGGCCAGTCTTGTGGCTTGCCTGGGCAACAGAATGCAGCAAAATGGACCTCGTGCAAGTTCTGAGGCATGATGGAGCCTTATAGCCTCTGCTTTCAGTCTCATGTTGCCCTAGGACTCCCTGTAAAGGAGCCCATGCTAACGTCCTTGGAAAGAGATGTGAGGCCCTATGGAAAGCCTGTGGAAAGCCCTATGGAAAGAGAGTGAGGCCCAGCCCACTCTCAGCCATGTCAGTCATCCCAGCTGGGCCTAGGCAGGTGAGTGAGGCCGTCTTGGTTCCTCCACCTCCAGTTGAGGTACCAGCTGGCTGCAAGTGCATGAGTGAGTCAGCTGAAACCGTCTGTTGCAGAGACAAGTTGCTCAGTTGAGCACAGCCCAGATTGCTAATTTTAGGCCACTAAGTTTTGGAATAGTTTTTTTTTTTTTTTTTTTTTCTCATGTAACAGAGGCTAACTGAAATAGAAATTCGAAATAGGAGTAGAGGTGCTACTGTAGCAAAAATTTAAAACATATGGCAGCTGGGCACACTGGCTCAAGCCTGCTATCCCAGCCTTTTGGGAGGCTGAGGCAGGAGGAATGCTTAAGGCTAGGAGTTCAAGACCAGCTTGGGAAACATAGCAAGACCTCAACTCTAAAAATATTAAAAAAAATTAGCTGAGTTTGGTGGCTCATCCCTATAGTCCCAGATACTTGGAAGCCTGAAGCAAGAGGATTACTTGAGCCCAGGAGTTTGAGGGTGCAGTGGGCTGTGATCCTTCCACTGCAGTCCAGCCTGGGTAACAGAACAAGACTCTGTCTCTAAAAATAAGTAAGTAAATAAATAAAATAAGAATAAAATACACGGATAGACTTTGGAACTTCGTGGCAGCTGGAGGATGGAAGGATGACAGAGAAACTGTTAGAGGATGATGAGGGAACAGTGAGGAAGCTGTTTTTGGAGGCTGGAGAAAAGGCAACCTGTGTTATATAATACAATTAGTGTTATTTGGAGAATAGAAAATGTAGCTAATAAACCTGTGGATCTGGCTAAGGAGATTTCCAGTGAGAATATTGAAAGGACCTATTGGCTTCTTTTAGCAGCATAAGACTAGGTATTATAAGGGAGAGAAGAATTCAAGAAGGAGCTGTTCCATTTTCAAGCGAAATCTAAAGGCAATATAGACAGTCCAGGACAGTCTCTCCAGCAAAAGATACTCAAAATAAGAAATGGTCCCAGGGTAAAGAATGAATCAATATTGTGGCTGTAGGACTCTGTTTAGACCTCAGAAAGATTTAAGCCAGTACCTCGTAGATCCTCTTAGCTAGACAAAGTAGCTTCTGAAACAATCCGGACACCAACCCAAAGTAGAAAGAGATGTAGCTTGGAAAGTATGATAAATGTGGCTTTTGAAGAATGGAGTTGCTCCCAGCCATATTCATGGGAAATCCACAATAAGAGAGAGAATTGTCTTGGAAAAAAAATACTAACTTGGATTAAAAAGAACAGAGGCTGAGTGTGGTGGTTCATGCTTGTAGTCCCAGCACTTTGGTAGGCTGGGGTGGGAGGATGGCCTGAGCTCAGGAGTTTGAGACCAGCAGCCTGGGCAACATAGCGAGAAACTAAAAAAAAATTTTTTTTTTTAAATTAGCCAGCTGTGGTTGCATGCACCTGTAGTCCCAGTTACTTGGGAGGATGAGGTGGGAGGATTGCTTGAGTCCACGAGTTCGAGGCTACAGTGAGCTATGATCACGCCACTACGCTCCAACACTCCAGTCTGGGTGACAAAGAAAGACTCTGTCTCAAAAAATAAAAATAAAAAGACAGAAACAACAAAATGAAAAAAGATCTCCAGGCTTCCAACTTTTTACAGACAGAAAACAGAGATCCAGCTGTAAATCGGATCTATTCATTTTTGAAAAGGAAAGATGTCTCAGATGGTGGAACCTAGAGTATGAAGCCAAGAACCA
Organism: Piliocolobus tephrosceles; assembly: GCF_002776525.5. Taxonomy (NCBI): domain Eukaryota; kingdom Metazoa; phylum Chordata; class Mammalia; order Primates; family Cercopithecidae; genus Piliocolobus; species Piliocolobus tephrosceles. The sequence goes on from NC_045439.1 coordinate 82,844,279, forward strand.
AAGAGAACAATAGATTAGGAAATCATTCCCAGAAAGCAGAAAATAGGTCCTAGTCAAAGAAAACGCCTTGCCTTCAGAGTTGAGGGAACTGATGACCTCTGCCCAGCTAGATTTGAAAATCACTATGGAATAGTGAATACATGTACCTCCCACTTGCCCCTCCCCTTTATTATATTAATTAATCAATTAATTTAGAGACAGGGCCTGGCTCTGTCACCCAGGCTGGAGTGCAGTGGCTGGATCATAGCTCACTGCAGCCTTGAACTCTTGGGCTCAAGTGATCCTCCTAACTGGAATTATAGTCACACGCCACCATGACTGGATAATTTATTTTTTATTATTTTATTTTATTTTTTGTAGAGACAGTATCTTGCTGTGTTGCCCAGGATGATCTTGAACTCCTGGCCTCAGGTGATCCTGCCACATCAGTCTCTCAAAATACTGGGATTGCAGGCATGAGTCACTGTGCCTAGCCTACCCCTGCTCTTAGATGGGGGTTTCTCTTGGGGATATCCTATCCCCATCTCGTTATGGTAACTGTGTCAAGGTCAGATAACTTGTCTTTTTAATTCCTAAGTCTTTGGATTAACATAAGCTCTACCCATGGAACTACACCTAAGGACCCCCATCAGTCTCTGCTTCTGTGATTCGCTGATGTTCTCCTGCTTCTGGGCTATATGTAGGGAACAAGAATTGCTGCACAGGAGCCCTAATATCTTGGGTGACACTTTCTATAGGGGAAGCACAGGCAGCCCTGATGGGTTCCCCCAGTCATCTTCTCCTTTTTTGAAGGATAATACATGTTCACAGCTGAATCACTCTATTGGCTGGTTTCCTGCCTATAGAATCCCAGAATAATGGCAGCTTTCTTTCATTTTTTCCTGTCTCTGTTCCATTTAGTGCAAGCTGGTAGTGTTGTTGGTGGCCTGACATTCTCAAAATTCTTGTGGGTCTCCTGTGTATATTAAGAGGATCCACTTCATTAGACACAGAGTTCTTTACAGATCCTTCCTCGGTAGCCCCATCTCTATTCCCAGCTCCTGCTGAGATGCTTGGTTGGATCCATGATTTGTACATATAATGGCTCCAGCAGAAGATTGCTCAGCCACACCCTTGGTGTTCTCTGCAGAGTATGCCTTAGCATCTTTTACAATATGGAAGAGTTGAGAATATTCCAAATAATCAAGTTCTGGTTCCTTTTTGCTTAGTAGCTCCTTCTCAATTTATCTCTTTCCCCTTGCGTTTTACTAAAAACAGCAAGGAGAAACCAGACTGCACCTTCCATATTTTGCTTGGAAATCTCCTCAGCTAGATATCCAAGTTTATCACTTACAACTTCTGTTTTCCACCCAACACTAGCACACAACTCAGCCAAGTTCTTTGCCACTCTTTCCTCCAGTTTCCAATGATAAGCTCCTTATTTCCATCTCAGATATCACCAAAGACATCTTTAATGTTCATATTTCAACCAATATTCTGTTCATGACAATATACATTTTCTCTAAGATGATAGGGGCTTTCTCTGCTGTGCTCTTCACTTTCTTCTGAGCCCTCACCAGAATATACTTTAATGCCTAAATTTGTACTGATAATCTCTTTCAACAATCTAGGCTTAAAATTCCTCCAGCCTCTACCCATTACCCAATTCCAAAGCCCTTGTACATTTTAGGCAGCACCACTTCTTGGTACCAAAATCTGTATCCGTTTTCTAGAGCTGTGGTAACAAATTACCACCAACGAGGTGGCTTAGACCAATTGAAGTTTATTGTCTCACAGTTCAGGAGGCCAGAAGTCCAAGAATAAGCTGTCAGCAGGGTTGGATCCTTCTGGAGGTTGTGAGGGAGAACACGTTCCATGCATCTCCCTGGCTTCTGGTGGTTACTGGCAACCTCTGGCATTTCGTGTCTTGTAGTTGCATCACTCCAATGTCTGTCTCCATCTTTACATGACTGTCTTCCTCATGTTTGTCCTCTGTGTCACTTTATGGCCTTCTTAGAAGGATACCAGAAGGTCCACCCTAATCCTATATAATGTCATTTTTAGCAAATTACATTTGCAAAGACCTTATTCCCAAAAAAGGTCACATTCTGAGGTCCTGGGGTTGACATGCATTTTTTTGGGGGGGAACACTATTCAACCCTGCACAAACATTAATTAATTTCTTAACTCCTATAACCCTCTGAAGAATACTTGCACAGATGTGTGACAGAGGAATGAATTTATTTCAAAAGAGACTGTAGGAAACACCTGGTTCCATGTTTGGCCCAAGGCTGTGATACCCTCCATAATATTCGTTGTGACCTTTCTTCTCTTCCTGGACTTTTTCAGTGTAGTGTTCCCTGGTTACCCCAACTAAAATTTCAACCTCTCTGGTACCCTTATTGGGATTGACACTAAGTCCCTTATCCTTGCTTTATTTTCTTTCTAGCATTTATCAATATTAACAAAATGTATATTTTACTTATTTCTTTTGTTCATTGTTTGCCTTCCCCACTGGGATAACCTCTGGGAGGGTAAGGATTTTTGTTCATGTATTCACTTCTATATTCTCAGCACTTTGAACAGTGTCTGGCACATAGTAGGTGCTCAATAAAAAGTCGTCATATAACTGAATGCATGTGTGAATGAAAGAACTCCTGGAAACTGGGCATCTAGCTGTTGTGGATAGGGAGCCCCTTCTTTCACTGGGCAAATTTTGCCATTTTAAGTCATTTAGTGAATCCTTTAGAAGAGGCAGAGCCAGGCCTCCAGAGTCCTTGCTTTGAGCCTCATGGGTCTGTTGGACAGTTTCAGAATCTTAGGAAATAATTGGGGTGGTTTGTTGGCTGGAGGAGGAAATAAAATAAGAGTTGGGATTCTCTGGGGCTGCTGCTGACCCATTGGGTCATCTTGACAACTTTGTTCTGTCTCTCCTGGCCCCTGGCTCCCTGACCTCAGCCTCCTTCACTTGGCTATCTGGAAAGCAGTTACTTTCTCTCCTGGCCCCCCATTTTCTCTCTTTGGCATGTAGGAATTAAAGACGAAAAGTCTCAAAATCACTTTGAACTCCATGGAGGGTGCCAACTAATCTGAGGACATTATTAGTAAAAGACAATTCCTTTGAAAATGGAAATTGCTGTATCACACAATCTCCCAACCACAGGGTGGAATTAATGAGCAATTTGCTCAAGAGTCATAACTTCAAAATGATCTTCCAGGTGGCCAAAGGAAATTCACATTTACACTTCAATCAGATATTTTTTTGTAGAATGTAAGAGGGGAGGGTTTAATTTTCTGAGATCACAAATGGCTATCCCCATCCCAAGAAGAGAGCCCGTGATAAAGACCGCCCTGGTATCTGTGAACTCTCCAGCTAATTAGAAAAGTGAATCTAATTTCACGGATTTCAGCTCCTATTAATTTATCCTGAGCTTGTTGGTAATGAAGCCATGTGTTTGTTTCTTAAGAAGGAAACATCAGAGAGGAAGAGAATGGGTGTGAGGCTGTGCTGTTTATTTCCCTACTTTCATTCTATTAATTGAGGAAATAACATATGATTTATTGTATATTGCAATGTCATCAATGCAGCACTTGCTTTAGCTATTCATGGAGCCCTGTGTGGTTATCCCACACAGGCTTACAGTGCCTGCCACAGCTAAGAAAGAAGGAATAACTGACAGGGAAGTGACCAACAGGGTCTGCTACCTTCCTAATTTCTACTGCTTCATTCTCTCCTGTGATATTCAGCAAACGTCTATTGAACACCTTCCATGTTCCAGGCAAACTAGACTTGAACAAGACAGATAGGGATTTTAGAATCTATGCACGACCGTCTTAAACACATAATTATTCCAAATAATTATTTACAGGTGTGATAAGGACTTTGAAAAAGAAGCAGTGTGTTTTATACTTCCCCTTTCCACATATATATCTTGTTAGCCAGCTAGAGAGGAAACTTAAGACATCAGAGACTGGCCTGAGCCTTCTTTCACAAATCCTCTGTAATCATTACAAGACAAAGCTCACCTTGGTACCTAGCTATTACGTAGAATATTAACTGCTCAGAGTTTAGCAGTAGAGATTAGTAAAAGTAAGTAAATGCTAAAATAAGTGTAAAATTCTGAAACAGACTAGTATCAATAGTATCTGGACAAACTTGGCACTAAATGAAGCAAATTGGAGACTCTGGCCTCTGAGACAAGAAAGTTCATTCCCAGGTACAATACAGAGACTGAGAAGAGTAGACAACAGAGTCTAGTTCAAGACAGAAGTGTTAAATTCCAGTGCCATGGTCAATATTAGCCCCTTGTTTCAGGAGATTTACACGTAAGATTTTCTCAACATCAGCCATAGTTGGAACTTTAGTCCCAAGGGAAACCAGCCATTCATTCTAGGGAAATGTGGGTGTTGACAAGGGAACCTCTGCAGGAGGGTTCTGCAGATGGTCTCCATCCTGCCCAGTAAGACTTGGATATGGGAGTGAGCTGTGTGAGGGTGGCTGTGCAAACAGGGATGAGATCCCTTTATGTGGAAGATTATATTTTCTCAAAGTGGCCACAATCTGTTTCCTGTTTTTTGAGAACTTGCCACTGCTCCATCAAGATATGCATTCTGTGTCTCCTCTCCTTGAAGCTGGGTGGCCCTTTGTGACTGTCTTGATGAACTGAATGTGGTACAAGTGACACTGCATGACTTTGAGGCTAGGTCATGAAAGCAGATGTGACGTCTGTCCCACTTGCATATTTATTCTCTCTCTTCCCCACCCCCCACCTCAGTGCTTGCCCTTGGAACCTAATCTCCATGGTGTGAGGAAGCTTAGACCATGGAAAGACTACAAGAAACATGAGGGGAAGTCTGCAGGGGGACTTTTGAGAAAGGTTTCCTCGCTTCTTATAAATAGCTCAAGAAAAGATGGTTTTTCTTCTTTGTCCAGCTGTGATGCCTGGGAATTTCTGTGGCCACCTTGCTTCCAGCCAACACACAGAGTGGGGCAACTCTCAGAAAACCACTGAGAAGAGAGTCTGCGTGCTGAAGTACCCTGCCTGGAATCCTGTCTTCCCAACTCTGGGTTTCTTGATCTATCAGGTAATAACCCCCTTACATGCTAAGATACTTTGAGTTGAGGCGTTCTGTTACTTGTAGCTGAAGTAATAGTCTCCCTGACTTGGAATCTGCTCCCTGAGTGCTTTGGTCAGTTCCTGCCCTCTGTGTGTGTTCTGGGGACCTGGGCTTTCCCACAGGAGTCATTAGGCTGCAGAGAGCCCCCGGAGCTGTGCTTTGGGAGTCAGAGCGGAGACTTCTGGAGTTGGATCCATTTTCTAGGAGTGTTCATGATTTCAGCGGAACCTATTTTATTATTTCTCCTGGGGTTACATGTGTGAGCTGAGCCTTTGTACTTTAGAGATCATTTCCTGAGAATGAGAAGTGGAGAAGGGGGCAAGGAGCCATCCTTCATTTGTTATAGTCCCAGAGACACGTGACATGAGAGACTTTCCTTGGTGGCAGAGGATGAAGGAGGAGGGGATGAACTGTGGAGTCAGATCCAGGATTGAACCTTGACACCTTCCTTGCAGGCTGTGTGACCTTACGATGGCCACCTCACCTTTCTGGTCCTCAATGACCACATCTTAAAGTGGAAGTACTAGTCCTATTTCAGAGGATGCAACTAGAGGTTTACAGCCTGTATCTAATCTGCAACTATGTTTAGTCAGCTGACTGGAGTGGTTTTTTGAAAAAATTGAGTTTATTCATGGGTGTTTACAAATACCAAAACTTACCAACTTGTAAACTTCAAATATCTAGAGTGTGTTGTATGTCAGTTATACCTCAACGAAGCTGTTAAAAGTTGAATTTGTTGACGTTGTTGACAATCAGGAATGCTGGAATGTTGGTTTCTTTGGGGGAAAAGAAGGGAAATATTTGGCAGTGCTGAGCCCACCTTCTTGGAGGTTGCAGAGGGCTACCTCCTTCAGACAAGCCATCCCTGCTTCAGTTTGCCATGGTCCCACCAGCACCTCTTGCTCAGAGTGAGTTTTGCTGCTGGCCCCCTGGAGATATTTGAGTTTGTGACCTCTGACCTGCCTCGTGTATTTTTACATAAGCCTGGATACTCAAAGAGTGGTCTGTAGACCAGCTGCATCCTGAGAGCTTGTTAGAAGTACAGAATCTCGGGCCTCACCTCAGGCCTCCTGAATCAAATTTGCCTTTAAACAAGATCCTTGCAGATTCCCTGTGATCCTTGTGATTCTTTGCACATTCAAATTTAAAAAGCACTGGCTCTGAAGATCAAAAATCATGTTTAAAAGTCATCTGGCCCAGAGTAGGCACCCACTAAGGGTAAACTCTTGCTGTGTCATTTAATCCTTAAGGCAGTTCATTTTTCAGAGGTCACCTGTAAACTGTACTCAGTGACTCACCTGGATCTCACAGCCAACAGGGGGCAGAGCTGGGATTCAAACACAGGGCTGTGACACAGAGATTTATGCTCTTCTCTCTCTACCACCTGCCCCCCTAAGAAGAGAAAGAAACCATATGTAGAGGGAGAAGCCATAGAAATCACCTAGGAGACCCAAGCTTATCTCTGGGGACAAGATCAGCCCTGTAGAGCAGGTGGCAGGCTCTCCCCAGGGCTACCTGAAGCTTCACTACTTTCTCTTAGGGCATGGCCCAGAGCTTGGTGCAGAGTACAGACTCAGTGGGGAAGGGGGAAAGAGAGGAGATATGGGAGGAGGGGGAAAAGGAGCAGGGGAGGAAGGAAGGATGATATCAAACAGGCATGTCCTCAGTTACCTGCCCAGCCCCATGCCCTGGGTGAAAGATCGTGCATTAGTCCACGTTCACACTGCTATAAAGATACTACCTGAGACTGGTAATTTATAAAGAAAAGAGGTTTAATTGACTCACAGTTCTGCATGGCTGGGGAGGCCTCAGGAAACTTACAATCATGGTGGAAAGCGAAGGGGAAGCAGGCACTTTCTTTACAAGGTGGCAGGAGAGAGAGCACATGGAGGCCATGCCATGCTTATAAACCATGGGATCTCATAAGAACTCCCTCACCGTGTCCATGATTCAATCACTTCCCACCAGGTCCCTCCCTTGACATGTGGGGATTACAATTCAAGATGAGATTTGGGTGGGGCCACAGAGCCAGACCCAAATCAGATGGTTTATCCATTAGGACTTGCATTCAGTCAAGAGATGGAATTTAAACCTTAAGGATTTATTATTATTATTTTTTTTACCCCACACAACAAGAAAGATAGATAAGTAGTGGTGGTGTTTTAGTGGTTCAAAGATTTGGGTCTGTAGTCTCTGTTTCTCTTGGCCTTTTCCTCATGGTCACAAGATGGCTGCTGCAGCTCCAGTTATCAGGATGTGGGCAGGAAGAGAGGAAAGCAAGTCTTTCTTAGAAACCTTTAATGTATGTATGTCTTATTGGCCAGAGCTAGGCTAGAAAATATAATGTTAAATTTAGTCTTTTTTTTTTTTTTTTGAGATGGAGTCTTGCTCTGTTGCCCAGGCTGGAGTACAATGGCGCAATCTCTGCTCACTGCAACCTCCACCTCCTGGGTTCAAGCAATCCTCCTGCCTCAGCCTCCCAAGTAGCGCACGCCACCACATCCGGTTAAGTTTTTTTTTGTTTTTTTTTTAGTAGAGACAGGATTTCACCATGTTGGCCATGCTGGTCTTGAACTCTTGACCTCAAGTGATCTGCCCGCTTCAGCCTACCAAAGTGCTGGGATTACAGGCATGAGCCACGGTGCTTGGCCTGTTTAATTTCGTTTTGTGTTTAGCTGGGACTCTTAGTTCTGTTGATCCCTTTCTCCACCCCCATCTCCCTGCCAAATGGGGTATATACTAACAAGAAAGGAGGACGCGGATATTGAGTAGACATCTGGCAGTGTCTGCCACGAATGGGAACATAGGACCTAATTCCTGATTCCGTGCTGACCCGGAGTAGTTCTCCGTAGTCTGGAGGTAGCTTGCACACTCTCTTGGGCTTAGCTTTGCTCTGGGAATGAGAAGCTGTGCCTCCTTTTGTCCCTCCCAATGCCGTGACCCAGCAAGGCGGTTGGAGAGAATCCATGTGTCTGGGGGACAGCTGGACCACAGCCTCCCCGCTCTGGCTGCACACCTGTTGGAAGCTATATTTAGAGCAGTAAGTCTAAATGTTGCGGCAAGGAGAAGAGAGAAGCCAAAGGAGACAAGAAAAAAATGAAAGATGCAGCCCAGAAAAATGGGAGGTTATTCCCTGTCATGCACAGCCACAGCCTACTCTGGGCTGGTTCTTAAGAAGAAGGAAAGAATGACTGTGGGCACTTGTGGGAGCCGGGCTGGAGTTAGGAAAACTGCTGCTCACAGGATTTGGAGAGCTATAGACTCTGCCTGTGCTGACCGAAGGTCTGTCCTGAAAAGCCCTAAAACTCCTTTTAGAATTGTAGAATTGGGGCCCCTGAACCTTTTGATTGTGGCACTCATAGGCAGGGAATAAGACTTTGTGCTCTCCCCTCCCCTCAAATTTCCACTCAGGAAAAAACTCAAGGATTATAACGAATGGAAAAAAATAAAACAGATTGGATTTGTCATGCTGCTAGCAATATATAAATGATTCACTTAGTAGTTTCTTTAGAATATGAACATACTAGGCTGGGCACGGTGGCTCACACTTGTAATCCCAGCACTTTGGAAAGCCAAGGTGCGTGGATCATTTGAGGTCAGGAGTTCGAGACCAACCTGGCCAACATGGTGAAACCCTGTCTCTACTAAAATTACAAAAAATTAGCTGGGCGTGATGGCAGGCACCTGCAATCCCAGCTACTCAGGAGGCTGAGGCAGGAGAACTGCTTGAACCTGGGAGGTGGAGGTTGCATTGAGCCAAGATCGTGCCACTGCACTCCAGCCTAGACAACAGAATGAGACTCAATCTAAAGAAAAAAAAAATATGAACATACTAAAGCATTTTTGTACTATAAAACAATTTCCTAAAAACTTAAAAATAACTCTCAGTAGTTTTGTTTTGCTTATGAAAGTAGCTGATATTTGCAAACAGCCCATCATAGGGATATGAGTGATTAAGGGTTGGACACCAAACTTAGATGGCCTTGATGAAATATAGGAAAATTGCAGGTTAAGTATTATCGATGCTAATGTGGATTATTGTGAACTGTGAAATAAACCTAGCAACCCACAAAAAGGTGAATGGTAACATTAAAGCTAAACTAAAAGAAGCTTTTATAATAAAAATAGCAAGGCCATCGGTAACAAAACAAAACCACGGCCAGTGGGCAACATGATGAAGTCGTAGCCATGAGCCCTGAGCCCTTCCGGAAAGTTGTGAAATTCTAACCATCTGCAAGTGTGCTGCAGGGCAGGAGCTTGACAATGTTGCCAAGTGTTGTGTGGCAGCCAGGTTTTTTAGCGAAGGACACAGTCAGAGTCCTAGGTAATTTTAGTTTATGGATAGCACATTTCAGTAACTTTTCATGACTCACTTATTAGGTTACTAGTAAGTAACCCTTCTAAGCCAAAACTATGAGCGTCTATAGAAGCAGGAGTCACTTGCCTGTAAGAAGTGAAGAAGAGACTTGAGGGGTCACTGTGACCCACTGTGGGAGCTCCTGTGGCTTGGCAGGGAGCTACAGACCACATGTGGGAACTCTGCTTTGACAAGTAGGTCGGCTGCGGGAGGCTTTTCTCCTGCAGTGATCTCTGTCTGTATGGTGCAGCATTATCAAAACCTTTCTCGCTACTGGATTATTTCCATTCGCACACACACAAGCTGTAATCATGCCCATCTTAAAACTTAACTTGCTGGACACCATATCCACCGCACCTGCCTAGTTACTACCACAATTCTCTCCTTGCTGCTGCAGCAAAAATTCTCGAAAGAGTTGTCTATATTCAGCATCCCCAATTCTTCTCCCATTCTGTCTTGAACTATTCCAGAAGGTTTTTGTCCTCAGAGTCCCACTGAAACAGCCTTTGTCAAGGTTGACACTGACTTCCACAACAGATGCCCCTCTCATCCCGTCAGCATCAGCAGCAGAATAACCAGCTCATCCCTGATTGCCTGGGACATTTCCAGGCTTTAAAATGGAAACTCTTGTGTTCCAGGAATCACCACACTCCTGGGCAAATCCAGATTGGAGGTCACCCTAGATCAATGACCTCCACATTGCTGCATCCACAAATATATAAGACAGGGTCTCACTCTGTCACCTAGGCTGCAGTGTGGTGGCATGATCTCCGCTCACTGCAACCTCTGCCTCCCGGACTCAAGTGATTCTTCCACCTCAGCCTACTGAGTAGCTGGGACTACAGGCACACGACACTGCACCCGGGTAATTTTTTATTTTTTGTAGAACTGGGGTCTCCCTATGTTACCCAGGCTGGTCTCAAACTCCTGGGTTCAAGTGATCTTTCCACTTCAGCCTCCTAAAGTGCTGACATTATAGGTATGAACCACCGTGCGTGGCCCATTGATAAATTCTTAGTTCTCTCTTGGACCTCACAGCACCTTTCTAAAACAACTTTTTTTTGAGATATCATTTACATATAACAAACTACACATATTTAAAGTGTAAGGCCTGGCGCGGTGGCTCAAGCCTGTAATCCCAGCACTTTGGGAGGCCGAGATGGGCGGATCACGAGGTCAGGAGATCAAGACCATCCTGGCTAACACGGTGAAACCCCGTCTCTACTAAAAAATACAAAAAAAAAACCTAGCCGGGCAAGGTGGCGGGAGCCTGTAGTCCCAGCTACTGGGGAGGCTGAGGCAGGAGAATGGCGTAAACCCGGGAGGCAGAGCTTGCAGTGAGCTGAGATCCGGCCACTGCACTCCAGCCCTGGCGACAGAGCGAGACTCCGTCTCAACAAAAAAAAAAAAATAAATAAAAAAAAATAAAAAATAAATAAATAAAGTGTAGAAATTAGTAAGTTTTGACATATGCGTACACTCATGAAACCATCATGGTCATCAAGGTAATGACTCTATCCTTTACCTCCAAAACTTTCTTCATGCCCATTTGCAACCCCTCTCTTCTGCCTCTCATACCTGTGTTCCCCCCAATTATCACACCTGAGTATTAATAGCAATACCTAATAGTAGTAGTAATTAATAATATTAATCTACAGATGTATTACTTATCTATTTATAAAATTGGATCTATTTATTATATATAATTTATATTTTTATCGTATGCAATCCATATAATATAATCTATTTATTATATAAGTGTTATATATTATTAATTACTATTAATAGTAATAGTAATTAATAGTAATACCCAGTCTACAGATGTATTACTTATCTATTGCTGTATAACAAATAACCCCAAAATTTATCAGCTGAAAACTGCAAATGTTCATCATCTCTCATCTTCTGTGGGCCAGGGGTGTGGGGCACAACTTCCCTGGGTGACTCTGCCTCAGGGTCTCTCCCAAGGTTGTAACCATGGGATCCGCCAGGGCTGTGATTTCATTTTATAGGCAAGACAGAAGTCACCACCTCTTTGAAACCTAATCTCAAAAACGACATCTCATCATTTTTGCCATATTCTGTTCATTAGAAGTGGGTCACAAGGTCCCGCCCGCTCTCACGGGGAAGGAGTTACACAAGGGTGTGAGTGCCAGGGGATGGGTATCGCAGGGAGACATTTTAGAGGTTACCCACCACAACAGGCAACTATTGATCTGCTTTCTGTGACTATAGATTAGTTTGCATTTTTTGAGTTTTACATAAGTGGAATCATACAGTATGTAGTCTTTTTTGTCTATCTTTTTAGGCTCATCATAATTATTTTGAGATTCATTTATGCTGTTGCATTTATCAAGAGTTCATTCTTTCTATTGCTGAATAGTATTTGTATGAATACACCATGATTTGTTTATTTATTCACCTGTTGATGGACATTTGAGTCATTTATTAATAGTTTTGGGCTATTACAAATAAATCTACTGTGGACATCCATCTACAAGTCTTTGTATGGGACATATGCTTTCATTTTTCTTGTGTAAATATTTAGAAGTGGAAAGGCTAGAGCATACGGTAAGTATATATTTACCTTTTTAATAAACTGACAAACCATTTTCCAAAGTGACTGAACCATTTTACATTCCCACAGGCAGTGCATGAGAGACTCAGTTTCTCTATTTCCTTGTTAACCCTTGATATGGTCAGGCTTTTTTATTTTAGCCATTCTTGTGGCTGTGTAGCTCTATTTTGTTGTGGTTTTAATCTGCATTTCCTCAATGATTAACGATGTTAAAAATCTTTCCATGCTTATTTGCTATTCACATATCTTCTTTGGTAAAGTGTCTATCTTTAGACCATTTTTAACAGGTTATTGGGTTTTGAAAATTCTTTGTATATTCTGGATACATGTCCTTTGGCAGGCATACGGTTTATAGACATTTTCTTTTGCTCTGTAGCTTGTCTTTTATTCTCTAATGGTGTCTTTCAAAGAACATAATGTTTCAATTTTGATGAAGTTCAATTTATCAATTTTTCTTTTACAAATTGTACTTTTGGTGTCATATCTAAGAAATCCTTGCCTAAGTCAAGGTCACAGAGATTTTCTTCTATACTTTTTTCTAAAGTTTTTTATAGTTTTAGTGCTTACATTTAAATCTAGGATCATTTATAGTTAATTTTTGTAAATGGTGCAAGTTGTTGGATTGAAGTTCATTTTCCTGGCTGTGGATGGTCCAGTTGTTCCTACATCATTTGCTGAAAATATTTTCTTTTCTCCATTGAATTTCCTTTGCACCATTGCTGAAAATCAGTTGTGTATCTATTTCTAAATTCTATTTTTTGTTTCACTGATCTATTTTTTGTCTTTACAGCAGTAATTATATTGATAATTGTAGCTTTAAAATAATTATTAAGATCAGGCCATGTTAGTCCTCCAACTTTGTTCTTTTGCAAAGAGTTGTTTTGCTTTTCTAGGTCTTTTGTGTTTCAACACAAATTTTAGAATTAGCTTGTCAATTTCTACCAAAAAAGCCTGCTGGAATTTTCACTGGAATCTATATATAAATTTGCGGAGAACAAACATCTTGAGTCTTTCAACCCATGAACATGATATATCTCCATTTATTTAGGTTTTCATTAGTTTTTCTCAGCAATATTTTATATTTTTCAGTGTTCAGATCTTTCATAACGTTCTCCTAAGTATTTCATATTTATTTATGCTATTGTAAATGGTGTTTTAGAAATTTCAACTTCTGATTGTTCATTCCTGGTATTTAGAAGTAGAATTGAGAGGGCGGAGCAAGATGGCTGAATAGGAACAGCTCCAGTCTCCAACTCCCGGCGCGAGCGACACAGAAGACCGGTGATTTCTGCATTTTCAACTGAGGTACTGGGGTCATCTCACTGGGGAGTGCCGGACAATCAGTGCTGGTCAGCTGCTGCAGCCTGACCAGCGAGAGCTGAAGCAGGGCGAGGCATCGCCTCACCTGGGAAACGCAAGGGGGAAGGGAATCCCTTTTCCTAGCCAGGCGAACTGAGACACACAACACCTGGAAAATCAGGTAATTCCCACCCCAATACTGTGCTTTAAGCAAACAGGCACACCAGGAGATTATACCCACACCTGGCCGGGAGGGTCCCACGGCCACGGAGCCTCCCTCAGTGCTAGCACAGCAGTCTGCGATCTAACGGCAAGGCAGCAGCGAGGCTGGGGGAGGGGCGCCCGCCATTGCTGAGGCTTAAGTAGGTAAACAAAGCCGCTGGGAAGCTGGAACTGGGTGGAGCTCACAGCAGCTCAAGGAAACCTGCCTGTCTCTGTAGACTCCACCTCTGGGGACAGGGCACAGCTAAAAAGCAACAGGGGAAGCAGCAGAGGCCTGTGCAGACCCGAACGACTCTGTCTGACAGCTTTGAAGAGAGCAGTGGATCTCCCAACACAGAGGTTGAGATCTGAGAACGGACAGACTGCCTGCTCAAGTGGGTCCCTGACCCCTGAGTAGCCTAACTGGGAGACATCCCCCACTAGGGGCAGTCTGACACCCCACACCTCACAGGGTGGAGTACACCCCTGAGAGGAAGCTTCCCAAGTAAGAATCAGACAGGTACACTCGCTGTTCAGCAATATTCTATCTTCTGCAACCTCTGCTGCTGATACCCAGGCAAACAGGGTCTGGAGTGGACCTCAAGCAATCTCCAACAGACCTATAGCTGAGGGTCCTGACTGTCAGAAGGAAAACTACCAAACAGGAAGAACACCTATACCAAAATCCCATCAGTACGTCACCATCATCAAAGACCAGAGACAGATAAAACCACAAAGATGGGGAAGAAGCAGGGCAGAAAAGCTGGAAATTCAAAAAATAAGAGCGCATGTCTCCCTGCAAAGGAGCGCAGCTCATCACCAGCAACGGATCAAAGCTGGTCAGAGAATGACTTTGACGACATGAGAGAAGAAGGCTTCAGTCCATCAAACTTCTCAGAGCTAAAGGAGGAATTACGTACCCAGCGCAAAGAAACTAAAAATCTTGAAAAAAGAGTGGAAGAATTGATAGCTAGAATAATTAATGCAGAGAAGGTCATAAATGAAATGACAGAGATGAAAACCATGACACGAGAAATACGTGACAAATCCACAAGCTTCAGTAACCGACTTGATCAACTGGAAGAAAGAGTATCAGTGATTGAGGATCAAATGAATGAAACAAAGCGAGAAGAGAAACCAAAAGAAAAAAGAAGAAAAAGAAATGAACAAAGCCTACAAGAAGTATGGGATTATGTAAAAAGACCAAATCTACGTCTGATTGGGGTGCCCGAAAGTGACAGGGAAAATGGAACCAACTTGGAAAACACTCTTCAGGATATCATCCAGGAGAACTTCCCCAACCTAGTAGGGCAGGCCAACATTCAAATTCAGGAAATACACAGACACCACAAAGATACTCCTTGAGAAGAGCAACTCCAAGACACACAATTGCCAGATTCACCAAAGTTGAAGTGAAGGAAAAAATCTTAAGGGCAGCCAGACAGAAAGGTTGGGTTACCCACAAAGGGAAGCCCATCAGACTAACGGCAGATCTCTTGGCAGAAACTCTACAAGCCAGAAGAGAGTGGGGGCCAATATTCAACGTTCTTAAAGAAAAGAATTTTCAACCCAGAATTTCATATCCAGCCAAACTAAGTTTCGTCAGTGAAGGAGAAATAAAATCCTTTATAGATAAGCAAATGCTTAGAGATTTTGTCACCACCAGGCCTGCCTTACAAGAGACCCTGAAGGAAGCCCTAAACATGGAAAGGAACAACCAGTACCAGCCATTGCAAAAACATGCCAAAATGTAAAGACCATTGAGGCTAGGAAGAAACTGCATCAACTAACGAGCAAAATAACCAGTTAATATCATAATGGCAGGATCAAGTTCACACATAACAATATTAACCTTAAATGTAAATGGACTAAATGCTCCAATTAAAAGACACAGACTGGCAAACTGGATAAAGAGTCAAGACCCATCAGTCTGCTGTATTCAGGAGACCCATCTCACATGCAGAGACATACATAGGCTCAAAATAAAGGGATGGAGGAAGATCTACCAAGCAAATGGAGAACAAAAAAAAGCAGGGGTTGCAATCCTAGTCTCTGATAAAATAGACTTTAAACCATCAAAGATCAAAAGAGACAAAGAAGGCCATTACATAATGGTAAAGGGATCAATTCAACAGGAAGAGCTAACTATCCTAAATATATATGCACCCAATACAGGAGCACCCAGATTCATAAAGCAAGTCCTTAGAGACTTACAAAGAGACTTAGACTCCCATACAATAATAATGGGAGACTTTAACACCCCACTGTCAACATTAGACAGATCAACGAGACAGAAAGTTAACAAGGATATCCAGGAATTGAACTCAACTCTGCACCAAGCAGACCTAATAGACATCTACAGAACTCTCCACCCCAAATCAACAGAATATACATTCCTCTCAGCACCACGTCGCACTTATTCCAAAACTGACCACATAATTCGAAGTAAAGCACTCCTTAGCAAATGCACAAGAACAGAAATTATAACAAACTGTCTCTCAGACCACAGTGCAATCAAACTAGAACTCAGGACTAAGAAACTCAATCAAAACCGCTCAACTACATGGAAACTGAACAACCTGCTCCTGAATGATTACTGGGTACATAACGAAATGAAGGCAGAAATAAAGATGTTCTTTGAAACCAATGAGAACAAAGATACAACATACCAGAATCTCTGCGACACATTTAAAGCAGTGTGTAGAGGGAAATTTATAGCACTAAATGCCCACAAGAGAAAGCAGGAAAGATCTAAAATTGACACTCTAACATCACAATTAAAAGAACTAGAGAAGCAAGAGCAAACACATTCAAAAGCTAGCAGAAGGCAAGAAATAACTAAGATCAGAGCAGAACTGAAGGAAATAGAGACACAAAAAACCCTCCAACAAATCAATGAATCCAGGAGTTGGTTTTTTGAAAAGATCAACAAAATTGATAGACTGCTAGCAAGACTAATAAAGAAGAAAAGAGAGAAGAATCACATAGATGCCTTAAAAAATGATAAAGGGGATATCACCACGGACCCCACAGAAATACAAACTACCATCAGAGAATACTATAAACACCTCTACGCAAAT
>NC_045439.1:82870890-82882569 GCF_002776525.5 Piliocolobus tephrosceles
GATGAGAATTTTGCTGTAGTGACTGTCATAGATGTAGAAGTGCCCTTGAGATGCTGTACAAGGTCAGGCATGGTGGCTCACACCTATAATCCTAGCACTCTGGGAGGCCAAGGCAGGCAGATCGTTTGAGCCTAGGAGTTAGAGGCCAGCCTGAGCAACCTGGTGAAACCTCACCTCTACAAAAAAAAAAAAAAAAAAAAAAAAAAAAAAAATATATATATATACAAAAAAGTAGCTGCATGTGGTGGTGTGTGCCTGTAGTCCCAGTTACTTGGGAGGCTGAGGTAGGAGGAAATTGCTTCCTCTGATCACTGACTGGGTTCTTAACGCCCTGGGGACTTTGGACCAGGCACGTTGTGTCCTTGTTGTCTCCTGGCTCTGGGGCCATGTTCCCTGTGCTCTAACTTTGCTTCCCACACCATGGCAATGGAACCTGGTGCCTTCTCAGGCTGTATGGGGTTGACCCTGCAGACCTTTCGTGTCTGTCTCTGCCTAGTCCCCAGGTCATTCTGAGTGCAACTCTGGTCACCTTTCCTTTTCCAAATGGTCTGGAACTCCCCTCCCCCATATAACAGGGGGCTCTCTGCTCTCTCTCTTTAAGAAGCTAATTTCGAAATATAATCCTGGTATATTATGGGTAGATGAAGCGATACAGTTAATGAGTCTCTAATGTAGACAATTATAACCTAGAATGCAGCTTGGCTTGGTTCTCTCCCACTCATGTGCACAGACAGATTCAGTAACACACACCCACTCACAATTATAATCTTGTTCTCTGAGAAAACACCATACCCAGGTACCTCACAGGCAGCAGACCCAGAGTTGTGCACCTGCACGCACACCCAGGCACACAAACACTCAGGTGCCCTTACACGCTCTGAAACGTCCACTGTAGTAGATGCGAGGACCTGCCACTATACCTGTGAGAGAGGCAGAGGAAGTAGCTGTGTTTATAGAAGGCGGTCCTGCCTCTGTTCCCACCAGCCACCTCTAATTGGACCAGATGGTTACTTGCCCTTGGTTCCATAAGCACCAGTGCTTTTAGGAGTTCTTTGGTGGCAGGAAGCAGAAACCAACTTAGAGTTTCTTAGGAATCAGAGGTATCCAGAGAACACAAGGGCAGAAATGATGGAAGGGTCTTACCAGGGACTTTAACTGAAAACTGGAAGCCACCTTCAACCGAGGTAGTTAGTTTCTCTCTCTCTCTCTTTTTTTAAAAGCATTCTGGGGCAGCAAGGTTTTCCATCGGTCTGCTTCTCTTTTTTCTTTCTCTCTTCTGTCTTGCTGAAATACCTACCTTCAAATCACTTGAAGCATTTATTAAAAATTTAGAGCCCTGGGCCGGGCGCGGTGGCTCAAGCCTGTAAACCCAGCACTTTGGGAGGCCGAGACGGGCGGATCACGAGGTCAGGAGATCGAGACCATCCTGGCTAACACGGTGAAACCCCGTCTCTACTAAAAAATCCAAAAAACTAGCAGGGCGAGGTGGCAGGCGCCTGTAGTCCCAGCTACTCGGGAGACTGAGGCAGGAGAATGGCCTAAACCCGGGAGGCGGAGCTTGCAGTGAGCTGAGATCTGGCCACTGCACACCAGCCTGGGCGACAGAGCAAGACTCCATCTCAAAAAAAAAAAAAATTTAGAGCCCTGAATCTCCGGGGATGGAGCCAAAGAAACTCCATTTTAAACAAATGCCCTAGGTGCTCCTTTGACATGCAGAAGTTTGAGAACCACTGTGCTAAGGAGGTACATAATTCAAACATTGACACTCGCCTTTGAGACACACCCTCCTAGTCACAGCACCACCAACTAATTTGAATGTCTGGGTCCCAGTTTCAAATTTCTGGGAGTCAGAAGCCAACTGAGTCAGCATGGGTTGGACGTCCCGGTCCAGTGAGCTGTGGGTGTTGGTGAGGGGAGCGGTTTGGTCCCATCGGAAGGTGTAGACGCTGACAGAGTAGGAGCATTACCCAACTTGTCTGTTACAGTGAGATGTTCCCAATTCCTTATAACAAATTCTCTTTTACATAAGTTGGCTTGGGTGGGCTTTTTGTAGTCAAATGACTCCTGAGGCACAAGTTGTCAGCAATACTCAGGCACACATTGTCACTCACACATGCAAACATACGCACACACCCATCATTCTGGGCACTGTGGAGAGGTTTGTTTGGTAATGATCTCTCTGCAGCTCAGTAAGACTATAAAGAAGGTGGGGAACCTTTATTAATTATATATCTTACATTCAATGAGACATAATATTTAATTTAAATACTTGCAGGAGGCATCTTTGATACTTTGATTTGCTTCCCAGAACAAATGGCTTCTCTGCCTCCCTGGCCTGCTGAGTTGATCTCTCATGATGAAAGACCAACCTGGCTTGTCCCCTTCACAGGATTTTTGTCCTAGAAAATGATGAAACGCTTTCCCAACTGAGTGTAAAGCCAAGGCTGAAGTCATGTTGCCAGGCTTGACAAGGAAATGCCAGGAAAATCTATTCATTTTATGTTTTCTAAACAACAGGTTGGGGAGATGAGGCTTAGAACAGGATGCTCTGGGTTGCAGCCTGAGAGGTTGACTGCAGGAGGCAGGTGCTCTGTGCAGATGACCCCCGCAAGCATGGTAACAGTGGACACTACCCCACACTGTCCCTCACCCTACATTGGCCATGTCTTCTGATCTTGGCCACACCCTCCTTTGTGCTGGGAACCGTTGATCTCTGTGGGCTCTCAGGAGTTGAAAGAAAAACCATCTCCTAGGCAGGGTGTGGTGGCTCACGCCTGTAATCCCCACACTTTGGAAGGCCCCGGTGGGCAGATCACTTGAGGTCAGGAGTTTGAGACCAGCCTTGCCAACATGGTAAAACCCAGTCTCTACTAAAAATACAAAAATTAGCTAAGCATGGTGGTGCACACCTGTAATCCCAGCTACTCAGGGGCTAAGGCATGAGAATTGCTTGAACCCACGAGGTAGAGGTTGCAGTGAGCCGAGATCGCGCCACTGCACTCCAGCCTGGGTGACAGAGCAAGACTCTGTCTCAAACACAAACAAACAAAGAAACATCATCTCCTGAGGTAAAAGTTTGGTGGCCTGGTGACAATTCCAGACAAGCTCCAAACACTATAATGCTACAGAACCTTCTATAAAACTAGAACCCTGGCAAAACAGGCTAGAAATTCTTGTTTTGACAAAAGCTTCCAGAGTTCAGATAGCCAGAGGTGTCGTGCCAAGATCTGATTGGAAGAAGGAATCTCAGAGTCCTTCCTTAGCAGGGAGTTTCCAAAGCAATGCATCTGGCTGAGTCCAGGCCAGCTGGCTGAATGTATCCTTGGAATTGCATCTCTTCCCTTCCTGAAAGACGAGAGACTTGGCACTAAATGTAGGTCAAGTTTTTATCTGAGATTCTTTTCTCTTTTGCCAAGACAAAGTCTGGAAGTAGCTGGGCTGGGGATGGTTTGGGACAAGGAGGAGGAAATCTAACATTAGTTGAGTGTCTCTGATGTGTTAGACATTGTGGCTGGTGTGTGAAGGTCATTGCATCTGATCCTCACAAGTCTTGTGAACAAGAGAGGCTTGTCCCCCACTTCACAGATAAGGACACTGAGACTCTGGAGATAGTCACTTGCAAAGATCACTTTGAGGCAGGAAGAGGCAGAGACAGGATTTTTAAGCTGCATTGTTTGGCTCCAGAGGGTCGCCCTTTTCCACCACACCTGCCACAGGAGAAAGGTAAGGTGTAGGCTTCTCTGACTAGGTTGGCTTTCTCCTTCTTCTCCTTCTTCTGCTTCTTTTTCCTTTTCTTCTTCTTCTTCCTCTTCTTCTTCTTCCTCCTCCTCTTCTTCTTCCTCTTCTTCTTCCTCTTCCTCTTCTTCTTCCTCCTCCTCTTCCTCTTCTTCCTCCTCCTCTTCTTCCTCCTCTTCTTCTTCCTCTTCCTCTTCTTCCTCATCTTCCTCTTCTTCTTCCTCTTCTTCCTCCTCCTCTTCCTCTTCTTCCTCCTCCTCTTCTTCCTCCTCTTCCTCTTCTTCTTTCTTCCTCTTGTTTGTCATCCTCTTCTTCCTCTTCCTCTTCCTCCCCTTCCTCTTCTTCCTCTTCCTCCTCTTCTTCCTCCTCCTCTTCCACTTCTTCCTCTTCTTCTTTTTTTTTTCTTTTTGAGATGGAGTTTTGCTCTTGTTGCCTAGGATGGAGTGCAGTGGCGCTATCTTGGCTCACTGCAACCTCTGTCTCCCAGGTTCAAGCGATTCTTCTGCCTCAGCTCCCCCAAATAGCTGGGATTACAGGCAAGCACCACCCTGCCTGGCTAATTTTTATATTTTTAGTAGAGACAGGTTTCACCATGTTGGCCAGGCTGGTCTTGAACTCCTGACCTCAAGAGATTTGCCTGCCTTGGCCTCCCAAAGTGCTGGGATTACAGGTGTGAGCCACCATGCCCCAACTGCTTTCCCCAACTTCTAAGGGCTCACAGCAGTGGAGGAAGGGCCACACAGGAACTAGGAGCTCTTGGGCTTCTGTCAGTGAGCTTTCACAGGGTCAGGTCACTTTGCTGGCTATTCTCTCTCCTACCTCTTCATTCTTTCCCTTTTCCAATCAAACACCATCCAATCATTCTGAAGCTAAAACAAACAACAATGACAAAAATGAAACCTCCTTGACCTTCGTCTACTTCTAACCATCATTTTCTCTTTATGGGCTGATGAACTCCTATTCTTAGTTGAGCTACTCGAAAAAAGTTATCCTAATGTCTCATCCCCACTTCCTCCCCATCCTCTCTTCATCCCATTCCAAACTGGCTTCCTCTCTCACTGCTCTACTGCAACTGCCCCACCAGGACCACTAATTACCCTTTCATTGTTGAATTCATTAGACGCTTTCCATTCTCATAGTATTTGATTTCTCAGCAGCATTGATCTGTTAACCTCTCGGTCCCTCGTGATAACTTATTTTCCTTTTCTTTCTTGACAACATGACAACATACTCTTTGGATTTTCCTTCATCCTCTTGCCTACTCTTTCTCCATCTTATTTTTGGGCTCTTTCCCCTCCATCCAAGCTTTAAATGTCCAAGTTTTTCAGGGCCTGGCCTGAACCTCTTCCCTTCTCATTCCATACTTGCTTTCCAATCCCACCCATTTCCATGGCTTACATGCCTCCACATTTATGTCTCCAGCCTGCATGATCCCCCTGAGCTCCAGATCCATGTGTCCGACTGTCGACAGAGGGGTTGGCAAATTTTTTTCTGTAATAGACCAGATAGTAAATATTTTATGCTAAATGGTGTCTTCTGCAACTATTCAACTCTGCCATTCTAGTGCAAACTCAACCATAGACACTACAAGAACAAATGAGCACGGCTGTACTCCAAAGAAATTTGTTTATGGACATTGAAATTAGAATTTTACATAAATTTCATGTGTTAGAAAATAGTACTCATCTTTTGATTTTTTCAACCATTAAAAAATTTGAATTTTATATAACTTGAATTTTATATAATTTTATATAATTTTCACACATCAGGAAATATTATCCTCCTTTTGATTATTTTCAATAATTTAAAAATGTAAAAACCAGATGACAAGCCAGAAGTGACCCACAGGCTGTAGTTTGTTGTCCTTTCATCTGTGTGTCGGTTCACTGGGATGTTTTGTAGACGTCGCACACCAGCATGGCCAAAATGTCACCCTAGACTTACACCTCCAGATTTCAGTGTCCACAGCTACGTCAAAGACCCTATAATACTCATAGCTGCTGTGCAAGAAACCAAGAGTCACCCTTGATGGAGCCTTTTTTCTCATCCTTCCCTGGTCTCAACTTCCAATCACCAAGTCCTATTGATTCTCCCTCCTAAATAAGTGTAGCAGGATAATATTGTGAACTATCTGCTATGGTTTTTTTTCTTTTTGAGATAGTTTCACTCGTGTCACCCAGGCAGGAGTGCGGTGGTGCTACCTTGGTTCACTGCAACCTCCACCTCCTGGGTTCAAGTGATTCTCCCACCTCAGCCTCCGGAGTAGCTGGGATTACAGGCGCCCGCCACCATGCCTGGCTAATTTTTTGTATTTTTAATAGAGATGAGGTTTCACCACATTGGCCAGGCTGGTCTCGAACTCCTGACCTCAGGTAATCCACCCACCTCAGCCTCCTAAAGTGCTGGGATTACAGGCATGAGTCACTGCGCCCAGCCCTGCTACGGTTTTTATTCTGGGAATTTTGAGTGGTCTCACTCTCTCGTCTCCTTCAAGTCTTTTCTCAAATGTCACCTTCTACGCAAGGTCTCGTCTGACTGACCACCCTTTTTTAAATGGCAACCTGATACCCATTACACTGTTTAAAAAATCTTCCCTTTTGTGCATATCACCTATAAATATACTGTGAAATTTATGATTTGCTATTGTTATTGCTCATTGCCTGTCTCTCTCCTGGCTAGAATGACAGCTCTATAAGGGCAGAGATTTTTGTCTGTTTTGTTCACTGCTGTGTCCCAAGCACCTAGAACAGTGCCTGCCACATAGAAGGGGCTCCACTAATATGTGTTGAATCAGTGCATCTTGCTGAGGCTTAGCTTCCTTCATGGGGAGGGAAGGCAGGATCTGCAGCAACAAAGAAGTCATTGCTATTCTTAAATGAAACTCTTTAAAGCAGTGGTTCTCGGCCCTGGCTGCAAGGTGGAGTCATCAATTCTGCCTTGCAGAATTGATTAAAATTGATTTAATAATCAATTAAGTCCATTGAACTTTAAGATCAATTGATCAATTAAATCAGAAGTTCTGGGAATGGAAATTTTTCAGGTCCCTACAAAAGTTAAGCCAAGGTTAAGAACCACTGCTTTAAAGTGATAGAAATGACAATGGTCAGAAAAGCAAGACTTTGCAAAAGCCAGGCTTTTGGGGGGTGGAAAAAAGCATGTGTGGGCTCTGAACATCCTAAGTTTAGATGACTGGCCTTAGATGGGTGTCTGAAAAGGGAAGAAAGCAGAGCATGACACAGATGGAGATACAAGTACTGCTAGGTGGCAAGAGACAAGGACCAGTGAGGACATGGAGGAGGCTGGCACCTCAGTCCCCATGTCATGGTTCAGACTAGGGGTGGGCTGGGATGTAAAGGTGGAAGGGGCTATCTCATTTCATCCAGAATCTGTGAATATCAATGGGGGAACACTGAAGCAGGGAGGACCTGAAGCATCCTCTCAGTCCATCTCACCCCGAGGCCCTTTCCCTTCCAGTAGTGTGTGAAGGGAGTGAGGAAATGTTCCTGGGCACCAGAGAGGGGTCACACAAGTGGCTGATGTCGGGGCCCACTGTGTTGTGGGGCAAGGGAACCCAAGAGACAGTGGGAGGGACAGCTCCAGGCCCGTGCAGGATAGAGACAGGCTCAGTCTCAGAGGACTGACTAGGTCCATGACTGCAAAACTGGGTGGTGGGTCGGAGGAAAGTAGCCCATCATACACTTAATCTGCTGAGAAAAATGCAGCAATGGACACTGTTGCTGGAATGGAGGGGGGAGCCAAGGCTGACACTCAGATAGGCCTAGTCACCTCTACAGCACTCAGCACCCCCTGGCTCCATAATGTCTTCCAAACCATGTTAGATCTGTGTTTTTCGTTCATGTAACTCTCATAACTGTCATTCTATGGTGATGTGAATATTGCTCAATGATTCTTTTCTATCTAAACTGTTAGGCCCATGAGTGCTAGGACCATGCCTGTGCCCCCAGAGGCTAATGCAGTGCCTGGCACAGGGGCATGGATAATTATTTTAATAAACAAAGAGAGGAATGAGTGGGAATCATGCCATTAGTCGTTGGCTGAGTGGAGCTAGAATCCCAGGTCCTGGGTCGGCTTGCATAGTTCATCAAGGTGCTACTGGAAGGAGGAAAGCCCCCTCCTTGGGTGCCTTGAAGACAAGACGCACACATGTTTGCTGATTTGAGCAGGTCTGGGCTTGTCTGTACATGACTCGGTCTTGCATGGGATTCGTCAGCCTCAGACACAGGTGTATGGGGCTGGGCCACATGTCACACTGTGTCCAGCCTCAGCCTTCTCAAAACTTGGCTCCCCTAACACCTAGAGGGGTCCTGTCCTGGCTAGGGGCTTTCCCAGCTCCCTTCCCACCCCACTCTGCCCTTCCCATTGGCTGTAGGGCTTCTCCCCACCTCCCTCCACCAGGGGTTCCTGCCTTGCAGTCTCCTCCCAGTCTCTTTCCTGTCTCTGGACTGAAGGCCCCATAAAAAGTCACTTTGGCCTCAATCAATAGACCATCTCTTTAACAAGGGAGATGCTGGTTTGTAGAATGGAGCCTCCAAAGCTGGGCTGGGTGCAGAGCCAGCCCTTGCAGACAGCTCTGCCTTTCCGGATATTGCGTTAGGCGGCATCAGCAGATTTTTGCTTTTTATGAGGACATATATGACTCCCCAAAGAAACCTTAACAGACAGGGGATCGGGAAAGTGGGAGAGTGGAAAGCAGAGTGAAGGAACATGATTCTGAAAGTGCAGAGAGGCTGCTCAGGTTTGGTTCTCTCTGCCACCTTCCTGTTCCTTTTCTAGAGTCCTTAAGTGCACCAGTAGCGTTGTGTGACTAAGAAATTCACTCACACAGTGTAAACACACAAGTTCACCCAGACACAGAAGGCACACGAACATGCACATGTACTCTGGGCTGTCACCCATCACCATCATATACCTATGATGCTGTTCTTTGGGCCAGGAGTGCTGCCTCTCTGTCCCCTCCCCTCCATACTGCCCGGCTACCTCCTGGTCCTCTCTCATGCCTTGGCACTCTTTTCAATCGTCATCCTCAGGGAGCCCCCGGGGCCCAGTCCCCTGGTTAAAGGCTCTCATGGCACCATGTGCCTCCCTCTTTTGAGGCATTTTCTGTACTTGGAATTTGACATTTATTTGTATATTTAATTGATACATGCCTCACCTCCCAGGTCAGAACCTACAAGTGACAAGGACAGTTTTGTTCTATCTTCCACCTTTAGCACGTTGTCTTGTACATAGCAGGTCCTCATGAAATAATTGCCAAATGAATTAATGGATGTGATAGACAACTTCTAAAACAGCACTCAGTGCTCTTTGCCTCCTGACATTCGTGCCCTTGTGTAATCCCCTTCCCTTGAATGACTCACTTCTAATGAATGGAAGACAGCAAAGGTACAGTGGACGGAATGTTTCCCCCAAACATTTATATATTGAAACCCTAACTCCTGCTGGGGTGGTATTGGGAGGTGGGACCCTGGGGAGGTGATTAGGTCATAAGGGTAGGGTCCTCATGAATGGAATTAGTGTCCTTATAAAAGGAACCCCAGAGAGCTCTCTTGCCCTCTCTGCCATATAGGATATGAGAAGATGACAGTCTGCAACCCAGAAGAGAACCCTCACCAGAACCTGACCATGCTGGCACCCTGATCTCAGGTTTCCAGTCTCCAGAACTGTGAGAATTAAGTTTCTATTGTTTATAACTCACTCAGTCTCTGGTACTTTGCAACAGCAGCCTAAATGGACTAAGACAAATGGGGATAAGTGTTGTCTCTGCGATCAGGTTCCCATGCTGTCCTCTCTCTCTGTCCTCAAGTTGCTTGCCCTGATGCAGCTGGCTTCCATGTGTAAACTGCTCTGTGGAGAGGCCTGTGTGGTAAGGAACTGGGAGTAGCCTCCAGGTGACAGCCAGTAAGGAACCGAGACCCTCAGTCCACTAACCCATGAGGAACTCATGCAATGACCCATGAGTCAAACTTTGAGATGACTGCAGACCAGGCCAGCCCCTTGATTGGAGCTTTGTGAGAGGATCAGAGCCAGAGGACCATGTAAGTTGTGCCGGATTCCTGCCCCACAGACACTACAAAATGATAACTGTTGTTCATTTAAGCCACTAAATTGGGGCCATTTGTGATGCAGCAATAGATGACTGTTACAACAAACGGACGACTGAGAAACACAACCACCAACAGCCCATCATGCACTGAAGCCTGTCATCATCATGTAGCTGAATACATTCAAATCTGCCCCTCCACACAGCTCGACCATTTAAGCATACAGGAGCAATACACACACACACACACACACGCCCACACACATACACACACATTCTGAAAGGTGCTCTCCCTTTCTCTATTTTTGCTGCCTTACTACCCCACTCAGGCGGATATCACCCAAAAATCTCAGTGTGTCAGGCCAGAGTGCCAGGCCCACTTGGAAACCAACCCCTGGCCTGTCGCTGAGCCCATCATCCTCACGGACCTCCTGTCCATTTCTGTGTCACCACTGAGGCCAGAGTTACCAACTGCGCAGTGATCTCATCACAGAGACTCAGTGTCAAGGCTAAGGAGCTGCAGCAAGGAGTGGGCAATTGCAGGGGAAGTTGTCCCTCGAGCACCCCCCAGCCGCCCAGGTCTGCCCCACACAAGACCGCCTGTGCCTCTGTGGCTCAGCCCCTCTCCTGCTGTCAGCTGCAGGCGTGGCCTGGCCAGCGTGGAGGAAATAAAAGAGAACTGTTCTCGGCCTGGAGCTTCCACTAGGGCAGTGCACACCCATCCCCTGTTGCCTCACTTGCCCTGTCCCAGCCTCCCCAGGCTCTGGAGGGGAGCCTCTGCTGGCCCAGGGCTCACAGGCTCTCTGGGGGTTGTTTCTATAAGTAGGACCACCACTTAAACTGTAACAGAAGAGGCTCACATTTCTGGTGTGGAGACCGGCTAATTTTTAGAGACTGAGAGCCAGGCAGATTTGCCAGCAGCAGCACAGTACCCTTTATTGAGGGGTGGGGAGGGGAGTGAAGGGCGTTGACAAGTCAAAGTCCAGAAAGTCTGCATTTCTTCTCCTCTCTCCCTATCATTGACCCAGAGGGCTTGCCTTGCCCTGGGCCTAATGAAGCTATTGGGAGTCCAGAGCTGGCTTCCCTGGGAAGGACAATCGAGGGACACCTGCTTCTTGCTTTCTCAGACCTTGTTCTCTTAAATCTGCTCTCTGTAGGCAAAATATGGGGAAGATTGGTGCTCTTCCATCAGGCCCCGTGACCCTCCTTTGTGGAAATGAGCAGCACAGGCCAGTCATCTAGAAAGATTGTCTCTCGGACACTTCCCATAGGCAGGTCCAAGGCTGTTGTTCATTGCCTGTCACCTCTGTGGAGCCACTGCTTCTGTCCCAAGAGCTCGGGGAGCAGGTCTGGAAAGTTCCTATTGGAACTAGCAGTCACAGACATTCACTAGGGAGGGGACCAGGTGGGGCTGGAGTCTTGTTTGAAAAGCAGAGTTGGGATGGCTTTAGAATAATCAGTGCTGAATCCTCACATGGCCTCTGTCTCTGCGTCCCTGAGCCCTATACCCAGCGCGTTGTATGTCCACTTGTCTATGTGTGTTTGTGTGTACAGATGCTCCTTGACTTATGATGTGGTCATGTTCCTATCAACCCCATTGTAATTCAAAAATATTGTAAGTTGAAAATGCACTTAATACCCTGATAAACCTATCTAAGGTAGAAAAATCTCAAGTCCAACCATCATAAGTTGGGGCCTATCTATAAAGGTGATAAAAGTGGGGACTCCTACCTGGCAATTCCCCCCAAGGGTAAAGAAATTGAAAATTTTCCCTAAGGCAAATCATCTGTCATCTATCTACCTAATTCCTAATAAAAATCTATCTATCTATCTATCATCTATCTATCTATCTATCTATCTATCTATCTATCTATCTATCTATC
>NC_045439.1:82882579-82903363 GCF_002776525.5 Piliocolobus tephrosceles
ATCTATCTATCTATCTATCTATCTATCTATCTATCTATCTATCTATCTATCTACCCATCCATCATCTATCTTCAATGGCCAAGTAGCTCGGTATATCAAGGAACTCATAATCTAGTTACAAAGACCAAAATCACAAATGAGACAATTAACAGATACCACGAGACTGTTATGAAGTTATGCTGAGATACCTTTTATAAATGCCCCAGTGATTCAGAAAAGGAAGTCAGAATAGCTGATAAAAGCTTCATTAAGGAGAGAGTATTGATCAAGGCCTTGGAGGGTAAGAGGGAATTTGAATGGGCAAAAAGTATGTGTGTGTTTGTGTGTATGGAGAAGTTATACAGGGGGCTGGGATGAGGAGGCCATAAGGAAGGGCCCAGAGGCAGTAAGGATGAGGAATGTAGGCTGAGGAGGGAAGGAGACAGCTGACTATGTGCAGAGTGTAGGGGGAGAAGTTGTGAAATCAGGGACAGATTGTGAAGACAGACTCAGTGCGGGCAGCAGTGGGACAGGCAGTGGGTCTCTGGTCTGTGTCAGACAGGGGCTGCATGAGTGATCTGAGCCCAGACACATGCCCTTCTCACCTGTTCTTCAGCCTCCCAGGCAAAATGTGGGGACTTACCAGGTATGAGTCCCCTCTTTTATCCGAGTCCTAGACCTTCTACTTCGAGCCTCTCTGGGCTGCCTTCTGTCTTCCCTTCCATCTTTACTCAGCTTTCCAAGAGCCTCTACTCCTTGTCCTGCCACACTCCAGCCATTTGCTGTCTTTGTGCCTATATTGACACAGCTGAGCACTACCCCGAAGCCTCCCATGGCCATGTGCATTGGAGCCATTGTAACTTCATGGTCTCCAACGGTTCCCTCCATGACTAGTAATCTTTCTATGTCTCTAACGACCTCTGTTTCCTATTCTCCACACAGGCCATTCCAATTCTTCTCTCACACTCCAACTCCGCCATTCCCCTGCCTGCTACCCTGCAGCCCTTGTTACTGTCAGCAATAACCTTGCAAATCCCCCAACTTCCTGCCATCAAACCTAAACCTCTCTGAACTTGCACCTTTATTTTCCTCCTCTCTCCTGACACCACAGATAAATCTGAGCCTTTCTCTCATTTTTCAGGGACCACTCTTCCCTCCCTTGCTTATATCTGTAAGCTTTACCTCTCTACTGGTCTCTTCCCATCAACATTTCAATGTGTTGAAGTCTTTATTATCTTAAGAAAAACCCTCAAGTTTTCTCCTTTAACTTCCATCTTTCCCCCTTTGTCATCTCCTTTCTTTCTTTTGCAACCACATTTCCTGAGTGTTTTCTGCCCTCACGGTCTCACTTCCTTTCAGGAGTACTTCAATACTTGGTCATTGAATTTCTGTCCCCTCCTGTACATTGAGATTGATTTCCTCAAAACCACTGGGACATGCTGCTGCTATATCCAATGGGCATTTCCATTTCTTGTTTGTGTGACCCACCAGCTGCACTTGGCACTGTGGACAATTCCCTTCCTCCGAGTCTCACTTCCTTTGTCTTCTGTCACTCTCCCTGTTTTCTTCCCATCTCTCTGGTCACTAATTTTTCGTCTCCTTTAATGCTTTTGCTGAATGTTGCTTGAATGTTCCTGCCCTTTGGGATTCTTCCTTGGGCCCTCTGCTCTTGTCAGCCTTCATACTTTGACCAGGCTCTGTCAGCATCTAACCACGATGACATCTATATAGTCAGGACTTTGGGTTGCAAATGATAGCAACCCAAATCACACTAGCTCAAGGAGAACTAAAGAGAAATGTTTGGCTGGCATAATAGGCTAGTTTAGAAGTGAAGGGGTGGCCTGCCCCTCCACACCTGTGGGTGCTTCTCGTTAGGTGGGATGAGAGACTTGAGAAAAGAAATAAAGACACAGAGACAAGGTATAGAGAAAGAAAAGCGGGACCCAGGGGACCAGTGCTGTGCTTTCAGAGGACCCACACTGGCACCGGCCTCTCTGTTCCCTTAGTATTTATTGATAATTATCTTTACCATCTAAAAGATAAGGGAGTGGCTAGAAAATAGGATCATTGTAGGGAGGAAATCAGCAGTAAGACATAAGAACAAAAATCCCTGTAACATGAATAAGTTCAAAGGAAAATGCTGTGCCTTGATATGCATATGCAAACATCTCCATAAACCTTTTAGCAGTATTGCTCCAGCAAGCCCCACCTTATTCCTAAAGGCGGTTTTCTCCTTGCTCAGTAAACAAAGCACACAATGGGTTTTACACCGAGATGTTCCATTGCCCAGGGACGGGCAGGATTTTTAACCAGCAAGCTGCCTTCAGGTACTTGTTTAACAAAGACACATCCTGCACAGCCCAATATCCATTAAACCTTGAGTCACCACACCACATGTCTCTTGCAAGGACAAAGTTGGGGGTAGGGTCACAGATTAACAGCATTTCAAATACAGAACTAAATGGAGTCTCTTATGTCTACTTCCTTCTATATAGACACAGTAACAGGCTGATCTCTCTTTCTTTACCCCACAAGAAGTTGAGTGAAACTCGCATGTCTGGATCTAAGGACTCAAATGATGTTGTCAGGCCTCTTTCTCTCTGTATTAGTTTGTTCTCGTGCTGCTAATAAAGACATACCCTAGAGTGGGTAATTTATAAAGGAAAGAGGTTTAATTGACTCACAGTTCCACATAGCTGACAAGGCCTCACAATCATGGCAGAAGGCGAATGAGGAGCAAAGTCACATCTTACATGGCAGCAGGCAAGATAGCTTGTGCAAGGGAACTCTCATTTATAAAACCATCAGATATCGTGAGACTTATTCACTATCATGAGAACAGTATGGGGGAAGCCACTGCCATGATTCAGTTATCTCCACCTGGGCCCGCCCTTGACATGTGGGGATTATTACAATTCAAGGTGATATTTGCGGCGGGGCGGGGGGACAGCTAAAACATATCACTCTCCCACCATTTCCATCTCCAGCCCTGTCTCTATCATTGTCTTGGCTTCATTCTCTTCTATTGCACAGGATTCCTCATGGAGTTGGGGGAGGGCACAGGAGTGATCATAAATGACTCAGGGCTTTTAGCATCCTAGATGACTACTCTGGAGGAAAAACAGAACTTCTCCCAGTTCCTGGGAAAGGACAGTGGTTGATTCAACTGGAATTACATGCTGACTCAAAGGAGCTGAATGAATTTGCGGTGGTAAGAATTGCCAGCCCCCCCGGACCACATGGAATTGTGGAAGAACAGATCCCTAAAGGAAAAAAGTACTACTGCCAGAAGAAGGGAGAGGAATACAGGATGCACAAAGCAGATATTTACCATAAAAGCTCCTATTCATGTTTTCCTGTCCAGACCTTTACCCTGCATTTCAGAATTATAGATATCTTCATTTGGATGTTGCAAACTCAGCAAGTCTTTCTTTACACACATTTCCTAGAAAATAAATCCCTAGACAAAATGCCTATGATAAGGCCATATTGGGTGGTACAAATTCAGGGCAGCAAAGTGTAAGAGAAGTAGGCACATGGGGCAGAGGAGGAGGGAAGCAAACATGAGATGGTGTGTTACCGAGTGTTTGGGATTGAATTGTGTCCTCAGAAAGATATGTTGAAGTACTAACTCCTAGCACGGCAAATGTGCCCTTATTTGGAAATAGGGTCTTTAAAGATGTGATTAATTACATTAAGAGGAAGGCTACCTGGATTAGATGGGGTATAACTGGTGTCCTTATAAGAAAAGGAAAGGGCATGCAGAGGGGAAGAGGCCATGTGAAGACAGAGACAGAGATGGAGTAAAGCTGCCATAAGCCAAGGAACACCCGGGGGCCCCCATATGCTGTAAGAGGCAAGAAAGGATCCTCCCCTACAGCCCTTAGAAGTAGCATGGCCCTGCCAGCATCTTGATTTCCAACTTCTGGCCTCCAGAACTGTGAAAGAATAAATTTCTCTTGTTTCAAGCTACCCAGTTTGTGGTACTTCGTTATGGCAGCGCTAGGAAGTGACTGCACCAAGCTAGCCACAACTTCATTAAAAATGCAGGCAACTTTGGGAGGCCGAGGTGGGAGGACTACTTGAGGACAGGAGTTCAAGACCAGCTTGGGCAACATAGTGAGATCTCCATCTCTACAAAAAAAAAAAAAAAAAAGAAAAGAAAAAAATTAGCAGGGCATGGTGGTGCTTGCCTATAGTCCCAGCTACTTTGGAGGCTGGAGGCTGAGGTCGGAGGATCATTTGATCCCAGGAGTTTGAGGCTGCAGTGAGCCATGATCACACCACTGCATTCCAGCCTGGGCAACATAGTGAGACCCTGTCTCAAAAAATAAAAATAAATAAAATTGCGGCCTGTTGCTTGGTTACGTGGAATGTTTTATAAACAGGACTAACGGAAGAACCATGCCTTGGAACACTTCTTTGGGGTTGCGGGTAGAGAGAAAAAGATTTATCTGGTGGCTTCTTTCTGTACATATAGGCCAGGTCTACTTCATGGTTAACTCCCACCCATTTCTGGGTTGTGTTAATTGGCCCCTCCAGGGATCCACTGGAGAAACCAGACCGCAAGCCTTCAGTCTGGTGCTTCAGTTGAACTAAAAAGTGATCAGAGAAGCCATAGTCTCCAACGGGTTCAGCCAAGCCCAGGGGCGACTGGAGCTTGAAAGAGCTGTTGATGCAGACAGAGTGGGATGAGGCAGAGAAGCTGTAGTACATCATGGTATACAAAGAACTAGAGATGCAGCTTTGCCTAGGAACCTGGTGGATGAGCTGCAGGACCTGGGCTGGAAAAGAAGTAAGCATTTGTGGCAGCTGGCCATGGAACATGTGGAGAATGTGCTGGTGGCATTGCTACCCAAGTCCACCTCCTGTCTACTACATGAGAAACAGTGTCCTTGTTATGGCTGCACGATAAGCAGTTCAAATAGCCAAACGGCACTGCTCCAAGTTCAGCATGACATGGGATGAGATGAGGGTACACTCGTGATTGCAGCTGGAGATCCTTATTGACCAGTGATTAAGACCTGTGGGGTAGATGGAGATGAGCAAATCTTGGGGTGTGTATATAACAAGGCCTAGTATAACATCCAAAGTGCATTCGTCATCCCTCTACTCCAAACACAAACCTGCTATTTCTGTGCTTCCTGATTCAATGATTGATAGCACCAGAGACTCAGTAACTTGAGCCAGAAATTCAGAGTTGTCCTTGACTTTTCTCTTTTCTCCTATGTTCAATCCTTTGCCAAATGCAGTCAGTTCTGCCTCCAAAATATCTCTTGACTCTGACCACTTTCTGTCCCCATTACCACATACTCTTCCAGGCCGTCTTCTTTTCTACCTTGGATATTGCAATAGGCTCCAGATGCACTCCTTACCTTTTGTCTCATTCACCTCCAAAATGTACCCCTCTCTACAGGCAGCATGATCTTCCCAAACACAATCTAATCAAGTTACACCCTATAGACATTTCTTCCAAGGCTCTTCGTTGTTCTTTGTATAAAGACCCAAACACAAGGCCCCTGGTGCTCTGGCTGCCATGTAATACCTTGCCTCTTGTCTTGCCACTTCTTGTCTTAATGCTACAATACAGCCAGGCTAAACATTTTGTAGCCTTTGTACCATGCTATGATCTCATTTTATCTATCCGTTCACTCCTCCAGCTCGTGTCTGGTGGGTGCCTGCTATGCCATGCAGTGGCAGGCACTGCAATCCCAGCAGTGATGCTCTTGCTCTCCAGCCTTTGCTCACACTCTACCTCCTGCCTGGAATGTTCTCCCCTTGTGTAGACAAAGCAAACTGACTGCTCACAATCTTCTCCCTTGCCTTCCTACCACAGAGATTGGAAAACGAAGACTCAGGTTTCCTTGTAGAGGACACACAGTTGTGGCCAATGAGATCAAGGCAGAAGCCCCTAAAGAGGGGATCCTTTCCTGAATAAAAGTCCTCACTAAGGGCTCTCGGCCTTTCTCTCTCCTTTCCACCAGGAACAGGACTGTAAAGCCAATGGGTACAACAGCTGTCCCGCAACTATGTGGCTGCAAGAATGATCAATGATCAGTGATAAAGGACTTGATGCTAAGGAGAATGGGTGGAAATAAGGGCCTGGTTCTAAGGTCACTGTATATAGTCATGTAGGTTGTGTGTTGCACAATTCTAGGAGGCACCATTGTCATAGACTGTGACATGGTTAAGCTGTGGCCCTGGTTCAGCCTCTGGTCTAGTCTCCGAAGGGAGTGAAGGGAATGGCAGAAAGCTTTGAATTCTGTGAATTGTGCATTCTCCCAAATCCCTCTAGCAACCAAATTGTTTCCATAATTCTTTATGACAAGGCTTTTGAAGCTCAAAGGCTGAGAATTGATTTCATCTTCTGCTGTGTCAACCTTTGCCTAAGGCAATGAGTGATGACTCACCTGGTTCGGATCAGGAGAGAAATCCAGGCTGAAGGAAAATATGGGGAGAGGGGTAGAATTCATTGGTTAATGTTTCAAAACCTTAGTCTGCCACAAATGTACCCATAAAGTCTGTGCCAAGTAATATAAATACTCTTAATAGCAAAGAAATAATTCTACTTAAATTGGAGTAGGAAATGAGGAGAAGTTGGAGAAAGCTCCCCAGGGAGGGTGATGGTTGCACTGGACTTTGAAGACCACATTTATTTTGGCAAGACAGGGAAGGCATTCTATACAAGGTCTGGCATAAGTGGAGTCAGAGAGGCCTAGTGTTCACGGTACATTGGCGGAAGTAATCAAGCGTGGCAAAGGAGTGGCCAGGAGGAGGTTGGGGCAAGGGCAAGAAAGTTCTTGAATGTGCAACTTTCTGGGAGCTGAGGAAAGGATGGAGAAGTCCTGACTGTCCTCTCACGGACATCCCCACCTGACCTCAGGTGACCGTACAGCACCTTCACCCTGCTTGATAAGCAACTGCCCAGTGCTGGCCACTCTGGAGGAGTCATGGGAGCCTACGCTGGCTCTGGGAGAGTGTGCACTCTAGGCCACGGGGTTGCCCCTGGCTCATGGACTCACTGTCTCCTGTGAGCTTGGCCCCTGGTGTCTCCTGGGAACAGCCCTTCTTGCTTAGGCCATTAGCACACACTCAAGGAGAGAGAGAACTACCATCAGTAGACCTGGCTGAAGCAGACCTCTGGCTTCTCCCAGCCATGGCTGGGGAGAAGGAGCTTCCCAAGGTGCTTTGCAGCTGCTCCCGTGGGCCCAAGATGCTGTTTCTGCACCATCTTGGCACTCAGCACTGTTTGTGCTCAGCCTGGAGACATTAATTGAGCTTTGATCTGTATTTAGTCATAGTCACAGTCCCATTGTGGGATTCCCTCCCCTGCCCACCCTACCCCCACCCTTGGAAACAAGTGAGTGAGAACCTTTCTCATCTCTAGGGGTGGATCAAAACCTCCCTGCCCGGAGTAGATGGGAGGAATGCTGAGCCTGGAGAAGGATTCTGGGGATGCACCCTTTCCAAGCCTCCCTGCTTCTTCAATGGATCATGAATCTTAATCCCAGCAAGGGCTGCTTCCAAAGCTGAGAGAGAAGCTGTGTAGTTGGGATCATTGCAGCCTTAAAGGATGCACTCAAACCAGTGAGGAGGAGAAAGACCACTTGACCATCCATGGAATCAGGGAGCATTCCTGAACCCCTTTCGCACTCTATTTGGATAGAAGGATAGAAAGTAAAGGTGGTGATCATCTTTTGATTCTACTCTCATCTTGCCTAAATCCCCACTTTCTAGAGTCTAGGAAGCCAACCCCTTCATGGGTATAGATTTTCACCCAACCTACTTCAGTCAGGTATGAGCCAATAAAGCCTAGGCTGGTTCCTGCTTGGTTCCCAGCACCCACTGACCTCCTGATCTCTGGTAGGGATAAGAGTGTGTGAGGCGTGTATTAGTTTTTCTATTGTTGCTGTAATAAATGATCACGCATTCAGCAGCTTAAAATGACATCTGCTTCTTAGCTTATAATTTTGCTGGGCAGAAGTCCGACATGGGTCTCCCTGGGCCAAAACTGAGGTGTGTGCAGGCTGCATTCCTTGCTGGAGGCTCAAGGGAGGATCCATGCTTTTGCTCATTCAAATTGTTGGCAGAATACAGCTCCATGTGGTTGTAGGACTGAGGGTTCTTTGTTGGCTGCCATCTAAGGGTCACAGGGTCACATTCAGCTTCTACAGGTTGCCAGCATTCCTTGATTAGTGGTCCCCTTCCTCCGTCTTCCAAGCCATCAATAGTGGGTAGAGTCCTCTCACAGTTTACATTTCTCCTGCCTTTTCTTTCGTTGCATCTCTCTGAGTTAAGCAGGGAAAGGCTCCCAGTCACCTGGGTGGCCCCAGTCTAATCGCCTGAGCTCTTAAAAGCTGGGAGCCTTTCTCTGCTGAACTTTCACACTTGACTTTGCAGGTGTGATTAAGTTTACCAATCTTTCTATCTCAAGATCGATAACCTTAATCACACCTGCAAAGTCCTTTTGTCATGTAACATAACATACCATAGGTTCTGGGGATTGGAGTGTAGATATCTTTGGAGGCCAGCATTTGGCCTGCCAATACAGTATGATCAAGAGCTTCATCTCTGCATCCTCTTCCCTTCCCCTCACAAATTCTGGTCCTTTAACCTCAGGGTGAAGAAGAAGCCCAGGACTCAAGAGAAAAGCCAGGTCTCTTCTTGACTTACAGGTGAAGGTTGCCCTTAGTTGAAGTTGTCTGCACAATTTATCCAAAGGGAGGCTGGTTTGAGAGCTGGAATCCCACTCGGAGTGTTGAAAGTAGGAAAAAGTGAGGAAGAACTGAGGTTCTAACTGACTTCAGCCTTTATCCAAAGACTTCTCCATTTACCAGCAACACAGAAACAAACATTGACATGTGAATATTCTATAGACTCCTCTGCCTAGTCTGTAGCTTCAAGTAGACTATGAACTCTCCTCCCTTGCTGGGGAGCCCAGGCCAGACAACCAGGCTCTAGGAAAGCATTTATATGTATTAAAGATTTTCGTATGTTAAAAAATACAATTTGGGGAGCTGTTTGGAAATATGAAATATTTTTACCAGCGGTTTGCTGAGAGCCAGGGGACCCTGCAGGAACTGGTCCATGGTCTGCTTCTGTGTACCCTCCCTTTCATGCCTGCTCAGCATCTGGGCCCCTTGACCTCCTGCTCTCCGGAAGGGTCTGTCAGTCTCCCAGGTAGCAAACCTGTAGGATGCAAAGCAGTCAATCTGTGCACACTGTTAGGGACCAAATCCCTAGCCATAGACACCATCTGCCTCCAGGAGGATTGGTGTTTGTCCCATAGGACCGACTGCTACTTCTACCCCAGCTATTTGGGGAGCCAGGGCAGCTCTGGCTTCTGGGATGGCCTCCTCCTCTGGCTCTTGGGCTCCCACTGCGTGGGGTGTGTCATCACCTCTCAGACTCTCAGTGGTGTGATTATATTTTGTGAGCAAGAAGGAGAAATGTCAAGGTGGTGCCTTGTTGGGTACAGGGCTAGGGAATAAGACCTCAAGTTATCTCAGAAACCTAAACATCTTCCCTACCACCAGGGGAGGTCGGGTGATAAGAAAGACTAATCAGTACTTTCTGGGTTACTTATTTCAGAAGACTAACCTTCATCTCCCTACTCAATTCCCTTTTCTATTCTCAACTTTGCTGATATCCATTGCTATCCCCACCTTGCTTGTCCTAGTTCTGATCCTCTTTCTAGCTCCACTATAAATAACACCACTAACATGCCACAAAAAAAACCTAGATATTTTGCCATAATAAAAAAGTCACTATATTAGGGATCCTTAAACTTTGTTTTGCTGAGGGGCTGCTTAATAGCAATCTGGTAGTGGCCTGAGCCCCACCCCTGGACATTTTGTTCTGGGTCTGGGGTGGGATCTGAACTATCCTATTTTTAACAAGCTATATTTTTAACTGTTGACTGATGCAGCTCACTGTCTGTGACCTGCATGATCAATCACTGCTGCAGCCTGACCTCCTTTTGGGGGTGGGTATTTTTAAGCTGTTTTATAAGCACTTTGTTCTAGTCTCTTTCCTTTATAGGTTAGAAATACCTTTGATGTGAACCAAGGCCAGTTCAGTATTTGATATAGATCTTAGTACACTGGCAATTTTAAATAAATACTTACACCGGTAATTTTAAATAAATACTTACACTGGTAATTTTAAATAAATACTTTAAAAATATCGCAAGTCATTTTTGCTGGAAAGTAGCCTTTCAGCTCTGAATCGGAATAGTCACTAGTGGATGCAAATTCATTTTGAAAGGATAAACTTTTTTTATTTGTTTTCACATACATGGTAAAAGAGGAAGTACTCTGTTGTCTCTTAACAGACAATGGTCAATTTACATTCATTCATTCAACACTGATTAAGCTGGGACGTTGTATTTGTCCATTCTCACAGTGCTATAAAGAACTACCTGACACTGGGTAGCTCATAAAGAAAAGAGATTTAATTGGCTCACAGTTCTACAGGCTGTACAGAAAGCATGACTGGGGAGGCCTCAGGAAACTTACAATCAGGAGGAAGGCAAAGGGGAAGCAAGCACATCTTCACATGGCCAGCAAAAGAGAACAAGCAAAGGGGAAAGTGCTATATGCTTTTAAACAACCAGATCTAGTGAGAACTCAATCATAAGACAGCACTAGGGGGATGGTGCTAAACCATTAGAAACCATCCCCATGATCCAATCACCTCCCACCAGGCCCTACCTCCAACACTTGGGATCACAATGCAACATGAGATTTGGGTGGGGACACAGAGCCAAACCATATCAGACATAAAGATGAATAATGACCAGATGCCTTTATGAGATCTTCAGGCCCTGTATGCTCTGACCCTGACCTGCACCCCAAGTGTCATTTTGCCATGACAAGAACTCCCAGCCCCGCACCAGCCACACTTAGCTTCTTACAGGTCCTTGAACTTGCTAAGCTTCCTCTCACCCCTGAGTCTTTGTCCATGCTAGTCCCTCTGCCTAGAATGTTCCTTCCTCCTTTTTCTAGTTCATTTCTACTTATTCTTCAGCCTTTAGCTCAAAGGACACCTCGGGAAAGATTTCTCTGGTCTCCCAGACCTAGGTTAGGTTGGGCTCCCACATCATAAGATCTCTTCGTTTTATGCCTTAGTTTTATGCCTTTTTCTTTTTCTTTCTTTCTTTTCTTTCTTTTCTTTTCTTCTCTTTCTTTTCTTTCTTTTCTTTCTTTCTTTCTTTCTTTCTTTCTTTCTTTCTTTCTTTCTTTCTTTCTTTCTTTCTTTCGTTCGTTCTTTTTTGAGAGAGAGTCTCGCTCTGTCACCAGGCTGGAGTGCAGTAGCATAATCTCGGTTGACTGCAACCTCTGCCTCCTGGGTTCAAGTGATTCTGCTGCCTCAGCCTCCCGAGTAGCTGGGACTACATACAGGTGCACACCACCACGCCAAGCTAATTTTTGTATTTTTAGCAGAGACAGGGTTTCATCATGTTGGCCAGGATGATCTCGATCTCTTGACCTCGTGATCCACCCACTTTGGCCCCCCAAAGTCCTGGGATTACAGGTGTGAGCCACTGCGCTTGGCCTATGCCTTTTTTAAAGAATAATTTTAGCCATTCTTATGTGCCTAATGCACAGCAGGCTCTCTATATTTGCTGAATGAATAGATGCATGTGAACATGTGGATTTCTGAATCCTCAGGCTGTCACATCCTAGTGGGAGAAACAGACGTGTGAAGTAACCATAGTAATAGGCGCTACAATAGAGGAACAGACAAGATTTGATTTGTTGGGGAAATCAAAACACAAAGATTGTTTGATCAGTATCACTTATGGGATTGGGCCACGGAGGACCTTATACAGAAAGTGATGCTTCAGGTGAATTTTGAAGGGCAACCAGTTTTCCAGGCAGAGGAGAGAGTATTTTTGCCTAGAAAGGACCATGTAGTGATGCTGCAGGGTGGCCTCAAATAATTCGCTGCACCTGGAGGGATGGGGTTTAAACTCAGTGGCAGGACTCCACCCAATGCCATTTGGGAGCCAGATCTCTCCCTGTAGGGGTTAGATTGTGCCCTCCCCAACCAAAATGTCCAAGTCCTAACTTACAGTACCTGTGAATGTCACCTTATTTGAAAAGAAGGGTCTTTGCAGATGTAATTGAGTTAAGGGTCCTTTGAAATGAGATCATCCTGGATTAACTGGATGGGCCCAAATCCAATGACAAATGTCCTTATAAGAAGAGGAGAAGACAAAGACAACAGCAGAAAGCCCAGGGAAGACCATGTGAAGGAGGAGGCAGAGGTTGGGGTGATGCAGCTACAAGTCTCGGATCACTGAGGATTGCCAACAGCCACTAGAGGCTAGAAGAGAAGCAGGGAATGGTTTCTCCCTCAGAGTCTCCAGACGGCGCCGTGCGGAGCCTTGCCAGCTTTGCTGACACCTTGATTTTTAGTTTTCTGGCCTCCAGAACCGTGAGAAAATAAATTTCTGTTGTTTTAAGCCACTCAGCTCGTGATAAATTGTTATGGAAGCCACAGGTAACTAAAACATATCCTCAGTGCTCAGCCCATATCCAGCATGGCTCTGTGACCAGCAACTCACAAGACTAAAATCCAAAGAAGGGCTCTCCTGAGCATGGGATGCCAGGTCTTCCCCTTTGGCTGCTTAACACAGAGGAAACCATGGCTACAGTAAACAGAGAGGGGTCTTTGTAAACAGGCAACCAGTTGGCTGTCCAAAGTGGACAGCCTTTTCAGGATTGAGAAATGGCAGTCTTCTTGACGTTTTAGAAAAATTTTCCCTGGGGGATTTGGCTTCACTTCCTGCTTGGATTTGAAGCCCGCAAGTACTTTTATAAAGTCAAGCATTTTCCTGGTGGCTCCCAAGCTCTTTTCGGCAGGGAGAGGGTAGTGGGGTGTCATTGGTGATGTTTTCTGCCAAGAATGAAAGCAAAATTTCTCCTGTTCTCCAACCTCCTTGCCCAAAGCAAATCTGGGGGAGGCTGTTATGATGCACCTTAAAAAAAAAGCTTTTTAGAAACATAAGATTTGCTTAATGCTTTTAATTAGCCAGACATATTGTTCTTTTGGCAGGTTTGTAGTAGGGAGAATGATGACTCCCCAAAGACATCTCTGTCCTAATCCCTGTCTTAGCGTGTTGGGTCATATGGTAGAGGAGAATGAATGTTGCAGATGGAATTAAATTTGCCAATCAGCTGCCCTTAAAATAAGATTATCATGGATTATCCAGGTGGGCTAGATGAAATCACATGGGCTTTTGTAAGACAGAGAGGGAGGTGATATGAGAAAGATGCTTCAACCAGACATGGTTGCCTTTGAAGATGGGAGGGGGCATGAGCCAAGGATGCAGACAGTCTCTAGAGGCTGGAAAAGGCAAGAAAATGGGTTTATACTCAAAGCCTGCAGCAAGAAAAGCAGCCCAGCCAATGCTTTGATTTTAGCCCAGGGAAGCCCATTTCAGACGTCTGACCACAGAACTGTAAGATAATACATTCATGTTGTTTAAACCTCTAAGTTTGTGGTAATCGGATAGGAAACTAATATAGGGGAGAAGGAGGAGATTGAAGAGGGAATTGGTGGTAGGAATTACTTTTGGTGTTTCCAACGAGGATACCCTAATGGGAACTGTTGATGAAATACTGGCCTGAGCTACCGTCAGTTGCAGAAGGAGATTAGTGATAACAATCTCTGGAACACAATTCTACTGCCAAGAAAACTGGCAGGACCCCCTCCCTTCCTTCCCTGAAGTGGAACCAGCTCAGACTTTCTGACTGTAGCAAAGCCCCATGGGGTTCTAGGCTGGGAATGGCCACATTCTGACTTGTGGCCGTGGAGTACAAGGATGCATGGGAGTCTCCTCTTACTGCCCAGGACAGTTGGCTCTGCAGGAGGGCACACCCATGCCAGCCACGCTGACCTAATGAAACCTTCAGCCCCTACATGGTGTCTGGTTCCTCCTGCAAAGGATCTTTGAGGCTTCCCTGTGTCTACTTCTTTCTCTTCTGGTTCTTGCAAGCTCTCCCAGGCCTCCTGAGACATGCTGGAGCCTCTGTCACAACTGGGCCAAGTGCCTGCTCTGGGATGATTTGGAGAAGTAGTTGAACCTGCAGATATTTCAGGCATGCCCTCATGCGTCACTTTTCCCGACAGCTTTTGTCTTCATCTTCTCAAATATCTCTCGGAACACTGGCTCCCAGCCTCCTGGCTTGGAATTCATGAGAATGGTGCTGCCAAAATCTGCGCTTGTCAGCGATGGCTCTGCCTGCATGGCCCAGTGGCAGAAACAGGAGGAGAAGAACTTGTGGAGGCTGGGCAGGGCCCAGCAGATTCAGGAGGGCTGGGGGTCACTGCAAATGAACTTACGCTAACACCTCTCCAGTGCTGTAGGAAACCCAGGGCTCCCTGCTGTCTGTTCCAGAAACTCCCCAGTGATCTGGTTAACTGTGTGGGATCCAAATCCCTGTTCCACCTCTCACCAGCTCTGTGACCTTGTGCTCATTGCTTAGCTTCTCTGGGCTTCATGTTCCTTCCCTGTGTGAAATGATAAAATAGTAGGCAGACAATAATCATTAGCTATAATAACAATTATTATTTCAATCATTACCTGTTGGATCCTTCACCTTCCAGAGTCATGAATCTCAACATTCTCTCCAGTGATATTCTCCAAACATCTTAGACCCTCCCGTCCTAGTGTTCTGTGTCTTTATATTGAGATATAGATATCCAGTGAACTGCATCTTAACATGCATGGTGTGTATGTTTTGATGTATGTGTACACTCTGGACACCATTACTACAATCAAGATAATGAAAATATCCATCATGCCCCCAAATTCTCTTTTGTAATCTTTCCTTCCCACTCCTCCCTGCCTACACTTCCTGTCCCTAGTCCTCAAACAACTACTGATTTATTTTCTGTCAGAATAGTTTGGATTTTGTAGAATTTTATGTAAATGGAATCATAGAGTGTGTACTCTGTTATTGTTTTTTTTTTTTTTTTTTTTCTTTTGAAACAAGTTCTTGGTCCGTCACACAGGCTGGATGGAGGGCAGTGATACAATCACAGCTCACTGCAGCCTCGGCCTCCTGGGCTCAAGCAATCCTCCCACCTCAGCCTCCTGAGTAACTGGGACTATAGGCATACACCAGCATGCTTGGCTAATTTCTAAATGTTTTGTAGAGATGAGCTGTCCCTTTGTTGCCCAAGCTGGTCTTGAACTCCTGGGCTCAAGAAATCCTCCTGCCTCAGCCTCCCAAAGTGTTGAGATTACAGATATGAGCCATCGTGCCTGGCCTATTGTCTGTCTTTTATTTCATTGAACATAATTATGTTGAGATACATCCACGTTGTAGCATGTATCAGTGGTTCATTCCTTTTTATTTCTGAGAACTAGTCTACTGCATTTACGTATGCATTCACCTGTTGATGGACATTTTGGGTTGTTTCCAGTTTTTGGTTAGTTTGAACAAAGCTGCTATGG
The DNA here is from genome assembly GCF_002776525.5 of Piliocolobus tephrosceles. NCBI lineage: Eukaryota > Metazoa > Chordata > Mammalia > Primates > Cercopithecidae > Piliocolobus > Piliocolobus tephrosceles. Next base: position 82,898,028 of record NC_045439.1, read on the forward strand.
ACATTCATATACAAGTCTTTTTATGAACATATGCTTTCATTTTCTTGGATAAACATATAGGAGTGGAACAGACAGGTTATACGGTAGGTGTAAGTTTAATGTTTTAAGAAACTGCCAGACTGTTTTCCAAAGTGGTTGCATGATTTACATTTCCACCAGCAGTGTATGAGACTTACAGTGATGGCTTCACTTTGTTGCTGATGCTTGAGATGATCCATCTGTTTGATTTTAAACATTCAAATGGGATGTAGTGGTTATAATTCGCATTTCTCTGATGATTAATGATGTTGAGAATGTTTTCTTGTGCCATCCATATATATCTTCTTTGGTGAAGTGTCTCTTTAAAACCTTTTACCTATTTTAAAAATTGGGTTGTATGTCTTATTACTGAGTTTTGAGAGTTCTTTATATATTGTGTTTATAAGTCCTTAACAGATATGCTTCTTTGAAAATATTATCTCTAAGTCTGTGGCTTGTCTTTTGACTGTCCTAGTAATGTCTATCAAGGAATAGAAGTTCTTAATTTTGCTGATGTCCAATTTATCAATTTTATAGACACTTATGGATTATACTTTTTGTTGCATTTAAGAAATCTTTGCCTAAATCAGCTTTACAAAGATTTTTCTCCTGGATTTTGTTCTAGAAGTTTTATAGTTTTAAGTTTACATTTAGCTTTCTGATCCATTTTGAGTTTATTCTTGTAGATAGTATGCAGTGAAGATTGGAGGGGATTTTTTTTTGGTCTATGAATATTTAATAGGCCAAGTTTGAGCATCATTTGTTTCAAAGGTTATCATTTCCACACTTAATTGCCCTTGCATCTTTCTTTAAAATCTATCAGCCTATCTGTTTTGGGTCTACTTCAGGACTCTATTTTGTTCCATTGATTTATTTGTCTGTCTTTATACCAATACCGTGCCTTCTTGAATACCATAACTTTAGAAGTCTTGAAATCAGTAGTGAGGCAAGAGAATAGGGTCTAGAGGCAGGGAACCTAAGGCCAATTCATGCTGCTTCCTAGAACTGAATCAAAAGAAAAACCCTCACCTCTCCATATCCATGTAACAAAAGGGTCAGAAGCTATTCCCTTTGCAACCCCTTCAGTTTTCTGCATTGCAGATGAAAAATGAAAGTACCTCTGATTGGTCCCCTCCTGCAACCAATCAGACTGGTCACAGGCCAAGTCTTCATGTGTAACTTTGTAACTTCACTTCAGTCTCTGATTAGTCATCTTCCACAACCTATCAGACTGGTTGCAGGCCACTACTCCATTTACATAGGGTATAAACCAAATAATCAATGGGAAACCTCTAGAGGGTATTTAAACCCCAGAAAATTCTGTAAGCAGAGCTCTTGATCTGCTTGCTCAAGCATGCTCCTACTCTGTGGAGTATACTTTCGTTTAAATAAATCTGTGCTTTTCTTTCCTTGTTTTGTTTGTGCATTTTGTCCAATTTGCCAAGAACCTGGAAAGCCTCCACCAGTTACAGTAGTGTAAATCCTCCTACTTTGTTCTTCTTTTTAAAGGTTGTTTTTAGCTACTCTAAGTCCTTTTTTTGACTTACATGAATTTTAAAATAAGCACGCCAATTTCTACAAACCATCCTGAGCTTGTGATTGAGAGTGTATTGAATCTACAAATCCATTTAAGAAGAATTGATATCAATATTAAATTATCCAAACCATGAACACGGTATATGTCTTCATTTAGTTTATCTTTAATTTCTTTCACAGGTGTTTTATAATTTTCAGTGTACAGTCCTTGCATACCTTTTATAAATCAGATTTTCTCCTAAGTATTTTATTAATATTTGTTAATGCTATTGAGAATGGTGTAGGTTTTTACATTTAAATTTTGGATTCTTCATTTCTGGTATAAACAGATTGATTTTTCTTTACTTATTTTGTCCTTCAACATTGTTAAGTTTGTTTGTCCTGGTAACTTTTGAAGATTGCATAAGATTTTGTATAAGGTAATAATGTTGTCCATAAACAGAAACAGTTTTGTCTCTTCCTTTTTTAATCTGTATGTCTTTCATCGTTTTTCATTGCCTTATTTCACTGGCTAGAATCTCCACTACAATGTTAAACAGAAGTTATGAGAGTGGATATCCTAGGTTTTTCTGATTTTAGGAGGAAAGAATTCAGTCTTTCACCACTAACCATGATGTGCTTAGGATTTTGTAGACTTTTGTTGATCTCCTTTATTAGGTAATGAAACTTCTATTCCTAGTTTTCTGGAAGAGTTCTTTTCTTTAAAAAAAGTCACGAATGGATGTAAGATTCTGCCAAATGTTTTTTTCCTGCATTTATAGAGATGACCATATTTTAGTCAATGTATTTATTTTGAGACCGGGTCTCACTTTGTCACCCAGGGTGAAGTACAGGGGTGAAATCATAGCTCACTGCAGCCTTGACCTCCTAGGCTCAAGCAATCCTCCCACCTCAGCCTCCTGAGTTGCTGAGACCACAGGCACGTGCCACCATGCCTGGGTAACTTTTTTTTTTTTTTTTTTGAGATAGGGTCTCCCTGTATTGCCCAGACTGGTCTCAAACTCCTGGGCTCAAGTGATTCTCCCACTTCAGCCTCTCAAAGTGCTGGGATTACAGATGCAAGCCACTGCACCCAACTTATTCAATAATTTTCAATGTTCAACCAGTATTACATTACAGGAATAAACCCACCTTATTGGGATATATTATTGTTTTAACCTGTTTGGGCTGCTATAACAAAATACTATGGACTAGGTGGCCAATAAACAACAGAAGTTTATCTCTCACAGGTCTAGAGGCTGAGAAGTTCAAGATCAAGGTGCCAACAGTTTCAGTATCTTGTGAGGGTCCACTTCCTGGTTCATATAGGGTCTTCTTGCTGTATCCTCACATGGAGGAAGGGTGGAGGGCTCTATCATCATGACCTAATCACCTCCCAAAGACCCTGCCTCTTAATGCTATCATTTCAGTAGTTAGGACTTCAGCATATGAATTTCGGATACAAACATTAAGAACATAGCCATTTTCCTTTTAATATATTGCTGGATTCGATTTTCTATAATTTTGTTTTTGTTTTGTTTTTAATTGACATTTTGTTTTTAATTGACATTTACTAGAGATATAGATTGGTAATTATCTGTTCTCACCTCTGTTTTTCTAATGTCTGTCTGACTGGTGTCAGTGTAATAATGCCTTCATCACTGAATAACTTGGGAAGTACTCCCTCATTTTCAATACCCTAGAAAAGTTTGTGTAGGATTGGAATTACTTCTGTTTTAAGATTTGATACAATTAATCAGTAAAACCATCTAGACTTGGGATTTGTTTTGTGCATGTGGGAATGTTTTTAACTACAAATTAAATTTCTTTAATATATATAGGGTTATCTAGATTAATATTCTCTTACCCTTTTCTAGAATCTCTGATTTATCTCTTTCATCCCTAATATGGCAATTTGTGTATTCTGTTTTCTTTCTGGCTATAGATTTATCAATTTTATTGATCTTTTCAATAAATATCGACCTTTTGGTTTTATTAATTTTTCTCTATTGTTTCTCTGATATTAATTTGATTTCTGTTTACCTTGGGCTTAACTTGCTCTTTTTTTCTTAGTTTCTTTAAAGTGGAGGCTTAGTTCAATGACTTGAGATCTTTCTTTTCTAATATAGACAGTTAATGTTATAAATTTCCCTCTAAGTATTGCTTTAATTGTATCTCACAAATTCTGATACATTGTGTTTTTATTTTTATTCAGTTCAAAATACTTTCTAATTCCCTTTGATTTTTTTCTTCGGCTTATGGGCTATTTAGAAGTGTATCATTTAGTTTCCAAATATTTGGAGGTTTTCTAGGGATATTTGTTACTGATCCCTAATCTTATTTCACTGTGGTGTGAGAATATATTTTGTATGAATTGACTCCTTTTTTTTTTTTTTTTTGAGACATAGTCTCACTCTGTCACCGAGGCTGGGGTGCCACCGGGTGCAGTGGCACAATCTCGGCTCACTGCAACCTCTGCCTCCCAGGTTCAAGCTATTCTCCTGCCTCCGCCTCCCTAGTAGCTAAGACTACAGGCGCGCACCAACATGCCTGGCTAATTCTTGTATTTTGAGTAGAGACGGGGTTTCCCCATGTTGGCCAGGCTGGTCTCGAACTCCTGACCTCAAGTGATCCACTTGTCTTGGCCCCCCAAAGTGCTGGGATTACAGGTGTGAGGCACTGCACTCAGCTGAATTGACTCCTTTTAAAGTTACTGGGAGTTATTTTCTAGCACAGAATATAGTCTATCTTTGTGAATATTCTCTGTGCACTTGAGAATAATGTACATGCTGCTGTTGTTATGTGAAATGTTCTATAAATGACAATTAAGTTGTCAGTTTATAGTGCTTTTCATGTTTTCTATGTTCTACTGATTATCTTTCTACTCATTCTATCAATTTAGACAGTGTTGAAATCTCCAGCTGTAATTGTGAATTTGTCTGTCCTTCAAATTCTATCAATTTTTGCTTCATGTACTTTGAAGTTGTTATTAAGTGCATAAATGTTTAGAATTTTGATATTTCTTGATTAATTGATGCTTTTACCAATATAAAATGACATCTGTTATCCCTGGAAATATTTGTTGCTCTGAAATCTACTTCATCTAGTATTAACATAGTCACCCCAGATTTCTTTTGTTTAGTGTTAGCAGGTTTAGTGGGTTGAAAAATGTCCCTCCAAAATTCATGTTTATCTGGAATCTCAGAATGTAACCTTTTTTTTGGAAATAGGCACTTTGCAGGTGTAATTAAGGTAGGAATGGAGATGTGATCACACTGAATTTAGTGGGCCCTAAATCCAATAAGCGTGTCCTTATAAGAGACAGAAAAGGACATCAGAGAAGCAGGGAGAAGGCCATGTGAAGAATGAGCGGGATATTGAAGTTGTGCTGCCTCTAGCCAAGGAATACCAGGAGACGCCAGAAACTGGAAGAGGTAAGGAAGAATTCTTCTTAGAGCCTTTAGAAGAATTATGGCCCTGTCAACACCTTGATTTCAGACTTGAGGCCTCCAGAACTGTAAGAGAAACAATTTTTGTTCTTTTCAGGCACTAAGTTTGTGGTAATTTGTTATGTTAGCCCTAAGAATCTAATAGGACATGGTGTATCTCTTACCAATGGTATTACCATTCTGTCTCCAGAGATGCAGAAAGAGAGAGAGAGAGACAGAGGAAAGGAGAGGGGAGGGGAGGGGAGGGAAGGCAGAGGGGAGGAGAAGAGAGGAAAGGGAGAAAAGAGAGGAAGAGAAGAGGGGAGGGGAGTCGAGGAGAGGAGAGTGAGAGAAGAGAGGAAGAAAAGAGGATAA
>NC_045439.1:82918363-82988203 GCF_002776525.5 Piliocolobus tephrosceles
TCACTTGGACTCGGGAAGGGGAACATCACACACTGGGGCCTATCATGGGGAGGGGGGAGGGGGGAGGGATTGCATTGGGGAGTTATACCTGATATAAATGATGAATTGATGGGTGCTGACGAGTTGATGGGTGCAGCACACCAACATGGCACAGATATACATATGTAACAAACCTGCATGTTATGCACATGTACCCTAGAACTTAAAGTATAATAAAAAAAAATAATAAAATAAAAAAATAAATAAAAATAAAAATAATCTGTAACTCTCTTGTTAATAAAAAAGAAAATGATTTATCATAATAGCAGTAATTAGGAAAATATGGAAACACAGAAAGAAGAAAAAAACTCATGTTCTCACCACCCAGAAATAATCATTTTTATACATTACCTTTTCTTTTTTATTGTCTGTAGTTTTACATGATTGTGATCATATAATACATGTAAAATTATAAGGCTGATTTTAAAAATTGCATCCATATTGATAAATGTAATATATGCTTATTAGAGAAAGTTTGGAAAATACATAAATTTATGAAGCAGAAAATGAAATTCAGTTGTATATATTTTCTTAAATAATATAAATTTTGTAGTTATACTTTAGCATTTTTCAAACTACTGAGACCATACAGTATATGCTGAACTTTAAGCATTGTGAGTATATATTAACAGTTTCTAGATGGAACAAAAACGTGAAGCAGGACATGGAAATCTATCTATCTATCTATCTATCTATCTATCTATCTATCTATCTATCTAATCTATAACTGATCTATATCTATATCTATGACATCTGTGGTTTATTAGCCTTTCCCAAATAACATTCAATACTCAGGTTGCTCAATGGGATTTTTTTTCAAATCCTTCAGTAATATTTTATTTCTTAAGGCTTATAAGGTTCTTAATAATACAAGAAACACAGTGTTTCTTGTATTATTACTCTTTTTTTGTATTATTACTTTTATAATTAAATTTTTGTAATTAAAATTTTGGAGTTATTAAAATGTGCTTAGTTTCTTTTAAACTTTTAATCTGACAATAATTTCAAACTTATAAAAAATAAAAATAGAATAAAATAGAATAAGGAACACTCATCTATCTTAATTTATTTATTGATAACATTTTAAACTCATTTGCTTTATCCTGTTTTCTCTCTCTCCTTCTCTCTCTCCTCTCTCTCTCTCTCAGAATATTTTTTTGGGAAACATTTGAAGGTAAGTTATAGAACGTGGTCATTTACCCCTAAATACTTTGGTATTTCCAAAGAATGGAGATGTTTTCTCACATAACCATGGTACAGTTATTAATTTTATACATTTGTGACTTGCATTGATACAATAATTTAATCTAATCTACTGTCCATATTCCAGTTTTGTCAGTTGCTCTGATAATGTCTGTAATGGCATCTCTGTCCTTCAGCACAGAATCCAGTCTGGGGTCAAGTATTGTGACCAGTTGTCATAATCTGGAATATTTTCACAGTCTTCTTTTGACTTTTATGGCAATGACTTTTCTTTGGAGACTGCAGTCCCTCCCACCTACCTTTTAAACTAGGATGTTACTCATTTATATAAATGTTTCATTTAGATTAAATTATGGCTATGCCTTCATGGCCAGAATACTGTATTGGAGATACTGTGTACTTTTCAGGGTGTCACGTTTGGAAGCACAGAATGTTCACTGATCCCTCAGAGCTGTGCTGAATTTTGATCACCCTGTCAAGGTGTCAGTCTATTTCTCCCACTATAGAATTAGTTTCCTTTTTTTCTTCATTGCGACTAATAAGTGGCCTTTGGATAGACACTTTAAGACCACATAAATATTCTGTTTCTCATAAAAATTTCCTCTAGAGTTAGTATCTACTGATGATCTTGCCTGATCCGATCTTTAGCATGATGATTACAAAATGATGGTTTTCTAACTCCAGCACTCCTTCCACATTCACCAGTGGACTTCTGGCCTTCTTCAAGAGTCCTTCCTTCTCCCCCATTTATGTGTTTATTATTTGTTATTTATCATTTTTAGTATAGGCTAATTATTATTTTTTTCACAACAGCCTGTTCATAACACATTATTGTATTTAAGTATTTTGGTGTTCACAGTGTCCCAGAGATGGCCAGAGGGATCCCTTCAAGCTGGCTCATGTCCTTGTGACCTGCTTCCAGCTTTCTTGGAGCACTTTGTTACTTTCTGGCACAAAGATCTGCTCTAGGCTCATCTTGTACTCATCCTGTCCTAGCCCTGGAATCAGCCATTTCTCCAAGGAGCTAGGTATCACATGCTGGGTTTTAAGAGGTCTGCAAAACTTGTTACAAAAATTACAGTCATTACCCTTTCCCTTAATTTCTTGCTTCCCAGGAGCAACCACATTCAACTCTTTAGCTGATTCCATTTTCCTCCGAATTATTAAATAACATGCTTCTACTGCTGCTTTAAGATTTTTCACAAACACGCATATTTTCCATCTCCTTATGCTCTCAATTCATTTATATCATGAATTTGGTTACATCAGTATTCAATATTTATAATATTTTGATGATGTAAGCATTTTTCATAGCTGAACTATGAGTGTCCTATAATTAAGACTACTTTTCCTTTCCTGAATAAGGTTTTATTTGCCCTGGAATGACCTGTCTTAATTTTTCTATTTGCTTAGGTTTTGGGGCATTATTGTCACCAACTCAAGCCCAAATTCTCAGTTGCTTCCCCAGATCTGCTCATGATATCTTCAGATGCATCAGCAATTTATTCAAGTTCATTTTCTTGAAGTACCTGCCCTTGTAGCCCTCTGATCTGCTCTAGTTTGAGCTGGCTGTGATACAGATGTTATCTCGGGTTCCCCTTCACCATCATCTGGGGAGTTCCCTCATTTCCTTCCTAGATACTCCAGTCTCTGATTCCCACTTTTTTTTTTTTTTTTTTTTTTAGGCAGTGTCTCCTTCTGTCACCCAGGCTAGAGGGCAGTGGCACAATCTCAGCTCACTGCAACCTCCATCTCCTGGGCTCAAGTGATCCTCCCGCCTCAGCCTCCTGAGTAGATGGGACTACAGGCACATGCCACCAGGCCCAGCTAATTTTTGAATTTTTTGCAGAGGTGGGGTTTCCCCATGTTGCCCTGGCTGATCTTGAACTCCTGACCTCAAGGAATCCACCCACCTCAGCCTCCCAAAGTGCTGGGATTATAGGCTGAGCCACTGCACCCAGCCCCTATGTCTTTCTACATTTAATCTTTTGTTTTGATGAATCACAGTCTCTAGTAGTTTCCTAACTACTAGTATTCTAAAAACAATATATAAGAAGTACATTTTTGAGACCCTCCATGTCTAAAAATTGATTATACCCTCATCAATAATCGATGATTTGGCTAGATTTAAAATTCTACATCAGTTAGAATTCTCCCTCAGAAGTTTTGAAGTCCCTGTCTTCTAGCTTCTAATGCTGTAACCAAGAAGCCTAAAGCAATTCTGGTTCTTGACTATTCCCCCTTTCTGGAAGCCTCTCCTCTTTGTCTTTAGTTTCTGAAATTTTGTCATGATGTGATTTAGTCTGTTTTCATCCACTAGATATTCAATGGGCTCTTTCAATCTGGAAACACTTAGTCTCCAGTTCTGGAAAACTTTCTTGAATTATTTCTTCGATGAATTTTTTTCCTGTTTTCTTTCTTTTCTCTTTGTGGAACTCCTGTAATTCACACCTTGGACCTAAATTGGGTCCTAATTTTATTTTTTATTTTCATCCATTTAGTTTTCTCCTTCTACTTTCTGGAAGATTTTCTTACAATTTTCCAATTTTCCTTTTTCAGTTTAAAATGCTTTTACTATTGTATTTTTAATTTACAAAAGTTCTTTTTTGTTCTCTGAATATTCTTTTCCTATAGCAACCTTTCTTGTTTTGTAGATGTATCATTTTTAAATAAAATATCTCTGAAGATTAATGGTGAGATTCTATTTTTTAATGTTTTCTTGTCCATAAAAGGTCTGTTTTTTTCACCTTGCCTCTTCCATGTGTTTTCCCCAGACCTCTGCCTTCTGTATTACATGCTTTCCTTAAATGTTCAGTGATTCTTGGTTGTATCATGAATTATTTTTCGGTCAATCTCACTGAGATATAATTTGTATTTTCATTCTATTGTTATAATTTATATACAACAAATGTTCCAATTTTAATGTAAAGTTCACTACATTTTGACATGTATTGGCACATATGTGACATACATTGGCAGGCATGTGAAAAATAAAATGTGACCCCCACCACAATCAAGACATGAAACACTTCCATTACCCTTGGTGCCCCTTTACAGTCCCCCTCCCACTGCCCCCGCCTCCAGCCCCAGGGACCACTGATTTGCTTTATGCCATTATATATTAGTTAACTGACTCCAGAATTTCAGAGAAATGTAGCATATCTAATGTTTTTGAAATTCATCAATCATGTGTGAATCTGTGGTTTACTTTCCTTTTTATTCTATTCTGTTAATTAATTCTATTATATTAATACACCACAATTTGTTCATTCATTCATTTATTGGTGGACATTTGGCTTGCTTTTCAGTTTGGAGCATAAATCTGTTATGAACATTCATGTACAACTCTTTATATGGAAAACCATTTCTATTTCTCTTGGCTAAATACCAAGTTGTGAAATTACTGTGTTTTATGGCAAGGGTATTCATAACTTTATAAGAAACTATCAAACTATTTTCCAAAGTGGTTGTACCAGTTGTACACTCTCATCAGCAATGTGAGCTTTCTAATTGCTCTGCATTTTCATCAACACTTGGTACTGTCAGTTTTTTAATTTTAGACATGCTAGAGGGTGCGTATTGTTACCTCATTATGGTTCTGATTTGCATTTCCTTGATAATTAATGATGTTGTTTTTTCATGTACTGTCTACTTAAAGAAGTAGGGCACTAAAAAGCTGATTAGACATTCAGCCCAGTGGAAAAGCCTTGTCAGCTCAGGGTTTCATGATGTAATGGTCCTCCTGGGTCATTTTGCAGAGAATCCTGTTATTAATTTCTTAGTTTTTATTTTTCTCTTAGAGACTAATTAAAGTCCCATAGAAGTTTCTCCCAATTTCCTTTTGGAAGTGTACATGGTTTCTAGAATTCTGAAATCCAGGTGTGAGAAGAAAACTAGATGCATCAGCTTCCATTATCTCATCCTTGCCTTCAATTGTGTCTGGTATTTTTTAGCCTAGAGAACTTGTTTTGTACTCTCCAGAGAATAACCCTACAGTTTTCTACAGAGTGAGAGAGAGACTGCTCCCTAGCTGAGCTGAGTGGATGAGGGCATCTGGGGGATATGTGCTCCTTTAACAGACTTTCACCTACCTTTCTCTTTTCAGATCAACTTTTACTCCTACTTCCCAAGGTATCTGGTGCTGCCTGTTTCTGAGCCTTTGGGCTTTGGATAGTGTAAACTGATTAGTTTTTCAGCTATTCAGCTTCCTTGATTGTGAAAATGGTTGCTATCTCATTATTTGCAGCTCCACTGTTATAAAGGCAAAGATAAAAATGTTTAGTGATTCTCCCAGCATAGAATACCAACAACATAAAGGATGTGACCTCTGTTAGTAAGAACTAGACCAGAAGAGAATTGGGGTTGCTCAAGAGCCATCAAATAGGGCAAGAAAAATGGCAAACAGAGTTCTGACATGGCAGAGCTTGAAGAAAACAGCAGAAAACCACCAAGGGAAGGACTTTGGGGGGTCTAGCTTTGCCCTCAGGCTGCTGAAGACCACTGAATACATGCAGTTCAACCGAATTTGGGATCTAATCTAAGAAGACTTACCAGTCCTTTGATATCATTACTTCCACTTAAATCAATAGATTTTTTGGAGCAGTTTTCGATTTACAAAAAAAAATTGAGAGGAGAGTAAAGAGAGATCTCCTCACTCATATATATCCCATCATCCCCACCCCAATTTCTTGTATTATGAACATCTTGCATTAGTGTGATACATTTGTTACAGTTGATGAGCCAATAATGATACGTTATTATTAACTAAAGTCTATAGTTTACTTTAGGGTTCTTTCTTGATGTTGTACATTCTATGGACTTTGACAAATGCATAACAACCATGTATCCATCACTGCATATCATACAGAGTAGCTTCACTACCTTAAAAATTCCCTGTGTAGCACCTATTCATTCTTCTCTCCCTCCCTCTTCCCAATCTCCTGGCAACCACTGTCTCCATAGTTTCACCTTTTCCAGAATGTCATATAGTTGGAATCAGTCAGTATGTAGCCTTTTTAGATTGGTTTCTTTCACTTAGTAATATGCATTTAACATTCCTGTGGGTCTTTTCATGGCTTGATAGCTCATTTCATTTTAGTACTGAATAATACTCTATTGTCTGGATGTCCCACAGTTTATTTATCCATGCACCTACTCAAGGACATCTCGGTTGCTTCCCAGTTTTGAGTAAAGCCACTGCAAACATTTGTATGCTTTATAGGGACATAAGCTTTCAACTCAGGTAAAGAACAAAGAGTGCAATTGCTGGTTTATGTATAGTTTTGTAAGAAGCTGCCAAACTATCTTCTTCCCCCATTTGTTTTTGAGTTCTTGGTTTGGTTTATCTTGAAGTCTGCAGGAGCACATCTACAGGTAATTTTTAAAAGAAGGATATGTGAAGAAGGCGATGTTGATGGTATATTTTCTAAAAATATCTTTCCATGGCCTTTATCCATAGAAGTCACGGTGGCCACACTTAACCATGTTGTGTCACAAAGCTTTCCTCTCAAATATTTGTAGATATTACTGTCATGTTCTCTGGCATTTAATGTTGTTGAGTCTGAGGTCAACCTAATTTTGTCCCTGTAGATAACTGATTTTGTGTGCCTATATCCTTAAAGGAATCTTCTTTGTTAGTAGAATTCAGGAGTGTTATCAGGATGTACCTAGATGCTGATTCTCTGTGTTACCTTTTGAATATATATCTAATATATATTTCTAATATATTTCTAATATGTATTTATAAATATATATTCCTAATATATATACATATATATTATATATATTTGAGAGTTTCATTTTATATATATATATAGTGAGACTCTGTCACCCAGGCTGGAGTGCAGTGGTACGATCTTGGCTCACTGCAGCCCCCTCCTCCTGGGTTCAAGTGGTTCTCCTGCCTCAGCCTCCTGAGTAGCTGGGACTATAGGCGCCCACTACGCCCGGTTAATTTTTTTTTTTTTTTTTTTGTGGTATTTTTAGTAGAGATAGATTTTTACCGTGTTGGCCAGGCTGGTCTCAAACTCCTGACCTCAAATGACCCACCTGCCTTAGCATCCCAAAGTGCTGGGATTACAGGTGTGAGCCAGCCTGCCCTGCCAGATTCCTAATTTTTAAAATTCTCCCTGTGTATCTTTACCATTTTCATGACTTTTCCTCTTTTAAAAAGTTTCTGAGGGTTCTTTTTTACTATCTCCAATTTGAATTCGCACACAGGTCATTGCATTTCTTAAGAATTTGAGTGCTGCCTTTGCATATGACTTTCTGCTTTAGCTTTAGAGAGCAGAAATGGGATGTCTTCTTGCATGCCTTAATTAAGGATGCCAATTGATTTTCTATTTTTTCTGATTTCTTTTTTTATTAAAATACTGAGTTTTATTTCATGTATATTTTTGTCTCCCCACCATTTCCATGTCTGACCACTGCTACTACTATGTCCTATCATAACATTCCATACATACTTAAAACCAAGCAAAGGGTGGATTTCCATCTTTAAAAACTAAACAGGAATTTTGGACAACACATTCTTGGCAATGGAACCTGGACAACATTTATCAAACATGGTAGGGAAAGTTCTCAGTCTGCATTATAAAACGACAGCCAAATAGCAACTGTTAGAGAAATGAAGTAAGATGGAAAATTTTTAACAAACTGTTTAAACTATTTTCTTAAAGAGACTTCCTGCACTGCCAGAGATCTTGAATAGCCTCCTGGTAAGTCATCCAGAAACAATTCTTTACATAATTGATGAACTTGGTTGCCACTTTGGGAAGAGAATCACCTTTTTTTGTACTTGCTTGCATTTTTGCTTTAATATCTTCTATGGAACTAGGTCCTTTTGGTGTTTTAGGAGTTTTTTTTTTCCCCTGTTTTTTGAAGGATTCTTGTCCTTTTGATCTTGGTGTTGATGATTTTGAGTCTTTTCCATTCTGATTTGACTTCTGTGCATTTTTGGCTGGAGTATCTTGTATACATTTCTTCACTGGTGCTTTTTCTTCAGTTTCCTCATCAAAATCTTCTTCTTCTTCTTCTTCTTCTTCTTCTTCTTCTTCTTCTTCTTCCTCCTCCTCCTCCTCCTCCTCCTCCTCCTCCTCCTCCTCCTCCTTTCTCCTTCTTCTTCTTCTTTCTCCTTCTTCTTCTTCTTTCTCCTTCTTCTTCTTCTTCATCAGCAGCAAGTGTTACTTTTTTCTGTGGAAGCTTGCTACCACCTCCAGGAGCAGATCACTTTCCAGATATACTTAAGAGTTTCACATCCTCCTCTTTTTTTTTTTTTTTTTTTTTTTTTTTGTTAAGATAGAGTCTGGCTCTGTCTCCCAGGCTGGAGTGCAGTGTCGCGATCTCGGCTTACTGCAAGCTTCGCCTCCCAGGTTCACGCCATTCTCCTGCTTCAGTCTCTGGAGTAGCTGGGACTACAGGTGCCCGCCACCACACCTGGCTAATTTTTTGTATTTTTAGTGGAGATGGGGTTTCACCGTGTTAGCCAGGATGCTCTCGATCTCCTGACCACGTGATCTGCCCTCCTCGGCCTCCCAAAGTGCTGGGATTACAGGCGTGAGCCACCGTGCCCGGCCATCCTCCTGCTCTTCATCTTCTGACTCTGCATCTTCTTCCACAGCTACTAAATGCTATCCACTAATATGCACTGGCCCTGAACCAAGCTTCAACCATAAGACCACTGGTGGTGTTATTTCAAAGCCCCCAAGGGAAACCGTTGACTGTACAGACATTTTCAAAGTTGCCAGTGTTACTTTAATTGAACTGCCTTCGTAATTCATTGTCTCTGCTTCAACAATGTGCAATTCATCCTTTGCACCAGCCCCTAAATTGACTGTTTCTAAAGATAACTGGTGCTCATTTTCATTAGTATCCACCTTAAAGTGATTATCTTGATTGGCCTTTAGTTCACAACCAAAAAGATAGCTCTGGGGCCTCAGGGAGCTCATGTCCATGTCCATTGAATCTTCCTGGGGATGGTGGCACACTCTTAGGTGGGAGAGAAGGTGGATAGAGATAAATGACTACTCCAGAGAAGAGCCGTAGAAGAGCCGTGCAGGATGGAATCACACCAGGGATTTTTTTTTTTTTTTCTGATTTCTATAGTGAATAATATTCTGCTAATCTTATGTTTTTGTAAGTTCTACAAAGGCCCTACTCTACAACCCATTTGGTTTCAGTTGACAGCAGGCGAACTTGCAGAGCTCAGCTCATGGCTAGCCGAATCTCATAAGGTACACCTCCTGGGTCTTCTATGATGGGGCACACCAAAAATTTCAATCCGCAACATGTGTCGTTACCAGGACTCCTCCTATCTCAGACTCCGCCTGCAGCATTCTGTGGGAGCAGTGTGTTGCAAGAGGAAAGCACCTTCACCAGCATCTTTCTTCCCCTCTGTCCTGTTCTGGTGTTTTCTACAAATTAGAATGGCATGTGAAATGGAAATCACCAGTGCCTGGCTCTCATGCCCACTGACCACACTTCTCCCATGGATAAGTCTCCTAGACTAGAATACAAGATGATATTTTAAAAATGTCTTTAATGATATATTTTATTTCTTTAAAATATATTTGTGGAGCACTTCCTTTATGTAGGGTCCTGTTGTAGGCAACAAAAATAGAGCAGTGAGCAAGAAAGGCATGGCCCTGCCCTCAGGGAGCTTTCATCCTGGGTTTGGATGGGGATGAATGGGAAACAACTGACAACATAATTAATGACTGTAGTTACAGTTGTGATTAGGGGTTCAGAGAAAACATCCAGACCAAGGAGCAGTGGTGTTGGTGGTGGTTCCAGCATAGCTTTCCCTGAGTAATTGGTATTTGAGTTGAGCTCTAAAAGATCAGAATGAATAAATAAGAAGAGAAGGAGAGTTAGGATGTTTCAGGCATAGATCATATACCAAGGCCCTGAGGCAGGAAGACATGGTGGGTTTGAGGGCATTGTAGAAAGTTGATGTGTCTGGAGCTTGGAGGGGAGAAACAAGAAGAGGTAAAGTCATGTTCACTGTTGCAACCCCAGTGCTTGGGTGGAGTAGGGGCTCTATAAATGTTTGTGTCTGATGAATGGAAGATGGTAGTTGTAGCTAATCTGTAAGGAAGTTCCTGATGGTGGGTGTTGGGCTGCCCTCGACTCTTTCTTGTCGTCACATTTTTACCAGTAATTAGAGTGAGAATGCAGAAGCCATGCCCAGTAAGTCAGGAGATGAGGACATGGGTCAGAGTCAGAGAAGGGCTAAAAGAAGGACAAGCAGCACGTGACTGAGGCCGAAAGGGAAAGGAAACCACATAGATTTGAAGCAGCTTGGAAAGGTTTGAGACAGGATAGCTTTAGAGGCAGGTCTTGAGGAACGGAGGAGGAGGAATCTTAAGTAGCAAGGAAAGAGGCAAGGAGTAGGAGAATAGAACAAGGCGAACAAAAGCCCCAAGAAAGACACTGGGGGTGTGGTGGTCCCTCTGGACTGCAGGATCAGATGTGTGCATTGTGGGGAGGTTGGATGCTGAGATGGACGAGGCAGCATCTCAGCCGCACTCGGTCAGGAAGAATATGTCCCCAGAATAGATGTGATTATTAGAGCCCATCAGGATACAGCCTGGGTCAGCCTTACTCTGTGCACCTGCTTTTCACATTCAAGCACTGAGTGAAAAGTACCTGCATATGTCTTTGGGAGGTAAAGAAAAATGGCCAAAGCTGGGAAGTCCCAAATCTTCAAATGCAGACTTTGCCTCCCACTGCTTCTGAGTGAACTTGAGAATTTGCCCTATCTCATCAGTCAGATCTCATCAGCTCTGAGACCTAGTAAAAACTCTTCTCCCCAAGTCCTAGAGAACTAGAACTAAGGAAAAGAGGACCGACTCCAGCCCTGACTGCAAGCCATTAGTTTTGATAAGCATCTATGTTGTGGCATCAGGGCTATTCATTCAACAAACATTTCCTGTGTGCCTTCTCTATGCCATGCACACAGGCTGGCATCAGGCTGTGCACCTATCTCTTTTGCGCTGAGAACTGTCATAAACAACACCATTTAGGACAAGAGACATTCAAGGGAGCAGTCTCTGAGGAAGTGGGTTGGCTTCTCTGAGCACCCTGAAGTCTTGGACATTCATTCACTCTTAGAGGGAGGGAATGGCCAGGAATTGGGGAAGTGAGGCTTCCTCGGAGACTAAGCAGCCACGAGGCGCAGCTCCCCTGGAACAGGCAGACTTGCATAAACTCAAATGAATTAGAAGTGTAAATTGAGCAGTTCGACTTGGCTTGCACAGTACAATAAAGATCTGCAAACACTCAGCTCCGTATCGAACCCGAGGCAGGGTGATTAATTCATTATTCACTTCTCAGCCTGGAAGCAAAAGCGTGTATACCCAGGGGCCAGCATGGATGAGCAGAGTCATAAATCACACCACTTACAAGTCTAGCAATGAGAAAATCCACTGACTGGTGGATGCTCTGCAGGCAGCAACAGTGGCCTGAGGACCAGCCAGTCGAGGCGGGCCAGTCTGCTCTCTGGAGACAGACCAGTTGGCCAAGCATTTCGCCTTCCAGCCAAGATGGCCAGCCTCTCGGCCACCCGGCTTGGCGTTTCCTGGCCAGACCACAAGGAAACAAACTCTACTCCACCCAGGAGGAATGCTCCTGTGACCTGAAATGGCCTCTCTCAAATGTAGACAAAGTACTAGGAATAGCATTAGTATTTCTCTAAAAGGCTGCTATGGTCCAATTGGGATAAACCACTATCCGTCCCTCTCCTTGGGCTGTTCTGGGTTCCAAATCCTTCCGCCCCAGCCAGAGGGCCAACCTGGTGTCTGCTCAGTGTCCTCCAATCCAAGTCCCTGGATATCATCGGCTGCCAACCTTGAGCCTGGGCCTTTGCCCTCCAATCTCTGCTAGCTTCGGGACAGGATGCTTTGGGGATCTGAATTTCATTGAGAGCTGCTGGTACCAGCCAGCAAAGGGCTTTTTAGTCCCTATTTGAATATAAGGTAGCTTTTCAAATATTTGATAATTCTTTCTCTTCCAAGTAAAACATCCACAGTTCCCTCAATTATTCCTCATATTTCAAGATTTCTAAAGCCCCTTCAATGACCAGGAAGGTCTTCCATTTTGATATTGACTATTTTCCACTTTACATTTCCTCTTAATTCTCCAAAATCTCAGAAAGGGACTCAGTACTTCCTGTGTGTTCTTGTTCTTGTCATGAGAGGACAATAACATTAAGACTCATTATGTACCAGCCACTTTATACTTATTATCTCATTTAAACTTTCATGATGAGCTGGTGAAGTAGTTTTTAACTCCAGTTTACAGAGGAGGAAACTGAGGCTTAAAGAGGTAAAACAGCTTGCCAGGATTGAGCCTTTGGTCAGCCTGACTCCAGAGATTGTGCTTCTAAACCTTATGATATGCTGTCTCCCTCACCCACAGCCTGACACCCTGACATCTGATTCAGGGCCTGCCACACCTGGTAACCACTTTCCCAGGAGCCAGGCTGAGCTTTGAGAGGCTGGCCAAAGCTCTCTTCTTTCTTTTTAAAAAATTTTTATTTAGCTGGGTGCAGTGGCTCACGACTGTAATTCCAGCACTTTGGGAGGCTGAGGCAGGAGGATCATCTAGGTCAGAAGTTTGAGACCAGCCTGGCCAACATGGTGAAACCCCGTCTCTACTAAAATACAAAAATTAGCCAGGTGTGGTAGCGTGAGCCTGTAGCCCCAGCTACTTGGGAGACTGAGGCAGGAGAATTGCTTGAGCCCGGGTGGTGGAGGTTGCAGTGAGCTGAGATTACGTCACTGCACTCCAGCCTGGGTGACAGAGCAAGTCTCTGTCTCCGCCACCCCCCCCCAAAAAAAAGTTATTTTGAGACAGGAACTTGCTCTGTCACCTAGGCTGGAGTGCAGTGGTGTGATCTCGACTCCCTGCTTATTGCAGCCTCAATCTGCTGAGCTCAAGTGATCCTCCCATCTCAGTCTCCCAAGAAACTGGGACCACAGGCACATGCCACTATGTCTGGCTAATTTATTGTTATATTTTGTAGAGGTGGGGTCTCCCTCTGTTGTCCAGGCTAAGCCATTTAATTGCTATCCAATTCGGCATCAAAAAAATAATAAACTGAGGTAAAAAAATCAATAACAGCATTGTTCATACTGTTTTCCACCCACTGCCTGATCAGAGCAACTCTTCAAATAAAGAGAGAAGTCCTTATTTCTCTCATTCTTCTTGCCAGAACAGTCATATGGCCCATGATGCAGTCTCTTTACAACTTCTTGTTGACTTATTTGGTATACAGAGGAGCAGCATTCTCCCTAATCTATTTATGGAGCTAAGAAAAGAGGATTCTGGCTGGGTATGGTGGCTCACACCTGTAATCCCAGTACTTTGGGAGGCCGAGGCAGGCAGATCACTTGAGGTCAGGAGTTTGAGACCTACCTGGCCAACATGGTGAAACCCCGTCTCTACTAAAAATACAAAATTAGTTGGGCATGGTGGCCGGTGCCTGTAATCCCAGCTACTTGGGAGGCTGAGGCAGGAGAATCACTTGAACCAGGAGGCAGAGGTTGCCATCGGCCGAGATCATTCCATTGCACTCCAGCCTGGGCAAAAAGAGTGAAACTGTCTCAGAAAAAGGAAGGAAGGAAGGAAGGAAGGAAGGAAGGAAGGAAGGAAAGAAGGAAGGAAGGAAGGAAGGAAGGAAGGAAGGAGGGAAGGAGGGAAGGAGGGAAGGAGGGAAGGAGGGAAGGAGGGAAGGAGGGAAGGAGGGAGGGAGGGAGGGAGGGAGGGAGGGAGGGAGGGAAAGAAGGAAGGATTCCTTAACAACAGGGTCTCTAACCAAGAGATTGCTGAATTACGCTCATTGTGCTCAGTGTCACCAGACAGATTCCTTACAAAAAAGAACACGATGACTCAGCCTACCTTGCTCGAGAACAATAATCCTATCTATTAACACCTTCTCGTCTTCCAAGAAGGAAGAAAATATTACATGGCTAGAATTGTGGGACTGGGTTCCAGTTGGGGATTTTACCAGGCCCACAGCAACACTAAGCATGTATTAATAAAGCCTCAAGTGAATATTCACAGAGAAATATTCAGATTTTACTTACATGTGGGTTGCATCTGGCATGCTGGTTAAGGCAGGTGGACTTAGGTGAATGGGCTGTTCCATATACAAGGTTCCACCATCCTGGGAGAAGGTGGGTAATCTGAATGGACAGCCAGGTGGGCCCTGTAGAGCCTACTTCCTGGCCACACCAAGCCAACCTGAGAGATGATGCAAAAGTTTCAACCTCTACAGTACTCTGGCAACCTCAGGGAATTTATGGTTACTCAAAGCATGCCCAGTAGGTTGGGACTGATCCAAATGAATGAGACTATGGAAGCAGGATGCTAGCTGGTGCCTGCCAACCATCCATCAGGATCAACACTGGCTGTGGAGGGGTGAGAGCCCATGGAGGCCACAGAGACTGAGGAAAGTCTAGAAAACGTTGCATATGGCTGAAGCCCAGCTGCAAATATCCACAATTACCTGAACTCAGGACACTGTGTTCTGAAGTTTTGTGTGTTTCAGTTTCATCACCTAGCATAAATTTACCAATTAGGTGTTATGAAACTTAAACTGTAAAGGAGCTGAATGTGCTCTGAGAGGTTTATCTCACTTCTGCTGTTCAAATGACATCTGCTCACTAAATAACCTGAATATGTGGCTACTTTTCTCTAAAAATCTGCATTTTCCAAAAAAGTTTTTAAAAACCGAATTAAACAGCAAACTAGAGGTAAAAATACTAAAACTTCGTGTGTTTTTAATGGAAACATATGGGATGTAAACATTTAAAAACAGTGATTTAGTATTAATTTACATATAGTAAAATGCACAAATCTTAAGAGTAGAGCTCTGTGACTTTTTGTGTCACATACGATTTTTTGCATATGTGGCCACTTCCCAGATGAACAGATAGAACATTTCCACACTCCAGAAAACTCCCTCTTACTCTTTTCCAGTGCTTCTCCACCACCAGATAAGAACTGTACCAGTTCTTTCACCACACTTTAATTTGTGCCTGTCCTTGAACTTCATATAAATGGAATTGTACTTATCAATACCCTGGCAGCTTTTGCTCAATGTAATGTTTTGGAGATTAATTCATGTTGCTGAGGATATCAGTAGTTAATTTCTTTCTATTGCTGAGTAATAATCCATCGTACGAATATAGCTGAATTTGTTTATCCATTTACCTGTTGATGGACATTTATTTTCTTTCCAGTGTTTGGTTATTAAGAATAAAACTGAGGCTGGGCACAGTGGCTCATGCCTGTATTCCCAACACTTTGGGAAGCAGAGGCAAGAGGATCACTTGAGGTCAGGAGTTTGATACCAGCCAGGGCAACATAGCAAGACTTCATCTCTACAAAATATTTTAAAAATTAGCCAGGTGCAGTGATGTGCATCTATAGTCCTGCCTACTTGGGAGACTGAGGCAGGAGGATCACATGAACCCAGGTGTTCAAGGTTATAGTAAACCATGATCATATCACTGTACTCCAGTCTGGCTGACATAGCAAGACCCTGTCTCTAAAAACATTTTTTTTAGGCCAGGCACAGTGGCTCACTCCTGTAATCCCAGCACTTTGGGAGGCCGAGACGGGCGGATCACGAGGTCAAGAGTTTGAGACCAGCTTGGCTGCCATAGTGAAACCCCGTCTCTACTAAAAATACAAAAAATTAGCTGGGCATGGTGGTGGGCACCTGTAATCCCAGCTACTCAGGAGGCTGAGGCAGGAGAATGGCTTGAACCTGGAAGGCCGAGGTTGCAGTGAGCCGTGATCACACCACTGCACTCCAGCCTGCGTGACAGAGCAAGACTCCATTTCAAAAACAAAACAAAAGACCAGCTCGGCCAATATGGCGAAACCCTGTCTCTACCAAAAATACAAAAAATTAGCTGGGTGTGGTGGTGTGTGCCTGTAGTCCCAGCTACTCAGGAAGCTGAGGTGGGAGGATGGTCTGAACCTGGGAGGTAGAGGTTGCAGTGAGCCAAGATCATGCCACTGCACTCCAGCCTGCATGCTAGAGCCACACTTTTTCTCAAAAAAACACTTAAAAAAATAAAAATAAAAACTGAATATGGGTGTTTTTGTTCATACTTGTTACAGAAGTCTTTTTGTTTTAAAATACACTGGTTTCTCTAGGGTATATACTTAGGAGTAGAACTTTATTAGAAACTGCCAAGTGATATACAGTAAGTTTAGAAATAACTTATAGACATGTGAAATAAAAGAACTTTAAAAAATTTAGCTTCATTATTGATAAAATATTTTTTAAAAATTGGTAAAATAGGAAGAATCATCTAACATTCAAAATGCTTTATAAAGTAATTTTATCTTATATAAAATGTTACAAATGTTCTCTGAGGATATACATTTTCAGTGGTTGGGACTTTAAGCAAGTTGGCTTTAGGCAAATAGGTCTTAGGCAAATTGGCCCAAAAGCACAATATAGATTCTTGTCAAGACAGGTTTCTCCCATTCTCTACTGGTGTAATTGAATTTTTAAACAACACAGACTTGACATTCATCCCTGTACATTTCATACTAGTAGGAAGTACATGTATATTTATGCACAGGGATATATGAGATTAGGATGTTGGAACAAGTAGACACTTGGTGGAAAGAGGGAAAGGAATTCCCGGCCCTGCTCACAGAACTCTGGGGAGACTGATAATGGGCCATGAGCTGGCAGGATGCCCAAGGACTTAAAACCTTGATGAGCCAGGGCAGGGGCCTAAGCAGGGGAAGGTCCTGAAGGGGCTCATTTGGCTCAGTGGGGCCTGCCTGGCAATGTTGGGACCAGTTTGTGGGGAGGAGCTGGGGTGTCGTTACAATTAATGAGGAGAATAAGGCAGAGGTTGCCTTTGGGGATAGTGGCATGGAGAACTACGTAACTGAGAGGGTTCACAGTGTCAGCGGGCTGTGCAAGTTAGCGTTTGTCTGAGAGGAAAGAGAACTGTTATTGAATCAACCCTAAACAGTTTTTGTCCTGGTTGCAGATATTTTAAACCTTCATTTAAAAAATACATCAGCACATGTGATTAGACATTTTTTTTTTATTATTAAGATGGAGTCTTGCTCTATTGCCCAGGCTGGAGTGCAGTGGTGCAATCTCAGCTCACTCCAACCTCCGCCTCCTGGGTTCAAGCGAATTCTCCTGTCTCAGCCTCCCGAGTAGCTGGGATTACAGGCATGCACCACAAAGCCTGACCAATGTTTTTATTTTTAGTAGAGACGAGGTTTCACCATGTTTTACCAGGCTGGTCTCGAAATCCTGACCTCAGGTGATCCACCTGCCTCCGCCTCCCAAAGTGCTGGGATTACAGGCATGAGCCACTGCGCCCAGCTGTGATTGCAAATTTTAAAAAATTTATAGTCATCCAAATGTGTTCACTATCTTTTCTTCATGTCTTCCACATTTTTGATAAAATTGGCTTCTATGTCATCTCCTGAGTTATTAATAAAAAATATGAAACTGGACAAAGCCAGAATAAAGCGCGCTGGAATGCCACCAGAGACTCCCTCCAGGGTGCCGGCGATTCATTAATCAACACTCTCTAAGAACGACTATTCAGCCAACTATAAATTCACCTTGTAGTCCCCATTGACATGTTTCCACCCTTGCACAAGAGAATCATGAGAGATTTAGGAAAAGTCATCACAGAAATCAAGGCACAGAGTCTATGAAATACCCCAATCCACTAATTTAATCACTTACAAAGAAAGAGAAAAAGGAAGGAGGTTAGACTTGTTCTTAGTGAGTCCACACTAGTTCCTGGCAAACGTTGCTTTCTTTTTCAAGTACTCAGAAAACCATCTGTTTAATAATCCCTTCTAGATTTTTGTTGGCACTGGGGGTACTCGTCAATCAAATTGTAAATTTCATTTATCACCCCATTTAAAAATCAGGACACCATTTTCCATTTTCACTGTTTTGGCTACTCTCTCTGATTTTCCAGGTTCTATCAAAGATGTTACAAGTAACCCTTGCCATCATCTGGGAGGTCATCTGTCTGCACCAGCTGGCTTAAACTCACTGAAGCAAGCTAGCTAGTGTCATGGGATAAATGGATCCCCAGGTATAAGCAGAAAGCAACTTTATTTTGTCTCCCATTGTCCCTTAAAATTTATTCAGTAAGGCATATCCTTCCCTTGTCTACGGATAAAAATTTATCAGTCCTGTAACTTTTCTGATCACATCACTCATGATAAATAAACGTACTATAATCACCTTAAGTCACTAAATATAGTCTTTATTTAGATATTAGAAATCTGCTTTTATATAACAAGCAAAACTGTACACTTTGTTTAAGGTGAAATCTTCCTCTTCAGTTTGAGTCTGCTTCAGGCATGCAGCTTATAGCTGGAAATGGTGTACATCTGGTTTCTTTTCTTTTTTTTTTAACCTCTTCTCCTACATCAGCTTATAAACCTGGAATTCCAACTCCTCTAGGGTGGGGTGGTGCTGAGAGGCTGAGGAGTAGGAAAGCCCTTCTTCGGCACTTTTGTAAAATGGCTCTTCACTTTCTGAGACTAGTGTTTCAAGCATTCTTCATCTTTCGATTTTCTCAGGCAAGAATCAGATCCCAATTTACTGCATCCCACCCTCTCCCCATTCCGCATACCTGCTCTCCTTTGAAACCTCTCTCCCTCTTGACTTGAGATGAAGGGGAAATACCTGACACCACGTAAACCATTCTCTCCAAATAACTCTTCCTCTCAAATCCTCTCCCTTCTCCACCCCCTGACCCTAAACCCCTTGTGGTTTTAAGGGGTTCAAAAGAAATTCAATCCATTCAAAGACACTCATGAAATATTTGAACAGTGGCTTCTTCATATTTTCTCTATATATTACAGCCAAAAGGGAGAGGGTCCAATTTGTGTATTTGGTTGAAGTACTTTTCCACCATCTGATCTCTTATCTTGGTCTTCCATTTCCTTCATTCTTGTTTGATGGCATTTCTTCTTGACAGGGAGACAGGTGAAATAGTTGAGAATGTTTGTATTCTCTCTAAAACCTCCTTTCATTACATACCATCTTCTTCCAGTGCAAGGGTTTTCCTCACTTGTGAAACAAGCTTTTAAAAACCACAACTGTCAGGCCATTTTATTAATTTATAATGAATAATATGATGGCCATAAACACTCATATTCATGTATTATTTCCTAATGGAAATTAAAATAGGAGTGGACAAAGGAATGCAGTACATGATACAGGGACTATTACTCGGCCTTTTAAAAAAGAAAATTCTATAATATGTGACAATGTGGTAAAATAGCAAATATATTCAATTATCTTTATAAAAACCGGAATGGATGACTTTACACCAAACAAACAAGCAAGCCTCCTCTCTGGTGGGAAATACAAAGAAGAAAATAAAAATTATCAACCATAAACACCTAAATAATTGATAAATTTCTTTTTAATGTTTTACTTAGGATTCTCCATGTAATAATTTTACCTAATTGAAATACTATTTACACAATTCTGAATCCTAGTTCTTAAACTTGCTATATTGTGAATATTTCCTATTACCAGTAAAATTATTGGAAAACCATTTTTAATGGCTCCATACTAGGCCAATGTATGGGGACACCATGATTTATTAATGTCTTTCCCTTGTTACTGAATATTAACGTTGTTTCCTTTTTTTTTTTTTTTTTACCATTTTGAATAACACCACAACATAAACTATTGTGCACACATGTGTGTTTGAATTTCTGATGATTATTAGAAGGTGAGTTACTGGATCAAACGTATGGACTTTTTAAAGCTCTTAATACAAACTGCCACTTTGCTTTCTAGAAAGAATTGTAAGAGATTGGTGTATCTTAATGGACATTGTCATCAAACTCAATCAGTCCAAGGCTCCATCTCCACACCAGAGCCAGCCAAGAGAACCAGAACAATGTCAGAGACACAAGACAAAAGTGGCTTTTGGCTACGGTAACCATATTCTCCAATCTGGGTATCTGTTTCAAGGGAGTGAAAGGAGAAAGTCCATTTGTCTATTTGCACATGTGTTGTCAGGGTTCTCCTGGAAGGTGGTACCCTCCTCCGATCCAGCCTGTATCTGGTTCATTGCCCTATAACACAGCCCTACCTTAATCATAAAGCCAAAGGGCAGGGCAGCTTTGTTTTCTCTCAGCCACACCCCAGTCACCTCCCTGCACTTAAATCTAGGGTGCTCCTCCAAGAATCTGTAGCCACAAATTGATAAACACATTTTCAGATGGTTTTGTTTTGCATCTATTACAGGTTGAAGTATCCTAGTTTTGCTCTCAAGTGATGACATTCATCCAGAGCATGTTCCAAATCTGCCCATTTCCCACCCCATCTGGGTTCTACCTTACCATATTTTTAAGACAGAAACACAACGTACAGCAATACTAATGCCATATTCTAATGACAATAAATAACTTTTTTTCTGATTTCAAAAATGGTACATGTTTAAAGTGGAAAATGTAGACAACTTAGGAAAGCAGGAAAGGAAGGCTGCAGAGTGACCAGCACGAATGGCAGCCTGCCTGGCAGATGGGGAGTGCACGTCTCGGTGGACATCTGTGTGGGGTCAGCAGGGATCATGTTCAGCTCAGCAGATGTCAGGAGACATACAGCAAAGTCTGAGGGCTGGTAAGAACTCTCCCGCTTGACACTACATAAGCCCTGAGAACTTGGTTCCAACTCCAGGGAAAAGGGTGGGGGGAACCCTTAAAGCTGAAATAAAAATCATAACACAGTAGAATGGCACTTGATAGAGAAATCAGTTTCATTGGTAGGAAAACAAAGAACACTGGAGTCTAGTTTGTGTTCTCTTTCCAGCTCCTTTGGCCTCTGATTCCCAACTTCGGGTGCACGCCACCACCAGCCTTCTCCAGTGGCTCAGTTGAGTTCAGTCCTGGTACCTGAGAGGGTTTGAGGGAAGGACTACATTCTTTGGGTACTCCGTGGGAGCTAGCCCTACAAATCACCATGGAAACTGAAGAAACAGTGATTGTCCATGCTGGTCTTAGAGGCAGGTGGTTCCCAGGCGAAGGCTGAGAAAAATTACTCTTTTGCTTCCCTTAATTCTCCTCACTGCAATTGGGGGATTAAATCTCTGCAAGCAGCAGATGATATAAAAACAAACAAATAAACAAATAGCCCAATAGGGCCATGAGTCTTGGTAGGGATGTACCAGTAAGAAAGGGTTCCAGTTTCCCTAAGCCATGACACCAGGCCTGGCTCTTTGTTTCAAAAGGATCTTCAGAGCCACCTGGCACAGATGGCTTTCTCTTGGGGTCATTCCTTTTGTACCTCTGCATCCTTGGCAACATTTCAGGGGAGCTCCCGGGTAGGGCAACATCTCAACTGTCAAGACAGTGCAGCATCAGAGAGTCACAGAGGCAGGCTCTGGAATCCCTAAAGACCAAGGCCAAGACCAAGAACAGGACACATGTACTAGGATTGGCATTGCAGTGATGGCTCTAGTCACAAACAATTTGAAACATCCAAACTGGTGAGCCATAGGGGACCACTTAAACAGATGCTGGTATATTCATACCAAGGAACACTATGCACTCATTAGAAAAAATAGATTTCTATAAATTAAAAGGGAATATGAATATGTTCATAATATATTTTAAGTAAAAAAGGCTTAAAACAGCATGTAGCACATGATCTTATTTTAAATAAATGTATATTTATTTGTACCTATTACATATAGGAAATCTCTAGTGGGATAACAGCAGTCTTCATTTCTTTGTGTTTCTCTACATGTTTCAAATTATTTTGACATGTTTCTCTACATATGTTTCTCTACATCATGTTTCAAATGATCTTTGACATAATGACTTGTTGCTTTGTGTATTAGTCAGGGTTCTCTAGAGGGACAGTACTAATAGGCGATATATATATATATATATGTATATATAAATAAATTTTATATATATATATGTGAAGGGGAGTTTATTAAGTACTAACTTACACAATTACAAGGTCCCACAACAGGCTGCCTGCAAGCTGAGGAGCAAGGAGAGCCAGTCCGAGTCCCAAAACTGAAGAACTTAGAGTCAGATGTTCGAGGACAGGAAGCATCCAGCACAGGAGACGGATGTAGGCTGGGAGGCTGGGCCAGTCTCTCTTTTTCACATTTTTCTGCCTGCTTCATATTTGCTGGCAGCTGATTAGATGGTGCCCGCCAGATTAAGGGTGGATCTGCTTTCCTCAGTCCATTGACTCAAATGTTAATCTCTTTTGACAACACCCTCACAGACACACCCGGGATCAATACTTTGTATCCTTCAGTCTAATCAAGTTGACACTCAGTATTAACCAACACACTTTGATTTTTAAAAATTATAATCTTTGTTGGCCAGGTGTGGTAGCTCATGCCTGTAATTCCAGCACTTTGGGAGGCTGAGGCAAGTGGATCACCCGAGGTCAGGAGTTCGAGACCAGTCTGGCCAACGTGGTGAGATCCTGTCTCTACTAAAAATACAAAAAATTAACCAGGCCTGGTGGTACGTGCCTGTAATCCCAGCTACTGGGGCAGCTGAGGCAGGAGAATCGCTTGAACCTGGGAGGCAGAGGTTGCAGCGAGCTGAGATCAGGCCACTGTACTCCAGCCTGGGCAACAGAGCAAGACTCCGTCTCAAAAAAAAAAATTATACTGTTTGTCAGTGGAAATGTGGCTAAAACCTGTTGTGGCAGTCATGGAGGCACGCCACTTGGATCTCCCCTTCAAGAAAGAACTTGACATCAGCTATGGGAGTTGGGTTAGCCGACAGCCTCTAGCTGCAGTGCCTTGGAGACCCACTGTAAGCTCAGGCTCTTCCTGGGCAGCCCCCAGCCAATAGCTGAGCATGGAGAGACGCTACTTTCCACCTTCTGCCCCACTTGGAGGTCTTCTTGGGCACTCTGTGTCCTGGAGCTTCCCACTGGACTGCCAGAGACTTTATGTGTATATGTGTATATGTGCATGTATGTGTACATTTGTGTATATATGTGTATATGTATATACGTGTGTGTATATATGTGTATGTGTATGTGTGTGTGTGTGTGTGTGTGTATTTTTTTTTTTTTTTTTGAGGCAGAGTCTTGCTCTGTCACCCAGACTGGAGTACAGTGGCGCGATCTCAGCTCACTGCAACTCTGCCTCCCAGGTTCGAGTGATTCTCCTGCTGCAGTCTCCCAAGTAGGTGGGACTACAGGTATGCTCCACCATGCCCGGCTAAGTTTTGTATTTTTAGCAGGGACGGGGTCTCACCATATTGGCCAGGCTGGTCTCAAACTCAAGTGATCCGGCCTCCCAAAGAGCTGGGATTACAGACGTGAGCCACCACGCCCGGCCTCGTTTTTATATTTTATACTATATTGTTACTGTGCCTTTTCTATGTTTAGACACACAAATGCTTAGCATTGTGTTACAGTTGCCTATTGCATTCAGCACAGTCACATGTTGTACAGGTTTGTAGCCTGGGAGCAACTGGTTGTACATATAGCCTAGGTGTGTGGTAGGTTAGACCATCTAGGTTCGTAAGTACACTCTACGGCAGGTCTGAGAAGAAACTGCGCCTATGGAAGCATTTCCCAAAACATATCTACTTTGTTAAGTGACAGCACAGGACGGCACCACTATATCTATCTTGATGTCTGCCTTCTGGAGGACCTAACGAGATACCTCTGTGTTCCAGAACATACTGTAAGAAGCCTGGACTTACTCGTTACACATTCTTTCCATAGAAATACCCCTCCCCAGGAATTATTATTCCAGATGACCCCCAAGTGTTCTAACAAACAAAATGAAATGTCTTCTCCTGCCAAGATTTTCCTCTTCTAATTGTGGCTACCTGAAATTTCCGTCATGAAGTCTGCCTCTCTGCACCTCCCAATCCCTTCTCATCTCTGCCCTGCTACCTACACCAACTGATTTGTTTTTCTAAGACCACCAGAGTGGGCACAAAAGAACCAGCGAGTAGGCAAGGCTAAAAGCAAAACTGCAAATTTATTCTTTGGTCATCTAGCTTCAGGGACCGGAGCTGGGCGAAGGCGGGGGGGGGGGGGGGTCTAATACAGTCCGGACAAGAGTGGGGGCTGAGAAAGCCCGCCCCCGGCGCATCTGCTAGGAGCGACTACACTCCTGCGCAGTTCAGAAAAGGCCATCAGTGGCCTTCTTGGCTGCTTCTCCAACCCACACAGAGCATTAGTGAATTACTCAGTATCTTTTTAAGGCACTGCTTTTCTGTTTAAACCAGCCAGAGTTGGTTTCTGCTGCTTCCTAAGAACCCCGGCTGATACATATATTTAATGCATAGTATTTCTGCATATGTTACATTGGCGTGGAGAAAATCATATCATATTCATAATTCAGTTTAACAACTAGGTTGTTAACACAGGTTGCCTGGGAGGGTGGTGAGGTGAAGATGGGGAGGAGAGGAAGGGAAAGGAGGCAAGCAAAAATAGAAAAGGGAGCAAAATAAGACTGCATTAAGGAGAAGGCAGCATGCATTATGATATGATCTCATGTTTGCATTCACATAGTCAGTATATTCATATACCAGCCCTACCTCAGAGCCACTGAAAAAGAAATTTCTCAGGGTCACACCCAGGCCTGAGTATTGTTCAGAGCTTCCCAGGAGACACTGATGAGAAGACAGGGTTGACAAGTGTTCATTTACCGAAGTGATCCTGGACCATCTGCATCAGCATCGGCTGGACCTCTGTTTAAAGATTCATGTTCCTGGACACCAGTGCAGACCTCCTGAGTAAGAATCTGGAGTAGGATATTCTCTGCCCTGAGAGAGGGAGCTCAGTGCCCTGTGGCCACAGGACCAAATTCCTGGGGCCTAGAACAACCACAGAACTCTTTGGCAGTAGGCCAGTTCTGGTGCTGTGGGCCTCATCTTTTCAAAGATCTGCTTTTAAAATTGTTAATGACTGTTTTGCCCAGCAGTTCCACTTCTTGGAATGAATCCTAAGGAAATAACCACATGATGTGAAAAGATGTATGAGGAAGAATGCTCATCACAACCCTTGTTTATATTAATGAATGTTTGGAAGCAACCCAAATAGCAATCAATAGTGGAATCGTTAAAATAATTATGACACATCCACACAATGGAAGGGTATAGAGCCATTATAATTATGAGGTAGATTTCCATGTACACAAATAAAACTACATTCACAGTATATTAAGTGGGGAAAGAACAGGGATCTCAAATGCAACCGATGGCATTCAGATGCATGGCATGGCTATGTCATGCACCATCTTGGGAACACTTTCTTTTTTACGCAAGAAAACAGATCTGAAGGCTATTATGGAGAACTTTGAATTGACTCTATTTTATTATATACATATAATATATATATGCATACATAAATATATATATACACATACATATATATACACACACACACACACATATTTGTCTTTTACTATGGAAAATTTCAAACACAAACAAAAGTAGAGTGAATAGTGTAAGGATCCCAGTGTATGACTTCAACAATTTTCAATAGAAGGCCAGTTGGTACCCCAAGTACTATTCTCTACCTGAATTGTTTGTAAGCTGATACTTTCCTAATTATTTTTGTTTGTTTGATTCAGAATTCAAATAAGATTCATACAAAATGATGAGTTGATATGTCTCCTAAGTTTCTTTAATCTGCGTGTTCTCACTACATAGTTTTGTTTTTCTTTTATAGTTTTTTGGTTGAAGAAAGCAAGTTAATCCTGTAATGGTACACTATCCAATACAATAGCCACTAACTACATTTGACTAGTGAGCATTTGGAAAGTGGCTAGTGTGACTGAAGGACTACATTTGAAAGTGTATTTAATTTTAATTAATATACATTTAAATTTAAAAGTGATACTTGATTCAGTTATTGGAAAACTGAAGTTTGAAACAACTTGGGTAAGTGAATCTGCTTTTTCATCCATAAATTTTATGAAATCTAAATATAGCTTGGGTATGTGAATCTGCTTTTTCAACCATAAATTTTATGAAATATAAATACAGCTTAAGTATTTCTGATGAAAATTTAGCGTTCAAACTGAGATATGCTTTAAGTGTGAAATACACACTGATTTCGAGGATTTAGTTTGGAAAAAGAATGTAAAATATCTCATTAATTTTTACATTGATTACATGTTGAAGTGAGAATATTTTGGATGTGATGGGTCAAATAAAAGTTATTATTAAAAATAATTTTGTCTGTTCTTTTTATTCTTTTAAAGGCAATTACCAGAAAATTACAAATTGGTTACATACAAAATCAAGAAGGGCTGGAGAGTTAACACCTACCCCGATCGGCCTCAATAAGTGACTGCCAGGAGTCAGTGTGTAACTACTCCACTTCCTCACCTCGAGTGGGATAACACTGAAAAATGTACCTTACACTATTTCCCAGAATTCCCCCACAGGATTAAGCTCCAGTCGCCACTGTGGTACCTAACTTGATAATACACCTTTTATAGGCTGCCTTCCCTTCTCTCTCTCTCTTCCCTGTTCCCTTACCAGTGGTTCTTGTACTTCCCAGATAAACTCTTTACATTCAAATACTTGTCTTGGGGTCAGTTTCTGGAGGAACACAATGCTAAAATGGTCCCATATTGCCAGTGTGAGCCTTCAAGCCAGCTCAGGAGTCTTTTTGATATGATCGTAATAGTCTGTGATTGCTTCCTTGCTTCTGGTAGTTTGAAAAGATATTTCAGGCTCACTCTGTACATATCCAGATTTGGAGCCTTAAAGAAACCCTGACTCTTTTTAATGGGAAATGGTCTTTAGATACACAATCTGGGACCAGAAGTGGTTATTGCTATGGGGTTTATCATTGTTTCAAGGTGCTTTATGTTGACAGAATATATATAAAATACATTATGAATTTATGATGGTAATTCCAATTCAAAGTCAAAACTATAGCTTTCTTATTTAACTCCAACAAAATGTTAACATCTGTATCTCTTTTGATCTTGTTGAAAAATCTCAGTTCTCATTGATACCAACTTAACTACCCACTTCATTTATCCCTTAATACACAAGCCACAGTCTGTGTTTCACAGAATGACAACATCACTACTAACAACAACATCATTACTAGAAACAGTTTAGGTATTTTTTTTCTATTCTTTTTGTCCTTAGGATATATCCCATTAAGGATGTATAAGGATACATAGATTACTGTATTATAATGTCAATTAATGGCTTTTAAAGTCACTTGGAAAAATTCCTGTCAGGTTAGCCACAAACTGGATATGCTGTGAGAGTTCCTTGTTTCATTTAGTTTTCAGTTTTAGTAACAGCATTAACCCAATTAATTTGTTTTATAATTATAATTATTTATTGGTTCCAAAGTCTAATCTATAAGACAAGATATATTTCAAGAAGTCTAGCTCCTATCCTGTTTTCTCTGCCCTATTCCTTTTCTTCCCCCATAAGAATTCAAAAGATTTTTAAATCATTTTATTGTTTTTAATATATGTAAATGCATATGCACATAATATATACAAAAATATTTAATATATATGTGGCTCTCTTTTCTTAGATAAATGGTAGAATATTTTACATCTTTTTAACTGTATTTTCTTGTCTCAGTTAATACAATATTCTCAAGATCACTAAACAATGGTATGTGGAGAAATTTCTCATTCCTTGTTTCTTTTTCAATTACATGGAACCTCATTATATATTATTGTATCATAGTGTATTCAACTAGTCCCTTATTGGTGAACTTTTGGATTGTTTCTGGTCTTTTACTATTACAAATAGTGCTGTAATGAATAGCATTGTGCTTGCATCTTTTCATATTTTTGCCACTGTATCTTTAAGATTTATTCCTAAAAGTGTAATTTCTGGGTCAAAGGATAACTACATATGTAATTTTGTTAGATATTACCAAATTCTCTTTCATAGTGGTTATAAAAGTTTACATTCCTACCAGCAATGAATAAGAACATGTTTTTCCACATAAGTCTGTGATGGTTAATTTTATGTGTCAGCTTGACTGGGTCATAGGAGTGCCCAGATATTTGCTTAAACTTTTTTCTGGGTGTGTCTTTGGGGGTGTTTCTGGATGAGATTATCATTTGAGAGCACCGAATCCTAACCACCTGACCACCAGGGAGAAATTAACATTTGGGTCAGTAGTTTGAGTAAAGAAGATTGCCCTCCCCAATGTGGATGGGCCTCATTGAATTCACTGAAGGCCTGAATAGAACAAAAAGGCTCAATAAGATAATTCTGTCCCTCTACCTTTCTTCAAGGTGGGATATTGGTCTTCTCCTGCCTTCAGTCTCAGACCCAAACTCAGACTGGACTTTACACCACTGATTTTTCAGATTCTCAGGCCCTTGGACTTGGACTAGGAGTATATCATTGGCTCTCCTGGGTCTCCAGCTTGCTGCCTGCAGGTCTGGGGGCCTTTTAGCCTCCATGATCATGTAAACTAATTCCTTATAAATCTATTTTCTCTTTCTCTCTATATATATATTCAATTGGTTTTGTTTCTGTGAAGTACCCTGACATAATGCAACATGAATTTTTGCCAATTCCATGTGTGAAATGTTATCTTAGAGTGCCTTAATTTGCATTTCTCTTATGAGAGAGGTTGAACATCTTTTCAAATGGTTAAGAGACATTTGCATTTATTTTTCTGATTGACTGTCCTTATCTCTAACCTATTTTTCTATAAGTTTTTTCTCTTGTCTATTTTTAGAAATTCTTTACATATTTGTAATATTAGTCCTTTTGTAATAAAAGATGCAAATTTTTTGTGGTGGTCTTTTTACTTTGCTTGTGGCACTTTTTTGGTCATAAAAATTTGATGTAATAAAATTTATCTTTTTCCTTATGATTTCTAGATTTTGTATTATAATTAGGACATATTTTCCAGCTCTTGGGTTATAAAGACTAATTTGTATTAGTTCATTTAAAAATATTTAAATCTCTGACCCATTTGGAAAATATTCTGGTATATGATATAATAAATGAAACTAATGTTATCTTTTCATACAGCTATCTAGATATCCCAATGTAAATTAGAAATGCCATCTTTTTGCCACTAATTTTTTTCATATTCTAAATTTCCATTTGCAATTGAACCAACTTCTTTATTTCTATTCTGTTCCATAGTTTATTTTATTATACATGTGTGTAGAAAAACACAAATTCAAAGTGCTTTTTCTTGTCTCTCACTCAACAACAATCAATACAGAGACTTCTATGACCAGCTGCGTGTAGGGTATTTCCTTGCTCGCCAAGCAAGCAATCAATTCTGCAGCAAACATCAGCTGGATGTCCTCTAATTCAGTTCAATTTTGACATTATGTACCTGGAGATAGTATCAGATCCCACAGGGTAAGGGTTCAGTCTCTAAAACTGGCCCCCACCCTTAGATGCCAATCACAAGCTCCACGTTGTTTTTACCTGTGCTTCTTATTGAGTGGCTACAAATTGGGTCCCATGCCATAACTCCCTCCTTGAGTTCAATTAATGTGCTAGAGCAGCTCACAGAACTCAGGGAAAAGCTTAACAACTACCAGTGTATTATAAAGGATGTCATGAAGGATACAGACAAAGAGATGCATAGGGCAAGGCATGTGAAAAGGGGCGCAGAGCTTCCATGCTCTCCCTGGGTGCACCACCCTCCAGGAACCTCCACATGTTCACCTATGGAAGCTCTCTAAACCCACCCTTTTCAGTTTTTATGGAGGCTTCATTACAGAGGCATGATTGATTAAACAATTGGCCACTGGCGATCAACCTAACCTTCAGCCCCTCTCCCCTCCTAGGAGGTCCTGGGGTGGGGCGGCAAGTCCCAACTCTCTAATCCTGCTTACTGGTGATCAGCCCTCATTCTGAAGCTACCTAGGGGCTGCCAGCCACCAGTCAAGCATTATTAGCATACAAAAAGACATCACTTGGGAGATTTCAAGGATTTTAGGAGTTGTGAGCCTGGAAATGGGTCGAAAACCAAAAACAGATCTCACATTATCACATATATTAACATCATGCTGTTTTAATTAAATATGTCTTAACATTTGCTAGGACCAGTAATCCTCATTGTGTCTTCTGTTTAAGAGTTTTTGTAGCTCAAGCAGCCTTTTTTCTTCACAATGAAACTTATTATCAATTTATGTAGCTCCAGAAGAAAACCTGGTGGTATTTTAGAAGTATTACATTAAATTTATAAATTACCTTGGGAAAAATTGCCATCTTTATTATATTCTTCTTATCCAAAGACATGATCTGTTTTACCTTTTTTTTTTTTTTTTTAGGTCCAATTCTTCTTATCCAAGGACATGATCTGTTTTACCTTTTTTTTTTAGGTCCACTTGGAGTCTTTCAGGAATATTGTTTTTCTCATGTACATTTTGGATATTTATTGTTAAGTTTATGCCTAGGTATTTTGTTTTCTTTGTGGTATCATAGATGGAATATTCTCTTCCATTAGCTTTTTAAACTGGTTTGGTTTGTATATATGAATGCTATAGATTTTTATATGTTGATTTAATAATTTACTGCTTTACAAAATGTTCTTCTCATCTGTAGCACCTTTTCCATTTGGGTTTTGGAGATCTATGATATTGTCTGCAAAAAGAAATAATTTATAGTTTTTGCAGTAAAATCCATAAATGACATATATGGTTTTTTGATTTAATCTCAGTGCGGTTTTGAGATTAATGTTATACCTGGTTCACAAATTAAACTTGGAATTTGCCATTTTATATTATGTTAGATTGCCTAACTTTAAACAATGGATTATCTAATTTAAAAATATTTGCTAGAATTCCCAAGTGAAATCATTTGGACCTGATGGTTTTTATGGTGTTTTTATGTAATCTTTTTACTTTAAATTTTCCAAACACTGGTTTATTAGAATTTTCTGTATAGGGATCAATCTTGATAACTTTTTCTAGAAATGTGTCATTTCATCTAGGTTTTCAAAGTTATTTTCACAGAGTTAGGGCAAAGTAACTTCTCACGATTTTTAAATTTTCCTTTTGTAACTGAGTACCCTATTTTTAATTTTTTTTTTCTTTGTGTTCACTTTATCACTAGGCACCCCCTCACATTGCTAGTGCATCTAATTCTATGTTTTTTTACACAAAAGTGCTTTTTCTTGTCTCTCACTCAACAACTCACTTTCATGCAAAAGTTCCAGAGACTAAATGTTGAAACAAAACAGGCACCTGTGGAAATCTCCCTGACCAGGAGATTGCTTCAAGGATGGAGTTAATGTACAACCCAACTGAGCCGAAGATAATGCCACCCCATTCACCAGAGGGGTTCATAACTCAAGAAGAGTCATCGCAACAAGTCACGTAGACCTGCACTGCCTAGCCCCCTGTGTGTCCCCCATGCCAAGTCTTCCCCTTCTTTAGCCTTTGCATTTTGCTTGGAAATTTGAAGTGGTTCTATTAAGGCAAGAGCCTGGACTGTTTTCCCCACTGCTAGCTTTGGTTTATAATAAAGTCACTCTCCTTCTACCATATCTCAATCTTGCTAATTGGTTTTGTAACTGGCTGAACCTGCATTTGGTAACACACTGTTTTATAGTTATTTTTGTACATTTGTGCTTTCTTTTTTTACTTAATTAAGTTAGCAAATTGCTATATGTTGTTTTTTTTAAGAAGTTGACTTGGATTAAAAAACTTATTTGTACTGCCTTTCTATTTTCTAACTCATTAACACTTAAAAAGTTTATTGATTTTTTATCTCTTACATTTGTTCCCTGTGCTTTCATTATTATTTTTTAGCTTTTTGAGTTAGGTATTTTCATTTTTTTAAATTAGAATTTTTATTGCAATTCTCTTCTTCTAGTTATTTTATTTAATGCTACACATTTTCAACCAATGAACTGCATTAGCTATATCTCATAAATTCTGATATGTTTTCATTATAATAGTTGTTAAGACATTTTGAAATTTCATTTTATACTTTCTCTTTGACTGAAGAGTTCTTTTATAAAATATAAAAATTTCCAGAAAGAAGGGCTTTTTTGCTTTTCCTGTTACTACTTTCTAGTTTTATTGCATTATGGATAAATAATTTGCTTTATATTTGCTATGTCCTTTGAAATGTATTGGTCAATGTTCATGAATGCTCTATGTTGGCATTTAAAAAAACACAGGCTGGACGCAAGATGGCTCATGCCTGTAACGCCTGCACTTTGGGAGGCTAAGGCAGGAGGGTTGCTTGAGGCCTGGAGTTGAGACCAGCATAGGCAACATAGTGAGACTGTGTCTGAACAAAAAAATAAAAAATTATCCAGGTGTCTTGGTGTGTCATATATAGTCCCAGCTACTTGGGAGGCTGAGGCGGGAGGATCCCCTGAGCACAGAAGGTTGAGGCTGTAGTAACCCATGATTGCACCATTACACTCCAGCCTAGGTGACAGAGTGAAACACTATTCTTAAAAAAATAAATAAAAAGGAAAAGAAGGTGTATTCTCTAGCATCAGGGTTGAGTTGGATGTATATCTAAGTTTTGCCTGCTTAATCTTGGATTGAGTGAAATGTGTTAAGTTCTTCTGTTCTTAGTATGTATATGTCTAGTTCTCCTTGCATGTCCTCTAGTTTAAGTTTTACATAAGTTGATGCTGTGTCTTGGGTGCATAAATATTAATAACCAATATTTCTTCATTGTGAATTGTATCCTTTAGCACTTGTGTCCTTCTTTGTCTCTTCTAACGATTTTGGTCTGAATTTTATCTTGTCCTTTACTTAGATTACGACCTCTATTTTAAAAAAATTTGCATTTGGTGGATATATATTTGTCTAAATGTTTATTTTAACCTTTATAAATCTGTTATTTCCTCTGTACCATGTGGTAATGAATTTTGCTTGGCTAGCTGAAAATCATTTTGTTTTAGGTTAAGACCATTTGAGTACACTGATGTTATTGATAGGTGGACTTCAAAAGTTTTGTCATCTTGTTTTATATTGGAAGTATATCTTATAGAAATAATATTTGCCTTTATGGCTTATTTTATTTGGTCTCTTTTTTTTATCAGGGAGGGTATATCTTTTAAATGTGGGCAAATTTATATTTTGGTTCTGATTGTTGTTACCTTTATAACAATTCTAAAACGTTTACTCCTAATCTCCTGTTTTTCATGCTCTTGTCTATTGATTGATCCCCCTTTCCCCATGAGTGATATTGAAGTTACCTAGTAACTTCCTCTTTCTCCATGTCTTCTCCAAATCTAAGTTGCAATAATATCCTTTTACTCCCCGTTAAAACCTACAAGGAAGATTTTTAAAATTGATACATGTAATTATATATATTTTGGGGATATATGTGATGCTTTGATACCTGTATGCAATGTGTAATGATCAAATCAGGACAATTAGAGTATTCATCACCTCAAACATTTGTCTTTTCTTTTTGTGTTGAGGACATTACAATACTTTTCTTCTGGCTATTTTCAAATATATGATAAATTGTTATTAACTATAATTTCCCTGCTGTACTCTACAACACAGTTTTCAAGCTTGTTGAACTTCTTATGTACTTTCTCCATTCTTCTCCCATTTTTGATAATTGTGCTCTATTTATATTGTCAGGACATAAAGCGGCTCATACTATTCTTTCTTGCCAAGAACCATCATTTAGTCTTAATTCTACAGGAAACCATGTCTTTCATGCTTATCAGCAGTCTTTGTGCTGATATTTCTCCAGTCATTTTGGTCTTTTGAAGTACATTCTCTAGTGGATTCCTCAGGACGGATTCATAAGAATAACATTCCCTGAGATGTTTGCATTTCATAACAGTGTGTCTGTCTTTATATTTGAAGATCAGCTTGTTTGCTATAAAATCCTTGCTTCACAGTTTATTTCCTGGTGTATTTTAAATATGTTGCTTCATGGTCTTCTAGCAAAAAGGGTTGTGTCCAAAGTCTAATGGCAATCTAATTTTCTTTCTCTTATTAATGACTTGGTCTTTTTGCCAATGTCTTTTAAGAATTTATTTTTTCTTTTACTTTGAAGTCAGTAGTTCCACTAGAATATTGGCTGCTTTAGGTTGATTTTCCCAGATACAAAAATACACCTTTCACTATAAAGTTTCAAGTCTGTTTTATTTCATGAAAGTTTTCTTACTCTAAATATGTTTGTATTTGTTTTATTCTATTGGTTTGATTTTCATCTTCAAGATTTTTATTCCACATATATTGGGTCTTCTTCATTTGTCTTTGATTTTAAAACTTTTCTTCTTTACAGCTGGTGTTCATTCATATTTGGGTTCTGTGGTCATCTGAAATATGGCTAGAAAGAGGCATGAGGAAACATTTTAAGGTGATAAAATTGTTCTATATCTTGACTGCTAGTGGTTACAAACTTGTATATAACTACCAAAAGTGATCAA
The DNA here is from genome assembly GCF_002776525.5 of Piliocolobus tephrosceles. NCBI lineage: Eukaryota > Metazoa > Chordata > Mammalia > Primates > Cercopithecidae > Piliocolobus > Piliocolobus tephrosceles. The sequence goes on from NC_045439.1 coordinate 82,952,979, forward strand.
ACTACACAATTATAATGGATTTGTTTTATTGTATGCAAATTATACTTTAATAAAACTGAGAAGAATAGACAAAAATTCTTTGACACTCCTCCACCAAGAAGTGGAGTCTATGTTTCCTCCCTTTAAATCTAGGTGGGCCTCTGACTGCTTTGATTAATAGACTACAGTTCAAGTGATGCTATGAGACTTCCAAGGCTAGGTCATGAAGGACTAAGTTGGTCTGCCTTGGTCTTTGAAACCCTTACTCTTAGAAACTTGAGTCACCATGTATAAAGCCCAACTACCTCAAGAACATCATGCTGGAGGGGCCACCTGTCGGCACTCCAATGGCCAGTCATAGCTGAACCTCTGCTCCAGCCATCCTACCCCAAGTGCCAGATGGGTAATTAAAGAAGCCATCTTGGAAGTAGATCTAAATCTAATCCCAGCTGTCTCAGCCCCTGACTGTTCAAGTTGTCCCAATTAAGCCTAGAATCCATGAGCATGATACAATTGTTGTTGATGCATTCCACTAAATTCTGGGGTAATAAATTTTGTAGCAGTAGAAAATGAAAACATGTCCCTTCCATTTTAGTCTTCATTTATGAAACTGTTTTTTATTTCTTTTTCTTTCTGGAGTTGTCATTTCTCTTTTCAAATCTTCCTTTTCTCAAATTATTTCCCTTCTAAATTTTTCTAACCTGATTACATTATTATTTCATATGCTTATCATTTTTCTTAATTTCTTTTGGTTCATTTAATATATTAGGTTACAAGTTTTACCTGTTTTATAAGCACGTCTTTCTAACATGACTTCATTATCTGTCACGACATTCTATCCCTTATTTCCTTTCTCTTATGTGACTTTGTATGGAATTTGCTCACGATCATTTTCTGTTGCTCATCTCTTTCATTTTTAGGTATTTTGTTTCTGTTTTATTTTTAAAATGTGTATATGTTTAGGGCGTACAAGTACAAATTTCTTATCTGCATCTTTTGTACAGTGGTGAAGTCTGGGCTTTTAGTGTACCCATCACCCAAATAGTGAACTCTGTATCCAATAGGTAACTTTTCAACCCTCACACCCTTCCCACCCCCTCACCTTTTGTAGTCTCCAGTGTCTGTTACTTTACTCTGTATGCCCATGTATATCCATTGTTTAGCTTTCACTTTATAAGTGAGAACATGTGGTATTTGACTTTCTGTTTCTGAGTTGTTTATTTAATCAGTTTATTTATTTATTTTAAGTTCCAGGGTACATGTGCAGGATGTGCAGGTGTGTTACATAGATAAACGTGTGCCATGGCGATTTGCTGCACCTGTCAACCCATCACCTAGATATTAGGCGCAGAATCTGAGTTATTTCTCTTAGGATAATGGCCTCCAGTTCCACTCATGTTGCTACAAAAGACATAATTTTATTCTTTTTTTATGGCTGAGTAGCATTCCATGGGGGAAAAAAAAATATATATATATATATATATATACACACACACACACACACCACATTTTCTTTATCCAGTCTTCTGTTGATGGACACTTAGGTTGATTCTCTTTGCTATTGTGAATAGTGCTGCAATAAACATATGAGTGCAAGTATCTTTTTTCATATAATGTCTTATTTTCCTTTGGGTAGATACCCAGTAGTGGGATTGCCAGAGCAAATGGTAGTCTTATTTTAGTTCTTTCAGAAATCTGCATACTGCTTTCCATAAAGATTTTTACTAATTTCCATTCCCACCAACAGTGTATAAGTGTTCCCTTTCTCTGCATCCTCACCAACATCTGTTGTATTTTAACTTTTTAATAATAGCCATTCTGACTGGTATAAGATGGTATCTCATTGTGGTTTTGATTTTCACCTCTGTGATGATTAGTGATGTTCAGCATTTTTTCATATGTTTCCCGGCTGCTTGGATGTCTTCTTTTGAAAAATGTTCATGTCCTTTGCCTACTTTTTAATGGGGTTGTTTTTTCTTGTTGAATGATTTGAGTTTGTTGTAGATTCTGGATTAGCCCTTTGTCGCATGCATAGTTTGCAAATACTTTTTCCCATTCTGTAGGTTGTCTTGTTTACCGACAAAAAAAAGTGCAAAAGCTTTTTAGTTTAATTAAGTCCCATTTATCTATTTCTGTTATTGTTGCATTTGCTTTTGAGGGCTTGGTCATAAATTCTTTGCCTAGGCCAATGTTCACAAGAGTTTTTTCTGGGTTTTCTTCTAGGATTTCTATAGTTTCTGGTCTTACATTTAGGTCTTTAGTACATCTTGAGTTAATTATTGTATATGGTGAGAGGTATAGGTCTCGTTTCATTCTTCTGCATATGGGATATCTAGTTTTCCCATCACCATTTATTGAACAGGGTGTCTTTTCCCAAGTATACATTGACTTGTTGAGAATCAGTTGGTTGTAAGGATGTGGCTTTATTTCTAGGTTATATTCTGTTCCATTGATCCATGTCTCTATTTTTATACCAGTACCATGCTGTTTTAGTCACGATAGACTTGTAAAATTTGAAGTCAGGTAATGTGATGCTTCCAGCTTTGTTCTTTTTTCTTAGAATTGCTTCAGCCATTCAGGCTCTTTTTTGGTTCCATATGAATTCTAGGATTGTCTTTTCTAATTCTGTAAAAATTGACATTGGTAATTTGATAGGGATTATGTTGAATCTGTAGATTGCTTTAAGTAGTATGATTGTTTTAACAATATCAATTCTTCCAATTCACTACCGTGGGATGTATTTCCACTTGTTTATGTTATCTATGATTTCTTTCATAAGTGTTTTATAGTTCTTTTTATAGAGCTCTTTCACTTTTTTTGTTAAATATATTCCTAGGTATTTACTTTTTTTGCAGCTATTATAAATGGGATTGCCTTCTTTTTTCAGTCCTCAGCTAGACAGTTATTGGTGTATACAAATGCTATTGATTTCTATATGTTAATTTTGCATTCTGAAACTCCTGAATTAATTAATAAAATGTAATAATTTTTTGGTGGAGTCTTCAGGGTGTTCCAGATATAAGATCATACAATAGCAAATAGGAATAATCTGACTTCCTCTTTTCAAATTTGGATGCCTTTTATTTCTTTCTCTTGCTTGATTGCTCCGGTGAGGACTTCTAGTATTATGTTGAATAAGAGCAGTGAAAGTGGGCATCCTTGTCTATTTCCAGGTCTTAGAGGGAATGCTTTTAACTTTTCCCTGTTAAGTATGGTGGCTGTGGGTTTGTCACGTATGGCTTTATGTTTAAGCATACTTATTCCTAAGCATATTATTCCTTCTAAGGAATAGAACATATTCCTTCTATGCCTAGTTTGTTGAGGGATGCTGAAATTTATCAAAGCTTTTTTTGTGTCTATTGAGATGATCACATGGTTTTGTCCTTAACTCTGTTTATGTGATGTATCACATTTATTGATTCACATATGTTGAAACATCCTTGCATCCCTGGGATGAATCTCAGCTGATCATGGTGTATTATCTTTTTGATGTGCTATTGGATTCAATTTGCCAGTATTTTGTTGAAGATTTTTGTATGTATGTTCATCAGGGATATCCATCTGTAATTTTCTTTTTTTGTTGTGTCCTTTTCTGATTTTGGTATCAGGTGATACTGGCCTTGTAGAATGAATTAGGGAGAATTCCCTCCTCCTTCATTTTATGGAATAGTTTCAGAAGGATTTGTGTTAGTTCTTCTTTGTATATTTGGTAGGAATCAGCTGTGAATCCATCTAATCATGGGCTCTTTGGGGAGGGGAAGTTTTTTTATTACTAATCCAATCTCACCACTCATTATTGGTCTGTTCAATTCTATTTCTTCCTGGTTCAATCTCAGGAGGTTGTATGTTTCCAGAAATTTACGCATATCATCTAGATTTTCTTCTTTGTAAGTGTATAGTTGTTTATAACAGTCTCAGATGATTTTTTTTGATTCTGTGGTATCAGTTGTAATGTCTCCTTTTTAATTTCTGATAGTGTTTACTTGGATCTTCTTTCTTCTGTTCTTCGTTAGTCTAGCTAGTGGTTTATTAATTTTGTTCGTCTTTTCAAAGAACCAATTTTTAATTTTGTTTATCCTTTGTATTTTTTTTTTGCTTTCTATTTTATTTAGTTCTGCTCTAATCTTTGTTGTTTCTTTTCTTCTGCTACCTGTCTTTGTTCTTCTTTTTCTAAGTTCCTTAAGATATAATATTAGGTTATTAATTTGTGACCTTTTAGTTCTTTGATGTAGGCATTTAATGCTGTAAACCTTCCTCCTAGCACTGCTTTTGCTGTATCCCACAGGTTTTGGTATGTTGTGTTTCCACTTTCATTTGTTTCTAGATTTTTTTTTTTAAATGTGTCTCAATTTCCTCATTTTTAATGAGAGAATTTTTTTGTACTTTCAGGAGAAAAAGGTAGGCTGGTATAATCTTCCTAGATTTACTATCCTGGAAGTTCACTTTCACAAAGTAATTTTTTTTTTTTTTTTAGATGGAGTCTTACTCTGTCACCCAGGCTGGAGTGCAGTGGTGCCATCTCGGGTCATTGTAACATTCGCCTCCCAGATTCAAGCAATTCTCCTGTCTCAGCCTCCTGAGTAGCTAGGACTACAGGAGCACACCACCACACCTGGCTAATTTCTGTATTTTTAGTGGAGATGGGGTTTCACTATATTGGTCAGGCTGGCCTCGAACTCCTGACCTCAGGTGATCCACCTGCCTCGGCCTCCCAAAGTGCTGGGATTACAGGTGTGAGCCACCGCACCCAGCCCACAAAGTGATTTTTTAAAAAATATGGCCAAATGTTTTCTAAGCTGAGTCCCCATTGCTCTTGTCTCTCACTTTTATTCCCTTCCTCTTTCTGTTCCCCCCATCCCCGTGATGCTTCATTTAAATTCTGTTCCCAGCGGGTACTTTTCAGTGCAGTTTATCCTGTAACAAAATTTGATGTGTTAGTTTAAAAAACTCAGAGAGCCCAGAGTATTCCAACATTTTCTACCTTCCAGAGATCCCTTGGCACTCACATGCAAATGGGATCCTATGAAACTTTCTCCAACTTTTGGTTGATGTTCTCAGATTAAGCCACCAAGATTTCCAAGGCAATTTGTGGGTTGGCTTTCACGGATACTAGAGTCCTTTTCTCACCTTTCTTCCCACAGTTTCCAAAATCACATGATTCTTGCAGTTGTCAGTAGCTTATACCCACCTACTAATATTTTGGAGTTGTTACCATACCTTGTCATCTTTTTATGTTGTACATCAGTGGTTCTCAGACTTTATAATCAGTATCACAAGAACGGCCCACATGAAAGCTTGCACACAAATGTTTATAGAGGCATTATTCATAATAGCCAAAAAGTGGCAACAACCCAAATGTCCACGAATGGATGAATGGATAAACAAAATGTACCATATACATACAATGGGATATTATGCAGCCTTAAAAAGGAACGAAATTCTGACCCATGCTATAATATGGATGAACCTTGGAAACATTATGCTAAGCGTAATAAGCTAAACACAAAAGAACAACTATTATATGACCCATTTATATGAAAAGTCCAGAAGAGACAAATCTATAGAGACAGAAAGTCGATTAGTGATTACCTAGGGTTGAAGGTGTAGCTGTGGGGGGCGGGATGGGGAGTCATTGCTGTTGGGCATGGGGTTTCTTTATAGGGGTGCATGGGGTTTCTTTATAGGGGTGATGAAAATGACCTAAATTGACTGTGATGATGCTTGCACAACTCTGTGGATATACTAAATACCATTCCATTGTATAGTATGTGAATTATACACCTCAATAAAGCTGATTTTTTAAAATGCAGCTATATAGTCACAACTGCCATCTTCCCAGAATCTCCTTATTCTAAAAATATTAATTATTCACAGATGTTGGTACTTCCATTCATTGTAACAAGTCTTGTGTAAAATGCCTTGCAAACAGTCACACATGGCAGTCTATCAAGGGCGCTGTGATTGAAAGCTGGTGGCTGAGTGCACCCTGAGGTAGGCTTTGAGGCTCCCGACTGTTGCTCCCAGTACATGCTGTGGTGACATAGAGTAGGATTTGCCATGATAAAGCCATGCTTTTGGCCTCAGGACAAAGCCTCTCAGCCCTGGGAATCCCAGCCCCTCCCTGGCCCTCAGTGCAGCCCACACCCAGTTGCCTCTGCCATGAAAGGAAGCGGACACCTTCCTCGCTGGCTATTCTTTTCCCACTGGCAGACTCCCTCCCAGCCCTGGTTCCAAGGGCTGTCAGGGTCATCCTCCCTCTCCTCAAATCCCCCACCCCCTGCCCCGTCAGGACTCATTCTGCTTTCCATCTTGTCAGACAACAAAGACACTGGAGGAATTTATTTATACCTCCAGCCAGCTAATAAGACAATTCAATGAAAAGCAGCCCCTGCTTGCTGGAGCCTCCTCAGGCCTTTGATTGCCTCGTCTGTGTCCCAATTCCCAGCATTTATTCTACATATAAATTTTCCACGGTGAGTAGACACCATTCTTCTCAGAATACCATTTGTTCCCTTGGCTATTTTATCTCCATCTCTTGTTTTGCTTTTTATTATTACTGTTAAACTGTAATTAATTCTTCTCCTATCAGCTTCTCTTTAGTGAACTAAGCCTAATGCAGCATGAAGTGTCTTCACTCACCCCCAACTATACACCTATTCTTGAAAATAACGAAGCCTCTGACATTTCAAAGGCCCACAAGCTGCTAAATCTTTCCTTCTATGGAATGGGAATGGGGAGGGAGGGAAGGAGAGGGAGGGAGGAAAGTTTGGGCAGGCAAAATGATTTCATAATCATTTTGAAATCTGTGGGTTTCAATTTAGCTGAGATAGTTCTGATTTTATTTAGCAGACAGACACTTGAAAGGTTAAGAAAGCCATGGAGGAAATGTGAGAGAGAAGCTCAAATGCACTTTAAAATGTGGCCCCTGTCCTGCTGCTCAAATTTGGAACCATTGTCTTTCTTACCATCTGAAGAGGAGCTATGCTGCATTATCTTCCCTCTAAGTTTTCACAGCATCTCTTCAAGGTCAGCCTCTTTGAAAGGTATACCAGCACCATGGACAATTCTGTGATGGCGTCTGTAGTGGGTTGAATGGGGGTCCCCAGATATGTCCACGTCCTGATCCCTGGAAGCTGCGAATGCTACCTTCTTTAGAAAGAGGGTCTTTGCAGATATGATTAAGTTTAGCATCTTGAGATGAGAAGATTCTGCATTATCCAGGTGAGAACTAAGTCCAATGACAAGTATCCTTATAACATGCATAGAGGAGAGTGACAGAAGAGGAGCAGGTGATGAGAAGACAGAGATTGGAGTGATGTGGCTACAAGCCAAGGAACACCAAAGACTGCTGGGATGCCACCAGAAGTTACAAGAGGCCAGGAATGGACTCTTCCTGGAGCCTCTAGAGGGAGCATGGCCCTGACGACACCTTGATTTCAAATTTCGGGACTCCAGAACTATGAGAAAATACATTTTTTTAAAGCCAATAAGTTTGTGATCATTAGTTATAAGCAGTCACAGCTAATACTGCATCCCTAGTTTGCCAGCTCATCATGAGCAGAAAACACAGAAGAGAAAAGATTGGATAATAATAAGTCACAAAACTTTCACATGCTAAGTTGTTGCTTTCAGATGGTAGAAGTCTGAGTTGTCAGATCAGATGTGGCTGCCCACATAACTCAAGCCGAAAGCATGCAATGGATGCAGGAAATGAATTCCTACAACTCAGACCTTGCCAGAACTGGCTGGCCACAGCTTTGCTTTCTGAAATATGGTTTTTCTTATGTAAAGAGGATGTGGCATACAGTTGGCTCAGCTGTGACTTTTAATTTACATTTATGATTCCTTTATCCAAAAGATTTCTAAGCTCAGGTATCTATATTTTTTTTTCCTCCCAAATTTTCTCTATTTCTTTTAATAGCTAGAAGAACACGTTTATGAGTAGTTATAGAAATGCCCCGGAGTCATGGGTCTGCATGGGATCTTTCTGAGACGTCATGTGATTTGTCTCAGAAAGTGGCATATCCCAGCAGGCCAAGTCACTAGAGGGGTTACCCATTCTACCACCTTATGATCAGGCAATTTGTTCATTCATCCAGCAAATGTTTTTAATATTTTACTCCTTCTCATCAGCTGATGATTCCTTATTGGCTCCCATTTTTCTTTCTCTATTTGTCCCAGAAGCTTCTGCTCATTCTCCCTGTAAATGTCTCGTTATTTCATTTTTCTTCTATTGCCAACCTCTTATATAATAAACAATGTAGTTCCTTGTCATGTCCCTAGGATTTCATGTGGGCTAGCATGGATCCAAGCTTTTCACCTCTCAGTAGAAATAGTGCCTAATAGTGCACACAGTGGAGCCTCATAAACAATGTGTTGTCTAAAAGGCTGAGTTTCCAGATGTTCTAGCCATATAGAGTACCACTCTGTTATATTATTATTTTATCCTGTGAGAAAATGTTTGAAAACTTACATTTAAATTGATTCTATCTCTATTATTTTTAAATAACATTCTCTTGTAGCTTACAGGGTACATTTCTATCCTAAATGACATATTTCTGTTTGACTTGCGTGCTATAGTTCTGTGTGTGTTTACATCTGTTTGTGCGAGCATGCGCAAGTTTGTGTGTGTTTGCACGCAAAATCCCCCTGGTAACAGAAAGTTTATTTTCCCTCTTCCCATAACTGAAAGTCCACTGAATGAATTTAACTTAAATTACCTCTCTTGACCTAAATAAATAAATATGATATCAACAAGATAAATTATGACCTAAAATGTTATTTCTTATTTTTAAAAACTGAAAAGGTGAGGGTAATTGAGTTTGCTGTTCGAATCACAGCTCTGACTCTCAGCAACACCCTAAAATAACACGTTCCACCTCAGTTATGTAGCCCAAACACAGCAGCAGTGAGGCCCTGCTTCTGCACTGATGAAAGGTTTTCATTTCTGGCAGGGCATACCATAAACCGAGGCCCACAGCCACGAAACAAGAGGTGGTGTGGAATTTACAAAGCTCTGAGGGGCAATCTCCATCCATTTGTGGTGATTAATATCTCCTTCCTTGGCTTGAATGCCAGTCTTCAATTAGAAACAGAAACAGAACCTTCCTTTTTACAGAGCAGACCCCCAAGACAGCCCCTGGAAGGGGATTTCCCCTGGAAAGGAAGGCCTGGTAAAATCCAAGGAGGAGAAGAGCTGAAATTCCCCTCCATTAGCAGAGGGTAGCTGCACTCCTGGGGCACTTCCTGTGTGTTCCAGACTGCCCTGCTGGGCACCTTATACCATGGCAGGGAGAGACATCAATAAGGTTATGTTCTCTTGGGAATTTGAGGAAGGAAAAAGGCTTAGTAGATTTCTTTAGTTATTTTGGTGACTGTTTCTATTTTTCAAGAATATCTAAGAGTCTGAGGGAAAATCTCAAGGTTCCCCTCCACCCTCAACCTCTTCCTTCCATTGAATTTGGGAACTCACCTATTAGGCCAACCCCATCTGGGGTTCTTCTGCTTCCAGTCAGGGCTGAGACTGATATCACCAATGCCGCTGCCAGTCAGGTGGAGAATGGGATTATTACGAATCCCAGATTTCAAAATTTGATAAAATTTTTATGTGTATACGAAGAATAATGCAAATTCTGACTCATCATAATGGCCTATCCTCTTCCCAGCTCTTTCCCTCCCTTTGGGTGTGTGTACTGGGAGCTCGGCTAGCCATAAGTAGAAAGCTAAAACTGGATCCTTTCCTTACTCCTTATATGAAAATTAATTCAAGATGGATTAGAGACTTAAATGTTAGACCTAATACCATAAAAACCCTAGAAGAAAACCTAGGTAGTACCATTCAGGACATAGGCATGGGCAAGGACTTCATGTCTAGAACACCAAAAGCAACGGCAGCAAAAGCCAAAATTGACAAATGGGATCTAATTAAACTGAAGAGCTTCTGCACAGCAAAAGAAACTACCATCAGAGTGAACAGGCAACCTACAGAATGGGAGAAAATTTTTGCAATCTACTCATCTGACAAAGGGCTAATATCCAGAACCTATAAAGAACTCAATCAAATTTATAAGAAAAAAACAAACAATCCCATCAAAAAGTGGGCAAAGGATATGAACAGACACTTCTCAAAAGAAGACATTCATACAGCCGACAGACACATGAAAAAATGCTCATCATCACTCGCCATCAGAGAAATGCAAATCAAAACCACAATGAGATACCATCTCACACCAGTTAGAATGGTAATCATTAAAAAAATCAGGAAACAACAGGTGCTGGAGAGGATGTAGAGAAATAGGAACACTTTTACACTGTTGGTGGGATTGTAAACTAGTTCAACCATTGTGGAAAACAGTGTGGCGATTCTTCAAGGATCTAGAACCAGAAATACCATTTGACCCAGCCATCCTGTTATACCCAAAGGATTATAAGTCATGCTGCTATAAAGACACATGCACATGTATGTTTATTGCGGCACTATTCACAATAGCAAAGGCTTGGAATCAACCCAAATGTCCATCAGTGACAGACTGGATTAAGAAAATGTGGCACATATACACCATGGAATACTATGCAGTCACAAAAAAGGATGAGTTCGTGTCCTTTGTAGGGACACAGATGCAGCTGGAAACCATCATTCTCAGCAAACTATCACAAGAACAGAAAACCAAATACCGGATGTTCTCACTCATAGGTGGGAACTGAACGATGAGATCACTTGGACACAAGAAGGGGAGCATCACACACCGGGTCCTATTGTGGGGAGGGGGGAGGGGGGAGGGATAGCATTAGGAGATATACCTAATGTAAATGATGAGTTAATGGGTGCAGCACACCAAGGCACATGTATACATATGTAACAAATCTGCATTTTGTGCACATGTACCCTAGAACTTAAAGTATAATAATAATAATGATAATAAATTTTAAAAAAAGAGATTGCTCTTTAAAAAGACCCTTGTGGGTGGTCCTGGTCAGGATACTCCCAGAACTCTCTGGTGAAGGTTGATTTCCACATTCAGGTATGGAATGGGCATTAATTGCTTGCCCCCTCTACTCTACATTCATTCCCCACTATCTTCTCACCCACAGAGTACACATCAGGCACTGGGGTTGCAAGAGGGAATAAGACAACCCTCCGCCCTCATGGGGATTGTCTCCTGGTTAGGAAGACACACACATCAATCAATCACTTTAGATGATTTTAAGTAACATGAAAAAAAGTTAATGTAATATAGGATAGATAGAAGATGAGTAACTGATTTTTAGAGTGATTAGGAAAGGTCTGAGAAAGTGATGTTTGGGCTGGGACCTCCATGATGACACGTATATAACCTCAAGGTAACGTACAGCCAGTTTTGAGAGGTCATCGGTCAGGCATAAAGCAAGGGAGTGTTCAGGAGTCTGGGTCTGCTGCCAGAAAGCCAAGTAGAAGAGGAAGACCAAGCAGCATGGTCTTCCTGCTATCCCCGGGTCCCTCAGCTATAGTCTGATGCCACTGACATGTTGCAGGTTACCCAACGCCATGCTCTAGAATGAGGTCTGAGCTGGGCATCAGGGCCCTCAACTCTGACATCCACGGGGTTCCATCAGCTGTGTATGCTTCTCTGGGCCCCATCCCCTGCAGCCCTCACAGAAAGAGCAGCACTGCTGACCATGCACAGCCATGGCTCTGAGCCACATTTCCCTACCCTCTTACTATGGTCCAGCAAGGGAAGAAGGCAAAACCTGGCCAATTGACAGTTATAATGCAGTGTGATGAGCTCAGGGACAGATGAAGCAAGGCCCCAGCAGAAACGCAAGCCCAGAAGGGAGGGGCGGCAAGGCTGTGCAGGAGGCTGCTGGGGAAGCTGGCTCACTCTTGCTCACTGTCAGCCTACCTCACACTTGACCATTTGTAGCACTTTGCAGTAATTATCTCAGCTCTACTTGACAATTACTCTGGTTCAGCAATAGGTTAGGCCACCGTGTGTGAGTACACCTGTAAATTTGGCCTGCTCTGGGTGTCGCCACCCTCCTGGAGCTGCACTCTCTGCAGTCATCTTGCTGGGTGTGTCCTAAGCACAATGGAGACAGCTGGATAGGCCTCCCTGCGTCTAAAACAAACCCAGGCCTCCAAGCCAAGTCCAGTCACCCCCTGGGCTCCTGCTCCTCTTCCCTACCCACTGTCCTGCCCGCTTTCACACCAGCAGTAAACCTGGCCCAGAGCATTGGAGCTCAGCAGACCCTGAGAAAACATTCCCAAATGGCTCAGCTGAAGGACCTAGGATGGCTTAGTCCTGTAGGCTACAGGAACACAAAGTGTCCACTTGAATATTTTTGCTGAGCACAGAGCCTGATCACAAAGAGAAACTTCATGGCCAGGGTGGACGTACCCCTCTCAGGAGCTGCCATCTCAGAGGAAGTTGGGAGCTGCAGACCAGGGACTGTTAGCGTTTGTCCATGCTGGGAACTGGGGTCTCCAGAGCAAGCAACAATGAAATCCTTAAATCCAAAGGGCTCATGGACTTGTTCTGAGGATCAGTGAAGAAGGAGGAAGCAGAGCATCCTGTACTTCACTCCAGAGCTAGGCCAGAGTGGGTGGTGGGAGGAGTGGAGGAGACAAGGCAGGAGTCCTGCAACCTGTGGAAGAGGAAGGATGCTGGGGCCAAGCATAGAAAGCCAGGGTGGGGGAAGCGGGTCCTGACACCTGCTCTTACTTGCCTCATTTTAGTCCTAGCCACTGGCTAAGCAGTGACATCTATCTGCACGATGGTTCAAGGCATTTAAGGAACACCATTTAACCATTGCCTACCAGTGGTCATGTCAGCGGTGTCCTAACTGAGCGTTGCTGTTTCCAAACAATGTGGCATGAATGCATCTAAAGGGCAGGTTATCAATGAAAAAGCAGACCGTCATCCGGGATTTATTGGTATAAAATAAATGTCTCATGCAAATCAAAATGATACGTATTTCCAAATGTATGTAAATGCCTGAAAAAGGTATTGGAAGGCCACAGTGTGGACTGATGACAGGGGTCCTCTCTCAGGGAGGGCTAGGGTTGCAGAAAGTATGGAGAAGCGTTGGAGGAAAGTGTGGTTTGTCTGTGTGGTTTCAGTTTTTTTTTCAGCAAGTATGTTTTCAGGTACATTTTTAAAACTTCCACATATCTGTCTGTTCTTCATGTTGCTGGAGGTGTAGCCCAGCATGGCTGAATGGGGTGGATGGCTCTGTTGGTTAGGACATTTCATAACAGGCTCTTTGGTTATGAGATAGTCTAAATGAAAGAGGGTTGAAACCAAAGAGAGCTAGCTTCCTCTGAAAAGGCCACCAGTTTTGTGCTGGCAACCAGGCAGAGAGAAGGACCCTGGAATGGGGAAACAGTCTAGACAAGAGAGAGAACAGGCCCAAAGAATGGCAGATGCTGGGGCCCAAGGGAAACAACGGCCACTGAGGCTTTCCTATGGTGTGTGGCTCAAGCCTATAATATCCAGGATGGCAGAAATTCTACAGTGGGTTGTTTCCTGCTCAGAATTGCCCTATAGTCCCCTTAGGAATCCCCAAACTCTTAGAAAAAGGTCTGCTGCATGAAAAACCTTATTTGAGTGGAGCTTTAGGAAAAAAAGGAGGATGTGAAATGATTACTCTAAGTCCAGGTGACAAAAGAAGATCAAGAACTCAAAGGGAGCAGAAATTCAAGGTGATGTAACCAAGGGATTGTGAAACCCCTGGGGGTCCCTCGGAAATCCTGAGAAGGGCAGTAGCTTTTCTGTGGTACATGGGATAAAGGCTTCAGCATGTTTAATTGGCCACTTGAAGAGAGGGACTCCAAAAGACTGAAGATCCTGAAGCTATGTGAGTTAATATAAGTAAAAACATGCCAATTGATTTAAAAAAAAAAATCAGAAACCTATAAAGAAGTAAAAAGTGCTAGCATAGCGTTTCCATCCATTTGGTGTAATACGTTCACTCATTAAATAGTAAACTCACGCACTGCCCCCTCCAACTTTCCCCTTTGCAATTGCATCTTATGGTCTAGCTTTTAAAGTAATGCAGTACATGGAGTCAGAAGCCCGGAGATCCATAAACCATCCAGACATCTAATAGTGCTTTAAAAGAGGTCCTGCACACTGGAGGGTAAGTGGCCAGTAATGGCTGAGCTGGGTACGGACGGGGTGGGGAGAGGGTTGGGCTTAAGGGAAAAGTGAAGTAGTGAGCGTAAGGAGAATTTTTACAGTGGCTATAAAAAGAAGTCCCATGCTCACACATTTAGATTCCGAGTTGGCCAAATAAACTCAGGCCTCTCGCAGTTCACACTGTCAGCCTTGGCACTGGTTCTGGTGGCTACTGTCTTAGAGACCCAGTAAAAATACTTTGAGAGAGAGAAAGACATCACCATCTCATTGAGGAGCCAGTGTAAGGACAGCTCCCAGAAGGGCCTCCCTGTTACCAGGAGTTACAGGCAGCAGGCAGTCCTCCTGTCAATAGGCTCCTGGCAGGTGATGATTACTATTCAGCACCAGCCTCTGGTTCCTTGGAACATAACAATGATGTAGGCTTCTGAGCAAGGGCCATGCTTTGCAGACTTGGAAGGGAATATCTGTTTGCAAAACGCTATGACTTAGGGTTGCTAACCCTGTAGCCCATTCCCATAGGAACTCCAAATGGAAATGCTCACTCATGAACACTCCCTAAACTACCTGCTCCCAACCAGTTGCTGGTGACAAATGGAAACGTCCTGCCCCAGCACTGCTCTGGAGAAGTCAAGACACACTTACCAGGTTCACTGCAACTCTCAGTTTAGATGCACTGGGGAAGAAAGGCCACTCCCTGGCTGATAAATGTTTCACCAGCTCTCTAGGGAATAAAAGCCCTGATTTGCAGCATTTCCTGATTCCCAAGGAGTAAATACTCCCACAAGCTACCAAGCCATGTCGCTGGGCATGGAGTTGGGAAGTGGGGTTCACCATGCGGTAATCAATGGAAATAACCTCAAGAACACAGCAAATAGTAAAACGTAGTCAGAGAATTAGGATGTGATGTATCTGTGTATTTGTTACCTCTGTTTTCGATAAGATTTTAACTGTATATAATTTAATTTTTAATCATTGTTCTGCTTAATAACTGGCTTCCGTTCCTGAAAATTTAGCAACTGATGCTTACGAGCTAGTACATGAGCTGGCTCCAGCAACCACTGGCTGGGCCCTGGGGCCTTCTTGCTTTGGGTTCTGGATCTAATTTCTTTTTGCAAATTTTCTTCATGCTTCTTCCTCTCCTCTCTCTTTCCTCTCTCTGGGTTTTTTGCCCCACCTCCCCACTTTGCCCAATTTATTGAGCACTTAAGCCCCATACTGAGTACCTTATGTGTAATTGGAGGCACCCTTATTGGGGAGACTTCCAGTGCATGCCCATACCCAGTTGTGCTCTTCTTTTGGCATGAAAAGGACAATGTTTCTTTCTCTGTCTCCCAGCAGTTAGGCAGAGCCATATGACCGGCTCTGGTTGTTGGGTTGTGAATGGAAGTAGCATGTGTCCATACTAGACTGAAGCATTTAATTGATAGCGTGAGACCTCCCAATGCTCTCCTTTCCTATTGCAACAATCTTGGAGAAGGCCTTGTGTATAGGTGGCATGGACAAAAGACTGAGAAGCTCAAGTCACTGGGTTACCACATATGGAGGCTGGTTGCCCTCAAGAGTCAACTGGATCTGTGGTGGGTTTTGCATGAGTAAGAAATAAGTATTTACATGTTAAGCCACAGAATTTTGTTGTTGCTTGTCAATACAGCATAATCTACTCTATCCTAACTAATAACTTGCCTTGCCATGAATGGCCAAACATATACTGTTATTATCAGGAAATTCTGTATTCCTCCCGTAAGCCTCCTCTCCCCCATCAAAAGCTTTATTTGTCTAGGAATCGCCATGTGCTTCAAGCCTTTTTGGTTAGTTTTGCTTAGGGAATTGGACATTCCAGTCAGCTTGAACATTATAGTAGTTAGGCTATAGACAAATAAACCAAAATATATGGTGATTATAAAATGAAAATTTTAGACCCTTATTTTTCTTAAACATAAAAGTTCAGATGTCAACAATAGCTGGCAAGGTACATCCTCAATGCATGGCTTCCATCTCTGGGTCCAAGGCATAGGACCCATTTGTTACTCTTTCCTAACCAGAAAGGAAAAGAAAAGGGGCTGGGAGAAGGGACCCAATTCTTTTTAGTTAAGACCCCAAAGTGGAACACATCCTACAGCTTCTGCTCACATCTCACTGGACAAAAACATAGTCACATGAACATACCTACCTATGAGAAAGGCTGGGAGATGTAGTCTCTAGCTGGGCTAATGTGCCCTGCTAACAGCTGGTGATGCATTTCTGTTACAGAAAGTAAGAGAGAGAGAAGGGTACAGGGAGAAAAGACTTGGTCTCTGCCATGATCTACTGTGTTGTCCTGGCATGGGAGGGGCTCTAACTGCCTGGTGTTGAGAAGCTGCCCAGTGTGGACAAGCTGCCTGGTACAGTGGAGCTCTTCCCAAGCAGAGTAACTCATCCTCTCTGATTTCTTCCATGGAATGGCTGCCTGAGTGGCAGGCCCTTTGAAGCTGTCTTAGGCCATTTTGTACTGCTGTAACAGCATATTACAGACTGGGACATTTATAAACAATGGAAGTTTATTTGTCTCACAGTTTTGGAGGCTGGTGAGGCCAAGATCAAGGGGCTGCGTCTGGTAAGGGCTTTCTTGCTGCATCATTCCATGGCAGAAAGTTGAAGGACAAAAGAGCGCATTTAAGTGAGAGAGCAGAAGAGCAAGAGATCTATAATAAAGGGATTAAGGCATTAACCCATTCATGAAGGTGGAGCCCTCATGACCTAAATACTTTCCATTAGGCCCTACCTGTCAACACTGTTGCACTGGGGATTAGGTTTCCAGCAATACTTTTGGGGGACACATTCAAACTGTAACAGGGGTATAGGTGATTCCACTTCTCTAGTATTATGGCTCCAATCCGAGGCCCCCAAAGTCCTAGTGCTGCTTGTTTCTTTCCCCAGCTTTGGTTTGGGTAAGAATCTGTTCCCATAAGGATTCCTGCCATGGAGGGGCACAGGCAGTGGGCAGGAAGCACTTGTCAGACTGTCTGCAGGGGGATGACCAAGGAGTGGTAGGGTTTGTGAGCTTTGGAGTCAGAGTTCCTTGGGCAAGGTGCTTAATCTTTTCTACCCCTAGCTGTAGAAAAGAGTAAGCACCTTCTCTTACTAATGATAATAATGATATCAAGCTCATAGGATTGCTGAGATTATTAAAGGAGATGTAGATGTAAATGTGCTTAGCATAGCGCTTTAATAACCATTAGCTATTGCTGCTCCTGCTACTACTACTGCCACTGCTGCTGCTGTTACTGCAGTTATCTGGTGCTACTAGGGGATAGAGTGACAAGTTATTTCGCATATAGTTGCTTGTGCAAGGTGGAGGTCTTCACTACAAAGAGTGGTTATGACAGGCTTCAGATGCCTTGTGTCCTAAACCTAGAACTATTCTCTTCCATTTGTCCTTTACTACTCTGTACTGAGCTGCCTGTTGTTTTGTTTCTGCTCTCAAGATACCTTTGTTTCAAGATTGTTCTCACCCTTCTCTGGCACTGGGCCTTCACAGGTACCAGCCCCAGGTCTCGGAGAGAAGGAGTTGCACTCTCAGTCCATTCTTCCCAGGAGGGACTCTGGGTGCTTTCTGCAAATTGATTCTCCCACTGTCTAAAGTTCTGGACACCTAAGGGATTATCTGTCTTTGCCATCTTAAATAAAAGTTCTATTATACCTTTCCTTTTCCCCAGAAGTGGGTAGTCTGTTGGTCTGACCATTTGTGTAACAAGGATAGCATGAAGTGGTCCCTGCCCCAACCCGGACAGAGATGCTGTTGTCAGCTACTCTAAAACTAACCAACCAACCAACAAAATTTAACAATGGCAAGACAACATTTTTGTACAAAAGCCTGTTGGACCATCCATTACAAGATTTATCTCATGTGATCCTCACAGCAAACCTCTGAGATTGGTATCATAGAGCCAGCTCTATTTAAATCTAAAATATTGCCTTGCTCTGGTCATTAAATTGCTCATGCCAACCTATGTAGGCAGAACGCAAGGGAAAGAAGAAAACTTTACATACCTAAGAGCTTATCTGTAAGGTTTTGAGAAACTTTCTTATCGTAGATAGGACTCTTATAGATGCAAACATCAAACTCAGAATCAAATGGATTAAACAAAACCTGCAATTTTTTGGCTCAATAACAGTGAAATCCAGGAGTACCTGGTTTCATGTATGCCAGGACCCAGGTGGTCAGGTGATGTCCTCATTGCTGTGCCTTTTCTTCTTTCTGCTCTCCCTATGGTGGCTTCATTTTCAAGCTCACTCTCTCTCCATGGTGGTCCTCGAAACTCCAGTGCCACAGGCTACCAGTTCCAATTCAGAAGAAAGAGGGCTTCTCTTTCCCCGTAGCTTCAGAGAAAATCCAAGGGTTGAGACTCCAACAAAGATTCTCTCCTTGAACAAACTCTCTGCAGGCTCCTCTGAACTCTCTTCTCAACTGAGCTCTGACATTTGGGCTTCCTTGTTTACCTCTGCAGTGTCCAATTTTGATAAGAATCCTGCTAGGTCAGTTTCCCTAATCTAATCATATCTACAGAGGTTCTTCATACTCCACCATCCCCCCGGTGATGTAGGATCACCGTGGTTGCCTTCAGCATGAATTCTGTCTGGTCAGTTTAGCCAGGATTCTCTTTATCGCTGATGTTTCTGCTAAATAATTTTCTATCCATTGATCCCCACCTTGCTTCTTGGCTATACATTCCCATTCTTTCTTGTATTCAGAGTTGAGCCCAATCTCTCTTCATTGCAAAATCCTATTGCAGTGGTCCTTACACCTATCATAATGGTCCTGACCAAAGTCTGCCTTACCATCTTTAACAAGTGTCAACAACAATTTCTTTTCAGAACTCATTGGCTCATTGAGCCTTGCTGAATCCATATGGGCCATGTACTTACCCAAGAATTTAGGGGGAATTGGGAGAGAGTGAACAGAAATGGGAAGGATGCCCCTAACAAAAGCAACCAGAAAGTAAATCAAAATCAGCAGATGAATCTGGATGCACCTATACAAAATGAAATGATGACAGGACATATTTTGATTCCCTGCAATATAAAATGAATTTATCTTAATTTCTTTAATTCAGGGATTCTTGCTTTCGGCTGCATATCAGTCTTAAAAATCCTGAGGCTTAGGCCACATCCCAGACTCAGGAAACCAGAATCTCTGGGAAAAGGGTCCTAGGCATCCAAATTTTAAAAAAATTTTAGGTGAGGAGGAGCTTCAAGATGCCTGACTAGAGGCACCGAACACCCCTTCTTCTCCACAAAGAACCAACAAAATAATGACTAGATAATAACACTTCGAACAGAACATCTAAGAGAGAACTCTGGAATTCAGCTAAGAAGTGACAGGAAACAGCTGAGGTGTCTAAGGAAAAGGAAGTGAGGCAGATGGCCTCACTGGGATCAGCCAGGAGCCTGGAGAAACTCTCCAGTGTGGAAGAAGAGTGCGTGAGAGATCTCCAGCAGTCCACGTTCCTACTGTGGACTCCTACAGTCCTAGCCATGGGAGAGTCCTTCAACCTGTGGGCCCTGAGACTGGTATAGGGAGCTCCCTGGAGTCCACATGACAACATTGCTGTAGATAGGAAGTAGACATTGGGTCCCACACGACTGTATTCATCCATTTTCACACTAATATAAAAATACTACCCGAGACTGGGTAATTTATAAAGAAAAGAGGTTTTATTGACTCATAGTTCCACATGGGTGGGGAAGCCTCAGGAAACTTACAGTCATGGTGGAAGGAGAAGCAGGCACTTTTCTTCACAAGATGACAGGAGACAGTGTATATGTGTGTGAGTACAGGGAAAAACTACCATTTATAAAACTATCGGATCTCGTGAGAATTTACTATCATAAGAACAGCATGGGGGTAACCACCCCTCTAATCCAATCACTCCTTTCCTTGACACGTAGGGATTACAGATCTCTCCCTCGACACATGGAGATTACAATTCAAGTTGAGCTTTAGGTAGGGACACAGAGCCAAACCTTATCACCCCCCAAGACCCAAGCAGCTGCAGAATGGTACCATTTTGAGAGCTCAGCCCCTACCAGACTGTATCCCCTTCCCCAGGGCCCAACAGCCTCTGCCTCTCCATATCCCTGGACCCCCACTGACATTCTCCTGCATCCACCCAGAGGGCTGCAGTGGTGTGATGCAGGTGGACCCAGTGGAACAGCAGGGTTCCCAGAACTCTAGCCTACTCTGTGTCCTGTATGCCGGGGAAAGGGCAGAGCAGTGCACTGAGGAGGCTGTCCCCCAGACAAAGGGAGCTGAAGTGTGCATGCCCCAGAGCTTGAAACCTGTCTGCCTGGGGCTACCGTCACTGACAGCAACCTTACCCCACCAGCAGCTGAACAACAGCACACTTGCACGTGCCCTGAGGATAGCCTCTCTCAGCCAGCCACCACACGCAGGGACCCAGAACGTACACACTCCCCAGAGCCTGAGAACCACCTGTCTGGGGTAGCTACCACAGACAGCAACTCTGTCTCCCCTCCCTAGCAGCAGGGCCCCCAAGGACTTACATGTGCCCTGAGGACAGGCTTTCCCTGCCCACTGCTGCTGCTGCCACTGCCACCTGAGCACACTGCCCAGAGCCTGGGGATCACCCTGTCCTGCCCACCAAAGCCTTTGCCCATGTACACCATTGAGGGGACCTGGGAACAGGCCTGCCCTGCCTGGCACTGCTCCCCCAGTCCCTGAGCATGCTGCCCAGGAGCCAGAGTATTGCCCCACCCTGTCAGTTGCTCTCAGACCACATGCGTACCACCAGTAGGCCTAACAACAGGCCCAGAAAACCTGCCACCAGCCCCCAGACATGCCATTTGGTCCACCACTGCTGGCATCTGGACACTCCTTCTGGGGGCCTTGAGGATGGGCCCACCCAGCCTGCTCTACCACCACTGCTGACACCCACCCACACATGCCACCTAGGGGCCTGGGGACTGGCCCTCCCAGCCACAATTAACACCAGTGAATGACATCTAGGAGCCCAAGGGTTGTTCTACCATCACTACTATCATTACCCACACCAAGCATGTGGCCCAGGGGCTCAAGGACTCTCCCACCTACCCTGTCTACCACCGACACTACCAGCACCCAAGCAAACCTCCTGGAGGCCCAAGAGTGAGCCTGCCTGCACCTGCTAATAATACCAGTGTTCATGTATGCCACCTGGTGGCCCAATGACAGATCTTCTCAGGCCACTGCTGCCACCATTAGAGCTTGAGGACTGGCCCATCTGGTGTTCTGTCCCCAGCAAAACTTCACCACAGCCACCACCAGCAGCCATAGCCTAAGCCACTAAGAAAATCACAGATACCACTGATAATGTTTGCAACCAAAGACATCGTACACAGACTACACTACTGCACACACCCAGAATCAAAGCCAAAGGGCATTACTCAACTAACACCGTAGGGGAGGACTTTTTCCTGTTAAAAAGTCTTCCCCTAAAAAAAACAATCCAAGGCTGGGTATGGTGGTTCATGCCTGTAAACCAGCACTTTGGGAGGCAGAGGTGGGTGGATCACCTGAGGTCAGGAGTTTGAGACCAGTCTGGCTAACATGGTGAAATCCAGTCTCTACTAAAAACACAAAAATCAGCCAGACACGGTGGCACATGCTTGTAGTCCCAGCTACTTGGGAGGCTAAGGCTGGAGAATCACTTGAACCCAGGAGGTGGAGGCTGCAGTGAGCTGAGATTGTGCCACTGCTCTCCCTCCAGCCTGGGTGACAGAGTGAGACTCCATCTCAAAAAAAAAAAAGAAAAAGAAAAGAGAAAATCCAAAACATTGGAAAAAGTCACTATTATACCACATGTGCAGAAATCAATAAAAGGACACAAAGAAACAAGAAAAAGGGAATATGACACTTCCAAAGGAGCATAGTAATTCTCCAGCAATAGGTTCCAATGAAAAGAAATTTATGAAATGCCTGGAAAATAATTCAAGGTAATGATATTAAAGAAGCTCAGTGAAATATAAGAAAGCACAGATACATAATATAAAAAATAAGAAAAACAATTCAGGATATGAATGAGAAATTTGCTGAAAAGAGAGATACAGAAAAGAGCCAAGAGAAATCCTGGAAATGGAAGATTCAATGAATGAAATAAAAATTCAATCAAGAGCTTCAACAATAGACTAGAATCAAGCACAAGAAAGAATTTCATAACTTGAGGACATGCCTTTTGAAATATGTCAGCCAGACAAGAAAAAAATAAAGAATAAAAAAAATTAAGAACACCTACATGGGACATCATAAAATGACCAAATATTCTAATTTTGGGTGTTCCAAAAGGTGAAGAGAAGTTTAATAGCATAGAAAATCTATTTAACAAAATAATAGCTGAAAACATCCCAAATGTAGTAAGAGATTTAGACATCCAGACACAGGAAGCTCAGCTATCCCCAAATAGATATAACCCAAAAAGGTCTTTTAGGCACATTATAATCTGTCAAAAGTAAAAGACAGTACAGGGGCAGTGGCTCATGCCTGTAATTGTAGCACTTTGGGAAGTTAAGGTGGGCAGATTGCTTGAGCCCAGGAGTTTGAGACCAGCATGGGCAACATGACGGAATCCCATCTCTACAAAATATATGAAAAATTAACCAGGCATGGTGGCACATGCCTGTAGTCCCAGCTACTCAGGAAGCTGAGGTGGGAGGATCACTTGAGCCCAGGGAGGTCAAGGTTACAGTGAGTGGTGATCATGCCATTGCACTCCGGCCTGGATGACAGAGTGAGACCTTATCTTTTTTTTTTTTTTTGAGACGGAGTCTTGCTCTGTCACCCAGGCTGGAATGCAGTGGCTGGATCCCAGCTCACTGCAAGCTCCGCCTCCCAGGTTTACGCCATTTTCCTGCCTCAGCCTGCTGAGTAGCTGGGACTACAGGCACCTGCCACCTCACCCGGCTAGTTTTTGTATTTTTTTTAGTAGAGACGGGGTTTCACCGTGTTAGCCAGGATGATCTCGATCTCCTGACCTTGTGATCCGCCCATCTCGGCCTCCCAAAGTGCTGGGATTACAGGCTTCAGCCACTGCGCCCGGCCCAAGACCTTATCTTAAAAAAAAAAAAAAAAAAAAAAAAAGACAAAGACAAAGAAAATTCTAAAAGCAGCAAGAGAAAAGCATCTAGTGACACATAAGAGAACCCTCATCAAACCAACAGTGGATTTCTCAGCAGAAACATTACAGGCTATGAGAGAATGGGACAATATATTCAAAGTACTGAAAGAAGAGAAAAAACTGTCAGCCAAAGATACTACACCCAACAGTTATCCTTCATAAATAAAGGAGAAACTGAGACTTACCCAGCAAGCAAAAACTGAGGAAATTCATCACCACAAAAATAAGTCCTACAAGAAATGCTTAAGGGAGTCCTACACCTGAAAGTGAAACCACAATATCTACCATCATAAAATCACACAAGTATAAAACTCACAAGTAGAGCAAACACAAGTGAGAAGGAGAAAGGACTCAAATGTTACCACTATAGAAAACCACCAAACCTATGATGAGTAATAAAATAAGAAAAATAAAGAAAAGGATATGTAAAACAACAATGAAACAATTAACATAATGACAAGAATAAACCCTCACATATCAATAATAACCTTGAATGTAAAGGGACTAATTTTCCACTTAAAAGGTTTAGACTAGCTGAATGGATTAAAAAACATAATCCTACTATATGCTGCCTACAAGAAACTCACTTTACCTGTAAAGATACATATAGACTGAAAGTAAATGGATGGGGGAAAAAATTCTATGCAAACAGAAGCCAAAAGCAAGAAGGAATCGCTATACTTACATCAGATAAAACAGGCTTTAAGTCAAAAACAGTTGTTAAAAAAAAGACAAAGAATGTCATTATTTAATGATAAAGGGATCAATTCAGCCATAGGCTATAACAATTCTAAATGTATACGTGTCCAATGTAGAGCACTCAGCTATGTGAAACAAATATTATTAGATCTACAGGGAAAGATAGACTCCAATACAGTCATAATTGGAGACATCAACACCCCACTCTTAGCAGTAGATAGAGCATCTAGAAAGAAAAGCAACAAAGCAACATTGGATTTAAACTGCATTTTAAACAAAATAGACCTAACAGACCTTTGCAGAACATTTCATTCAGGAGCTACAGAATACACATTCTTATCAGTACCCCATGCAACATTCTCCAGGATAGACCATATATTAGGCCACAAAACAAGTGCCAATGCATTTTTTAAAATTGAAATCATATCAAATATCCTCTCAGTCCATACTGGAATAAAACTAGAAATCAATAACAAGAGGAACTTGGGAAACTGTACAAATAAATGGAAATTAAACAACATGCTCCTGAATGACTACAGGGTCAATGAAGAAATTAAGAAGGAAATTTAAAAATGTCTAGAAACAAATGAACATTGAAACACAACACACCAAAACCAATGAGATACAACGAAAGCAGTGTTATGAGGAAAGTTTATAGCAATAAATGCCTATATCCAAAAAGGAGAAAGATTTCAAATAACCAAAAGATGCACCTCAAGGAACTAGAAAAGCAAGAATAAATCAAGGCCAAAGTTAGTAGAAGGAAGGAAATGACAAAGATCAGAGCAGAACTAAAGAAAGACTAAAAAAATACAAAGGGTCAAAAAACAAACAAACAAAAAGTTGTTTTTTAAAAAAAATAAAATTGATAAACTGCTAAACTAACCAAGAAAAAAGCGAAGACCCAAATAAACAAAATCAAAAATGAAAGAGGAGACATCACAACTATACGACAGAAATATAAAAGATCATCAGAGACTACTATGAACAACTATATGTTAACAAACTGAAAAACCTAGAGGAAATAGATAAATTCCTGGATACATACAATGTACCAAGACTGAATAAGGAAGAAATAGAAAATCTGAACAGACCAATAATGAGTAAAAACATTGAATCAGTAATAAAAAGTCTCTCAACAAAGAAAAGCCCAGGACATAATGGTTTCACCGCCAAATTCCACCAGACTGAAAGAATTAACACCAATCTCCTTGAAGTATTGCCAAAAAATGAGAAGGAAATTCCAACTCATTTATTAAGACCTGCATTACCCTGACACCAAAACCAGATAATGACACATTGAAAAAAGAAAACTAGAGGCCCATATTCCTGATGAACATAGATGTAAAAATTCTGAAGAAAATACTGGCAAAACAAATCCAACAGCACAGGAAAAGGTAATGCACCATGATCAAGTGGGATTTATCCTAGGGATAAAACAATGGTCCAGCATACACATCAATAAATGTGATACATCACATCAGCAGAATAAAAGACAAAAACCATATGGCCTTCTCAGTGGATGCTGAAAAAATAGTTGATGAAATTCAACATCTGTTCATGATAAAACCCTCAACAAACTAGGCATAGAAGGAACATACCTCAACACAATAAAGGCCGTATATGACAAACCCACAGCTAACATCATGCTGAATGGGAAAAAGCCAAAAGCCCTTCCTCTAAGAATTTGGATCTGACACAAGGAGATCCATAATTAAATACTATTTGGCGATAAAAAAGAATGAAGCCAGCTGGGCGCCATGGCTCATGCCTGTAATCCCAGCATTTTGGGAGGCCAAGGTGGGTGGATCACCTGAGGTCAGGAGTTCAAGACCCGCCTGGCCAATGTGGTGAAACGCCGTCTCTACTAAAAATACAAAAATTAGCCAGGCATGGTGGCGGGGCCCTGCAATCCCAGCTACTCCAGAGGCTGAGGTGGGAGAATCACTTGAACCCAGGAGGCGGAGGTTGCAGTGAGCCGAGATGGCGGCATTGCACTCCAGTCTGGGTAACAGAGTAAGACTCCATCTCAAAAAAAAAAAAAAATGAGGCGTGTAACTTGTAGCAACATGGATGGAACTGGAGATCATTATGTTAAGTGATATTTGTCACACAGTAAGACAAATATCACATATAGGTTGATCATATGGCAGAAGAGAGTAGAATGATAGTTACTAGAGGCTGGGAAGGATGTGGGTGTGGGAGATGAAGAGAGGTTTGCTAATAGATACGAATATACAGCTAGATAGAAGGAATAAGTACTTAGGCTGTGAATTTCTTAAGAGAAAAAAAGGAGTAAGCTCTAATGTTTGATAGTAGAATAGGGTGACTGTAGTTAACAACAATGTATTACATATTTCAAAATAGTTGAAAGCGAAGACTTGAAATGTTCCCAACACATAGAAATGATAAATGGTTGAAGTGGTGGATATCCTTAATACCCTGACTTGATCATTACACATTCTATGCGTGTAACAAAATATCACATATATCCCATAAATATGTAAAACTATTATGTATTAATAAAAATAAATACAAATTTTTTAAAATTTAGGTAATTTATAACATGCAGCCAGGGTTGAAAGCCAGTGCTCCAATTTCCTGGTCTTTATTATTAAAACCCATGGTTTATGAATCATTATGCTAAGGTCCAGCACAGCAGTACTGGGTGCTCTTGTGAGCCATGGTATCCGAGGGGTGTATCTGAGCCCCAGCTCTCCAATGGTCAGGAAGGACAGGCCGCCTGTGCCTCCAAGGGCAGTCTCTATAGAGTCACAGATCCCCTCAGTGCCGAGAACCTGTCTTGGTTCCTCAAGGGGAACCAAGGGAAGATATTCCAGAGGGCTCATAGGTCAGGGACCTGGTCACTACCCTTTCAGCACAGCTGTAGCTCTCTGTGGGCCCAGAGAAGCCTGATGCCAGCTGCCCCAGGGAAAAGCCCTGGTAGATGCCAAGTGGGAGGAGGAGGTGGTGTGCCCTGGGGGAGAGGGGGAAATGCTACCCAGAGCAACATGGGATTCTTCTGCAGAAGAGAGGTCAATTGCTTACCCTACTGGGACCAACAAGTCTCTTGGCAAAGGGACATCTGAGCTGATAAACACAGGCTCAGTCTTCCAGAATCCACACTGCAGGCTGAAAACTGGAAAGACAGTAGGGAGACGTATTGCTTTCTAGGTGTTTTGCCCAGAATCTCCCTGCTGGTAAAGCACTAGGGTGGGTAGTAGGACTCACTCTTTGATCTTTGGCAAGTCCCTCCTCCTCTCTGGGCAGTTTCCATTCTATATAATGAAGCAGTTGAATCAGCTCACTCTTACGGTCTCTTCTGGATGCTGCTGCAGGGTCTACATGATTCCTAATGAATGATTTCCCCTGGAGAAGCTGCACATCTGTGCTCTGCCCCAGTATTTGACTGGAAGATAGAATTTCAAGTTGCCTCCTGGACCTGTCCTTTCCTTTCAGATTCCAAGGTCACAGCCCTGTCTGATGGTCATCCAGTCCTGATTCACTTCCCTCATCTGAGTCCCTGGTGATCCTTCCTCCAGGAAGCTCAGCCTCACCTCAGGTCCTGCAGGATTTAAATGGCCTCATCACTCACAATCCAGGGAGGTGTGGTGTGGAATCTTCCTCAAGGACCCTGGGTTTTGAGCAGCAGAGGTGTCACCCTCTGTTGCCCACTTAAGGCTGTCCCCAAGGTCCAGGATCTCAGGGCAGCTCTGCTGAGCTACGAATTTCTCTGGACTCACAGGACTGTTACAAGTTTGAGGATGCAGACTGGGATTCTGCTTGTCTCCTCCCAAAGCCTGATCCTCCCAGGCTCAGGCCTCCTGAATAACCAGCCCTATCGGTCCTTCACTGAGTTTCCTATCCCTTTCCCTAACCAGAAAACTTTTCTCATTTGGAACCTTGGACATAACACAGGCCTTTCTTGTCCCCCTCATAACTGAGTTTCTTCAACAGCCTCCTAACCTGCTTCCTTAAGGCTCTCTTTCTTCTACCCCCTATACCACACTACAGATTCATCTCCCTAAAACAGTCCTGCCTTGGGCCAGCTGGCACTTTTGCTCAAAAACCTTCAATGGGATATGAAGACCTCTGCACTCAGTTCAAACTCTCTGCCAACCATTTGGGGCCCAGAGGCCTAGAGCCTCCTGGTTTAGGGAGCCCCTTCTGTGCATCTAGGTGACCCCCACCCCGCAGTGCAGCAGTCTTGTCTATCTGCTTCATTGTCTTAGCCTGTGTGTGCTTCCCCAGCTTGTCATGTCTTCCCCTCTCTCCCTCCATTTTAAAAATTCCATCATCCAGCCAGGCACAGTGGCTCATGCCTATAATCCTAGCACTTTGGGAGGCCGAGGTGGGAGGATTACCTGAGGTCAGGAGTTCAACACAAGCCTGGCCAACATGGCAAAATCCTGTCTCTACTAAAAATACAAAAATTAGTTGGGCATGGTGGCACATGCCTGTAGTCCCAGCTACTCAGGTGGCTGAGGCAGGAGAATCTCTTGAACCTGGGAGGTGGAGGTCACAGTGAGCCGAGATTGTGTCATTGCACTCCAGCCTGGGCAACAAAAGTGAATCTATCTAAAAAAAAACACACACAAAAATTAAATTAAAAATAAACAAATAAACAAAAATTCCATCATCCATTCAAGGTCCTGCTCTGTCCCTACCTCTGCCAAAAGTCTGTTCAGACTATTTCAGCACATACTGGCCACTTCATCCTTTTGTTTCTTTTCTGACTCCGTCAGTACCGTTATTTCAGTTGTACTTAAAGATACTGAGTTCCTTGAGGGTGGAAACTGACTTATACTCGTTTTGTGCACAGTGGGGTGGTAGACAGACACTCACGGCTGCCCACCCAACAGCATTGGGCTAGGACCACTGAACCACAGCATCCCCCAAGGCTCATTTGTAAGCCGGTGAGACCTCAGAAACAAGCCCTAGAAGCTCATAAATACATAGGGCTTGGTTTTGTTTCATTTCTGATAGTTTCACCGAGTCAATGACCAACAATTAATGCTTTAGAAGAAGATAATGTTCTCTGATAATGGACCTACCCACTCATATAATTCTGGAAAATATGCCTTCCTGACCTCTCCAGGCAATCAGCTCATACCATGAAATACAAAATCCACACATGCATAACTGTGAATGTTACTAACGATCATAAAACCATCCAACTCCTTCGGAAATCCAAGCCTTATTTCCGATACAAATTACCCCCTGCCACAGACTGGGTTATTCAGGATAGAAAGAAGTATTTCCTTTCCTTTGTTAAAATTTACCAGTCATTAATTCTACTGAATGAGAGGCTTCTCATATTATGGACAAGTTGAAGCTTTTTCCTGAGGGGAGAGCTGCATATGGAAAGTTCCCTGCTCAGTTCTAGAGATGTCCAGCAACAGTCTTTGATAACCTAAAAGAGTTCTCTGTTGGTTCCATTAATACCCATCTGTAAGTACAAGTTGGTACCTTGGCTGGGTAGGAGCTGGGATCTGTATGCTCATGGATAGCAGGGTGAGGCAACATATCAACTCTCACCCCCAACCCAGTATCTACTTGCAAGCACTGATCAAAATGATTGGGAAATAGTTTGGTAAACTCTGGGATAACACATAGTTTGCCTGACCATACTCCACTGATTCCCAGTGTTCTGGGAGCTCCCTTTCCTTTAACCCCTCATACTGCCACTGTTTACATTTCAATAGGAGCAGACAAGTTCCTACTGAATGACTGTGGTCATCTTGCCCACTGTTGAATGGATCAGCACCTGATCAAAACTGGGTCAATCAATTAAGACATCTTCCCAAATATTTGAAACTAGAACTAAAAGAGATCAGCTTCTCCCTGGAGTTCGGACATGCAAACTCAGGAGTGGTCAATGGCCATGTTTTCTGCAAAAGACCATATACAAAAATAGAGAAGTACAGAGGGAAACAGATGCAAGTTGGAGGGAAGGGGTGCTGTGGGCTTCCTATCCCCTTTTCTAGTATCTGTTCATAATCTAGATCTGAGGTCTGGCTGTGTCTCTTCCTTTCGTTTCCAGGAAACATCCCTGATCCTATAACGAATTTCCTTCATTTAAAAAAAAATTTACACTCACTCGAGTGGATTTTTGTGATTTTCTACCAAAACACTCCTAACACACATGACATTGGGCATTAGATAATCGTTAAAAGTTTGCATATAGGCCTAGGTATGGTGGCTCATGCCTATAATCCAGCACTTTGGGAGGCTGAGATTAGAGAATCACCTGAGCCTAGGAGTTCAAATCAGCCTAGGCAACATAGTGAGACCCTGTCTCTACAAAAAATTTTAAAATTAGCCAAGTGTGGTGGCACATACCTGTAGTCCTAGCTACACAGGAAGCTGAGGTGGGAGGATCACTTGAGTCAGGGAGGTTGAGGCTGCAGTGAGCTGTGATATCACTGCACTCCAGCCTGGGTGATGGAACAAGACCCTATCTAAATAAAATAAAAATTTGCTTATAAATAATTTTTAGTATCAAGGGAAATGGCTTCTGACATCATGATAGGTCATTAAAAAGCAAGCTATAAAATTATATTAAATGTAATCTTAACAGTATAAAACAATGGAGGAGTTAAAAACCATCAAAACATTATTTGTGATTATTTATTTCTTTTTTGAGACAGGGTCTTGCTCTTTGCCCAGGCTGGAGTGCAGTGGTGTGATCTCAGCTGACTGATACCTCCACCTCCCAGGCTCAAACAATTCTCATTCCTCAGCCTCCAGAGTAGCTGGGATTACAGATGCATGCCCCCACACCTGGCTTATTTTTGTATTTTTAGTAAAGATGGGGCTTCGCCACGTTGGCCAGGCTAGTGTTGCACACCTAGCCTCAAGTGATCTGCCTGCCTTGACCTCCCAAAGTGCTAAGATTATAGGCGTGAGCCACCATGCCCAGCCTATTTGTGATTCTTTCTAAGTAGTGGAATTGCAGGTGAATTTTATTTTCTTCACTGGGTCTTTTTTCTCTATGTACTTTACATATTTTTTATAAAAGTATGTATTAATTTTATAATCATAAAATAAGATTTGTTTAAAAGTCAACATATTTAAGAATATTTCCCTGCTTCCTTCTCCTTTCCCAAAAAGTCTGCAGTGGAAGACCCAGTTGGAGTCCATGTGTGTTCACCAATAAAATGTAACCATGTCTAGAGAACTTGGAGGGATCTGTTGGCACAAGGGGATAGGAGCCTGCTAGTAGAAAACTCACTCGGCACAAGAGTCCAGATACCAAGCTGGTCCACTGATGGAACCTTGGTTTTCAAGTGAGGTATAATTCCATATATAGCTGAGTGTCCATCCCTCAGACCTGCTCCAGCCAGTCTCTGTGGCTCAGGGCACAGCAAGAGAGTGTGAATTAAAATGGAAAGGGCTCTTTCACTGAAAATTCAGGGACACAAAGGGGTATACACAGCTCTCACTTGGGGTTCTTCCAATAGAGCATAACATTTCAAGGAGTACAGATACTGTAACCCTTGCTCATTTTGCTATAGACCACTATACCACTTTGACACTACTGGCACTGGTGTGGATGATGGTGACAACGAACAAGGCATGGCAGAGGTGGCAGCGTCCAGGAGTAGCAGCGGTCATGCATGTGAGCTACAGCAGATGCAGCGACAACTTCTAATTAATGCAGAGGAGTGGAAGAGTCCCACAGATCTGCAGTGATGTCCGGCAAAGGCCAATGCTCAGTGGAAAGGCAGGTTCAGTGTTAGAAGGACAGGAGAAGAGAAATTAGGATAGAAGGGAAGGAACAAAATGTTAGTAGCTGACTGGATGGCTGAATGGAAAGCTGCAAGCTAAAGCTACCCCAGAAACCCTTAGTAGATGGCTAATGCCTTGTTAAGAATTTTACCACCTGGCCATTCCTGCTAAAGCGAAGGTTGGAAAAGCAACTTTTCCTTTTTTTTTTTTTTTTTTTTTTTTAATACGGAGTCTCGCTCTGTTGCCCAGGCTGGAGTGCAATGGCACGGTCTCTACTCACTGCAACCTCTGCCTCCTGGGTTCAAACAATTCTCCTGCCTCAGCCTCCTGAGTAGCTGGGATTACAGGTGCCTGCCACCACGCTCAGTTATTTTTGTATTTTTAGTAGAGACCGTGTTTCACCATATTGGCCAGGCTGGTCTCGAACTCCTGACCTCGTGATCTGACTGCCTCAGCCTCCCAAAGTGCTGAGATTACAGGCATCAGCCACTGCACGCGGCCAACTTTTCCATTCTTAATCTAGAAGCAAGCAAGGAGGAGGGAGTGTTCAGACTGAGTATTGACTTGATAAAGGTGATTAAAAAGTCAGTATCAGATTAGGGCTGGGCGTGGTGGCTCATGCCTATAATCCCAGCAATTACGGAGGCCAAGGTAGGAGGATCCTTGACCACAGAAGTTTAAGGCTGCAGTGAGATATGATTGCACCACAGCATGCCAGCCTGGGTGACAGAGTAAGGCCTCATCTCTAAAAAAATTTTTTTAGTTAAAAATAATCAGTATCGGATTAAATATAGGCAGGTATTATGGGGAAAAATCTAGAAGGGTTCTGCATTCAGATTAGGTTTATGAAGCATAAAAAGAAAATATCCCTATATCAAAAGATAGTGAATGGGCATTCATTTATATATTTTAAGTTAAAATATTTAACACATGCTTATGTCATTCTTTATAATACCTCACAGTAACTGACAATTTCCAACTTGTCAACTATAGATCCTATCACAACTGGTAGATTGAGCAGACCTCTATTATATCCTTCTTATTTTGAAAGTAGCTTTATTCTTTTAAAGATTTAGGCTTATTATAAATATTGTGATCATACAGAAATGTACAAAGAATAAAGTAAAATGCAACTATTAGGGTGAATATTCTTCCAGACATCCCTCCATGTGCACCTATTAAAATATTATACAAATGGGATCATGCTGTTCTGTTATCTCTTTTTTGCACTCAATTATACATGTGATAGGCAAATTTTCATATCATCAAATGAAGATCTACATCATCATTTATATATTGTCTATATGGAAGTGCCATAATTTCTTTATATTTTTTAAACCAATGCTTCAGCCATCCACTTTTAACTGTTATAAACAAGGCTGAGAGGGAAAGACTTGTCTTTAGATCTCCATTTGTTTCAGCAATGATTGTCCAGGGGTAAATTACAAGAAGTGAGATCACAGGGTCAAAGGTACACTCATTTAAAATGTTCATTCCTGCCAGCCCAGTGCACTGCAGAAAGGCTGGGCCAATTTATGTCACCACCAGCAGAGCATAAAAGGGCCGGGCTCCAGCCCCTCACCAGTCCGAGATTTTGTCATTCTTCTGTTTCCTAGAGAAAAACTTCAGAAGGATTCTCTTCATCCATCTTTTGTCTACTGTGTTCTTTTTTGCAGATGCTTTTTTGCATAGGTTTCATGCTGAGTATTTTTCTGCCTATCTTTAATGGAGAGCAGTTCTCTTAGGGTTTACCATTTGCTTGAAAATGCTATGCACGAAGTCTCCTTGACTCCTTTTCGTGTTGGTTTGCTTTTGCATCTTCTATTTGAATCTTCGCTTAGCATTTAAGTTGCAAGCCTAGAATCTAATCATGATTTTCCCCTGTTTATTTGCCAGAAAGACTTGGTGAAGGCAGAGAGCCTTGATTTCTCTCCTAAATTGTTGCCTTTTCTGCCATCTGGACAACTTGGTCAAGTTGGAGAAGTCTGGGTTTTGCCTTGTTTCCCCTCTTCTGGGTAGGCTAATGAGAGGTGCGTGAGCGATGACAGGTGGTTCCTAGAGTGAATCTGCTTCTTTTAAAAAGAGAGTGAGCCAACTGAGACCAACACAGACAAAAACCCAGCTGCACCAACATGTTCCTGGCTAACTGGATCCTACCTGAGAAGGCCCATCTTCTAGATAGCTGGTTCCCAAGCAATATCCCCAGCTGGCCCCTCAGAAAGTATCAGGCCTGTCCTTGGCTAATCCCACAGCTTAGGGTTGACATAATTCTATCTGACCCAGTCTCCAGGAAGACTCAAAGACTTCTCAGCTAATAGCTCTGTCCTAACATCTAGAACCACACCGTCAAAGATGAGATGGTACCCCTGATTTCCACAATCCTCTCCTTTGGGACACAGAGCATGCCATCCCTGATTGCACCAGACACAGTTACTCCCTGCCCATGGGCTACTCTTTCTTCTCAGAAAGACTCAGGGCAACTGTGGGGTCTCCTGAGAAAGCCATCTAGAAGTAATAGCACCAGGACTGTCAGAGGATGTCATCCATGACCACGGTAGGTGGGCAAGAAGCAGAGTTAGTTTCCTGTTCAGAATCAGAGCCCCAGAAACTGGCAGGACATTCCTGTGAGAATCACAGTTTGTTTTAAAAATCTCACCTACCAGCTACTTAAGAAAATACAGATGGACAAGTACACCCCAAGACCAAGGTCACTGATTGATTCAGTAATACCTCTTGGCCCTCCACCTCCGTATGAATTTGTTATTGCTGCCATGACAAATTCCCACAAATGTGAGGGCTCAAAAAAAAAACATACCCATTTATTATTTCACAGTTTGCAGGTCTGGAGTTTGACATAGGTCTTACCAGACTACAAGGTGTCAGCAGAACTGTGTTCTTTACTGGAGGAAAGTCACTTACAGGTTCATGAAGGTTGCTGGCAGGGTCCAGTTGCATGTGGTTGTAGCACTGGGGTCCTTATTTCCTTGATGGCTGTTGGCCAGGGGTCATTCTCAGGTTTTAGAAGCCATCCACATTCCTTCACTTCTCCCTCATCTTTGAAGCCAGCAATAAAGGGTCAAGTCCTTCTTGGGCCTTACCTTTCCTGTCTTCTCTTTTGCTGCATCTCTCACTCTTCAACTAGGAAAGATTCTTCTACCTTTTTTTTTTTTTTTTTTTGAGACAGAGTCTTGCTCTGTCGCTCAGGCTGGAGTACAGTGGCGCGATCTCAATCTCGGCTCACTGCAACCTCCACCTCCCAGGTTCAAGTGATTCTCCTTGCCTCTGCCTCCTGAGTAGCTGGGATTACGGGTGCCTACAAACCACCCCCCACTAATTTTTGTATTGTTAGCAGAGATGGGGTTTCGCCATATTGGCAAGGATAGTCTTGAACTCCTGGCCTCAGTAATCTGCCTGCATTGACCTCCCAAAGTGCTGGGATTACAGGTGGGAACCACTGTGCCTGGCCAATTATTTCACTTTTAATGGTTCATGTGATTACACTCAGCCTACCTGGCTAATCCAGGATAATCTTCTCCCCATATATATATATATA
>NC_045439.1:82988303-83130935 GCF_002776525.5 Piliocolobus tephrosceles
TTTTTTTTTTTTTTTGAGACAGAGTCTGACTCTGTCACCCAGGCTGGGGTACAGTGGCGG
Source organism: Piliocolobus tephrosceles (assembly GCF_002776525.5). Lineage (NCBI taxonomy): Eukaryota > Metazoa > Chordata > Mammalia > Primates > Cercopithecidae > Piliocolobus > Piliocolobus tephrosceles. The sequence continues at coordinate 82,988,364 of NC_045439.1, forward strand.
GATCTCAGCTCACTGCAACCTCCACCTCCTGGGTTCAAGTGATTCTCATGCCTCAGCCTCCTGAGTAGCTAGGATTATAGGCACCCACAACCACACCCCACCAAGTTTTATATTTTTAGTAGAGGTGGGATTTCGCCATATTGGCCATCCTGGTCTTGAACTCCTGGCCTCAAGTAATCCACCGGCCTTGGCCTCCCAAAGTGCTGGGATTACAGACATGAGCCACTGCACCTGGCCCATCTTAAGATCTATAACCTTAATTGCATCTGTAAAGTCTCTCTTGCCATGCAAATTTAATATATTCACAGGTTCCAGGGATGAGGCAAGGCCATCTTCGGGGGCCATTATTCAGCCTACCATGGCCCTTTTGGCCAAGATTAATCCAGGAGTATGAATCCCTTAGAGATAATTCTAAGGAAGACCCACATGATTTCCTCTCCTCCATCCTCCTCCCACAACACACCCATCCCTGGGAACCAGTTGGCCAGACCTCCCAGCTGAATATTTCACCAGACTCATGCCACAATGCATCACTATCAAGGCGAGGCTGAGCACCTGGCACAGCTGACTCCCTCTGGAGAGCTGGTACAAGGCTGGTACTTTCACCCCAAGCCCTGAATGGCCTGTCTGCTCACTGCTGTTTCCTGAAGCTCAGCCAATATGCCTAGGAGGATCCCAAGGATTTTGGGCTTCAGTCCAACATGCCCATAAGCAGAAGGCTCTGCTTTCCCTTTGCAGAAGACGGTTAGAGGCTTGGGTTAGGGTTTCAGAGGAATTATAAATAGTAAAATGGCATTACCGCTAAGGACCCAGGAAGGCTAAAATATTGTCCTGCCAATCATTCAGTGCCCCTTGGCCTCTCATATAAGGAGGAATAACAGGATGTGAATTACATTTTTTTTTTTTTTTTTTTTTGCTAGCCTTATTGGTAGCTGACATGTCAATGCAAAAGCTGGAGAAAGAATAACTGTATCAGGTGGCTGCTTCCCTACTTCCCCTCTCTTGAATCTAAATCTGGTGGCAGCACACACAAGTACACATGCTAAGGAGAGAGCAGACCCCAACTGAACTTACTTATTGACTACATATCCAGGAACAGAGAGGCATGGCCAGACCCACACTGAGGTGGCAGCATGACCTGGGTCTGCTCACCACATACAGAAAGGAAGCAAAAGCACAGGAGGCCCCAAAGACCGAGACTTCCTAGGACCAAGGCAGGACAGAGGAGAAAAGGTGTTGCCTTTAATGTACAGTGACCTGGCGGTTTACCAATAAAATGTGGCCCAGTGAATATTCTGGACTCTGACCTGTGAGATTAGCACCTGTTCTTCCTTTGGGCAGGGAGGGGAGCTGGGAAGGAGTTAGAAAGAGGCTGTACTGGTGTGTGCAGAGCGGACAGTGGAGGGTTTCACTAGTGCCTGCCTCCATCTGCTTCTGATCTCAACCCAGTGGCTGCCCCTAGGTTTCTGGGGTTGGACGATGAGAGTACTATTGACCCACGCACTTGTGAGCCAGGCACCTTGATAATCAGATGCCCAGCAGCTGTGAGATGTAGCTGATCATGGCCACCAGTGGAGGAATATATCACCCAGAGAAGGCCATTTAACCAGAGACATGCAATGGTGTAGCCGCTCTGAGACCTTCTGGTCTGCAATGCTGGGGTGAGCTGCTCCCTGAAATGCCAAAGATATCCTAAACTCCTGAGATTCAAAAGACCATGCAGACTCTTTTGCACCAAATTTCTGTACAGAGATCTTTCTGGCTTGGATTTGGGGAATGCAGACAGTTTCCCATGTTCAGTGAATTATCAAGATTCTCTCCAGAAAGTTTTCACTGATGCCCGGGTCAGAGTTTGATGTCCTACCTGGTGCTTTCCTGCCTGCCCCATACTGCACTGAAATCACCTTCTGTTGGTCTGTCTTGCCGAGACTAGCTTGGTTTTGGAGACCCTAACCCAGCAGCGCTGGAGGAATGAAGACACACATGCAGAAATATAGAGTGTGGAGTGGGAAATCAGGGTTCTCACAGCCTTCAGAGCTGAGAGCCTCGAACAGAGATTTACCCACATATTTATGGACAGCAAGCCAGTGATAAGCCTTGTTTCTATAGATTATAGATTAACTAAAAGTATTCCTTACAGGAAATAAAGGGATGGGTCTGGCTGGTTATCTGCAGCAGGAACATGTCCTTAAGGCACAGATCGTTCATGCTATTGTTTATAGTTTAAAAATGCCTTTAAGCGGTTTTCCAACCTGGGTGAACCAGGTGTTCCTTGCCCTCATTCCGGTAAACCCACAGCCTTCAGCGTGGGTGTCATGGCCATCACGAACATGTCACAGTGCTGTAGATATTTTGCTGATGGCTAGTTTTGAGGCCAGTTTATGGCCAGATTTGGGGGCCTGTTCCCAACACTGTCTCCCCTAATAAATTGTGAATTCCTCGAAGACAGGGACTGCTTTTTCTCCATTTTTTCCCTAGCCTAGTGGAGGATGTCACACAGTAGGGACTTAGCTAGTGGCTGCTGGTGGACGCTAAATGATTGAAATAGCTATCCTACCCCACCCAATCCCAGGCTGGGTTCCTGGCACAGGCTGGCATTTGTACATGAACACCATGGCTGCTTGTTCCACTGTGGCCTCAGCTCCCACAGCATGTTTCTCCTACAGCTGAACCTGGCTGGCAATGCAGGCACAAGAGCCCCCGGAGGGAGCCAGTAGTCATCATAGCCAAAGGCCTTTGGGAAGCCTTCATAGCATCTGGGTAGGCCTTGCCAACCTCGAGCTCCCCAGGCTTTGCACTTTTTAGGACAGCCTTTGTCATGGTCTGACAGAGGGTCTTTTTCAAGCTCTCCCTGTCTCACACTATTTGATCCAGTCATACTGAGCTTTCATATTGGAACTCTCTAGGACCTATTCAACCTAGGCAAGCAGATCTCTTTTATTTTATCACATTGTTGAAGATACCAGAACTTTAGGACTAATGATTGATCTCAGAGGTTGGAATGCTCAGCCAGCCTGCCAGTCGGATCTCCTCCTGGTACTTTGCTGCCCTTCCTCTTGTCTCGATCTCTGTCTGCTCCACTGATGCCGATCACTTGGTCCTTTCATCCGAGAAGGAATAAGAATGGAATTAGGTGCTTTGTATAGTTCACTTTATAAAAGAAGGGGAAGAGCTTTTAAAAATTCCCTACCAAGCTTGACCCACTAGGCAATAACTCTTACTCCATCTCATTGCTTCATGAAATTTCATTGACTCCCTGCCCCCTCCATCTCCCTGCTCCACCCTAGGCTACTTCCTTGGCACTGATCTCATTCCAAGGACTGGGCCAGGCCCATGGGTACACATAGCTAACCATTTCCCAGTCCCTGGCTTTCAGCCACCATTCAAGCCTGGTTCCCTGCTCTCCCCACCGCTTCTCCAGTTCTACTCTGATTTGGGCTATATAGATGGAAAAGGGATCAGCTGGGTGACTAGGCAGGGAATGAATCCCAGGACTGTAGGATACTTATTGACACAACACTGGGGTAGTGGAGACTCACAGAAAATACACAAAGCCTTCTACTTTTTAATCTACCTTCCCTGTTCTCCACCTGAGTATAATTTCATCATCTGCTCAGATTGGAAGTCATATGGCCTCCTTGTTTGTTTTTCTCATCTTACTTTACCCATAGTTTTGGTAAGAAATTGGTGAGGAGGGTTGGCTCTTGGAAGTTTTTGAGCAAAAGATGACATGATCAGAGTTGCTCTGTGGTAAAACTATGTGAGGATGGAGGAAGCTGAAGACCAGTTTGAGGTTACTCATCTAGGTCAAGTGAGGGATCTAAACTTGAATAGAAGTAGGGTATGACAACATGGGGACATTGATGGTAAAACAGGTGCAAAATATTGTGGAAGGAGAACTGCTAGAGGTATGAGGAATTGGATGTGAAATTTGTGGAGAGGGAAGAATCTGTGAAAACACTAAGATTAACAGCTTGGATAATGAGGACTATAGTGGTGACATTAACAAAACACTGAACACAAGTAATATGTGTTTCTAGGGATTTTTTTTTGTTTTTTGAGATGGAGTTTCACTCTTGTTGCCCAGCCTGGAGGGCAATGGCACAATCTTGGCTCACTGCAAACTTCGCCTCCCAGGTTCAAGCGATTCTCCTGCCTCAGCCTCCCAAGTAGCTGGGATTACAGGCGGGCACCACCATGCCCGGATAATTTTTTGGGTTTCACCATGTTGGCCAGGCTGGTCTCAAACTCCTGACCTCAGGTGATCCACCCACCCAGGCCTCCTAAAATGCTGAGATTGCAGGCTTGAGCCAGCATGCCCAGCCTAGGGGATCATTTTGAGCTCATTTTGTGATCTATATAGTTTGAGTAGGATCTCCAGACATAGCACTCTAGGAAGCAAAGAGGAATACTGGGCATCAATTTGAGAGAGGGGAGGATCACAGTTATAGCTACAGACATCATCTACATAGAGAGAACACTTAAACATAAAACAGAATGAAAGCTGCAAAGAAAACATTCTCAGGTTATCCCCTCTGCCTGGAATGCCCTTTCTTCTCACACCTGCTGCTCCAGGTATGTATTGTTGCATGACAACCCCAAAACTTAGTGACTTCAAACAACAATTATTTTATTGTAAACTTTCATGGTTTTGAGGGTTGACTGGGCTTAGTAGGGTGGTTCTTGCTCAGAATGTCTCAAGTGACTATCACCAGTCAAGTTCTTACGGCTGAAATAATCTCACGCTCTCTTCGTCTCTCCTGTTTCTCCAGCATGGTGGCTCAGGAGGTCAGGGTAGCCAGACTTCTCACATGGAGGCTCCAAACACATGTCACAAGTGAGCTACAGCAAGGAGGAAGCTATATCTCCTTTTATGACCTAGCCTCAGAAGTCAGGCAGCATTACTTCTGCCACATTCTACTCTTCAGAGAGGCAATCATAAAAGCTCCCTCAGGTTCAAGGGGTGAGGATATAGACTCTACCTTTGGATGGGTGAGTGGAAAGTTTCTATAAGGGCGTGTGGCACTGGAAATTTTTTTTTTATTCATTCTGGGAAAATCTGTCTTCTCTTCCAAAACTCAATACAAGAAGCCACCCCAAATCCTCATGCTTGGTGTAACTCCCACCCTTCGGTAGCCTTCCAGCATTTTACACCCTACGACAATGTTCAGCACTACAGGCATCTTCATCTGCTTATACACGTAGCCATCTGACTCAATTGTAAGCTTCTATAAGTTAAGACCCAGGTCTCGCTCTGTTTTGGTGGAGCGCAAAGCAGCAGGTAGATCTGGATTGTTGATTTAGATGTAATTCCAAAAATAGGAGCAGAAGACTGTATACAGAATGTTAGTGAAAGCTGTGTTTGAGACACAGGAAATGAAATAGACCATGGAGACTTTGAGGGGAGTTTTTTCAAAACCAAACCATAATAGTCTTGGCAAAAATATTGTGGGCATTTCCCCTACCTATGAAAACTGTTGCTGAATAAAAATTAACCATATCTATGATAACTAGCAACAACCAAAAACCCTCCACAATTAATGCTTTGTAAGCAATAGCTACTGAACAAGTTTCTTATTTTCATAACAGGGAACTTCTGAATAGTCAAACATTAGAAGAAATCTTAACCATAAAACAGAACCAAATTTGCCAGGATTGTTTTCCCCATCCAAAACTTATGGTATAATAAGGCATAGCACAATCAAATTTATCAATGATTAAATAATCTTAAAATAAGACTAAGATACCATTTTTTGCCTATCAAATCGGGAGAGCTTTTAAAAATATTTGTAAAATGGCCCAATGCCACCAAATGAACGTTCAGACATTTCTGACAGACGGGAGACTTGGCCAAGCCTTCTGGAAGATAAAGAACTGTTAAGAGTTCACTCCCTTTCATTCAGGAATTCCACCACTAGAAATTTATTCTAAGAAAATAATCCTGGGTAGGGCAAAAATTCATATCAAGGATGCTCAACAAAGCAAAATGCTGGGAACAACTAAATGTTCAAATAGAGCTTGGTTAAATAGATTATGGTTAATTCACTTGCTGAAACATTATGAAGCCATTAAAAAAATAACATTTTTGAAAACTCTTTTCAAGAGCATGCTTACACATTGATGTTCTCTGTAAATAAAACAGAATACAAACTGCACCAATTATAGGAAGCAGTATGATCCCAATTTTGTTTAAAAATTATATATGTACCGAGAAAAGACTAAAAACACATTCCACAAAATGTTAACAGTAGTTATGTCAGAGTGATAGAATTATAGGACGTTTAAACTGTTTTCCCTATGCTTTTCTGACTTTTTTTTTTTTTAAACAATAAACATGTAATACTTTTGTAACCAAGGAGAAAAATGTATTTTTTGAAAAAAAGCCCAGGAATTGCTTCTGTGACTAGGTGATTAACAAAATGGGGGAAATGTTTTTCTGGAAAAAAATTAAATAATTTATGGTGAAGTTCTTGGTATAGAATAACTCACACTTTCAAAAAAACCTAACATGCAAGAAAGCAGCCTGGACACAGACAGAAGCGCTATCTGTGAGGTGTGAAATTTCACACATGCCAAAGCCTGTGTAGGTCCCACAGTGTATTTCCTTTAATGACACATGGGAACTTGTAAGTTCTCTGGCTGTAACTAAGACACATCTTAATGGGCGGCAGGAGTGCTAAGCTCTGCTTTTCCCGTTCTACCCCACACTTCCCTAGTAACAAGGAACAAGTTGATTAACCTCTTTGAGCTCTTCAAGTCCCTCTCTGATATGGAAATCCACTAACATCAATAGGGCACCTAAGGGCAAAAGTGGAAGAAAATAAACACTACAAATAAGGTGGCTTTAGATAGAAGCCCAGGCCAGTGCAACAGGGACATTACACAGCTGTCTCCAACTGAACTGCCAACACTCTTGGCGGAGAGTCTGCCCAGGGTCTCGTTTCATACTCCTCTCATTGTAACACTGCTGTAGGCACCCAGGGAACAGCTGAGCTTTCTGCAGGCAAATAGAGCTGCCTGGGGCCCACCACTGCTCCTCCAATAAGACAGGAACTAGTTACCACAATGCCATAAAGCTATCTGCCCTCGGCTGTGCATCAGAAGTGGTGACAGGCTCATAAAACCTGACTTCCCTGTGTATACCAAATGCCAGCCCTAAGGGAATATATGGTCAGTATTCAGGCCTTTCCGAGTTTGCAAATAAGCCAGATCCTAAATCTTGTTTGTAAAGCATCATGAGGAACCTGAAGTACCAGAGAAACCAACCATGTTCTAAATGTAGTACAGACATGGCACATAGTAGACGCTCAATAAATATTTGATGACCAGTGATGGCCAAGTGGAGGCCAAGGTCCAGTTCTAGCCCTTAGAAGCATTTGAACAAAATGTAGCTGCAAGCTGCATATTTTTCAACATAGGAAACAATTTTGTTTAATACCAGCAACTAAAAGACGACTATCCACAGGATTAAATAATTGAATAATTAGTCTTAACTATATTTATCTAAATCCGTTTATGGAGAAGAAAGCAGATTTAACTAGAGAAATATGAGAATGTAGACTGCGGAAAGACTAAGGCAGAATCTAGGCGGTTTCAAGGACTTTAAAGATGAGTGACACTACGCTATTTTACTTTTCATGTCCTTTATATAAACAGCACTTTCTTTTGGCTGGCAGCCAAGTTGGGCGTCATTTTACAGTGATTACAAGGGAAAAGAGGAGAAATGAGAATGAAGCCATGTTAATTCCATGCTGAAACAGTATGGAGTCACATGGTCCTCCTGTCAACACACCCTGGGAAGAGCCCAGCCAGGACCACCACACAAATCTAAGATTTAAGACCTGGTTGGGCCACTCACCAGCTCTGTGACTTGGGACCAGAAACATTCTTCCTGGAGCTTTAATCTCTGAAGCATAAGAGTACCCGTTCCATTAAGCCATTGGGAGGGTTAAATAAGATCACGCATTTAAGCACTCTTACACTGGCACATAATAAATGCTAATTATGGTTATCATTATTAGAAATGTGTTCTAACCTTTTCCTCTAAGTTTCCAGAGGGTGGGACCCATGTGTTCATCTCATTTACTACTGTATACTCAACGGTAGTAAACCTGGCATGTGGCAGGGATTTAACAAATATTTGTAGGGGACAATCTGCTTGTTCTCCTTTTTTTCCTCTGGTCAGTGACAAAGTGTTTTTCTGCATCTATCTCTGTCATTTTTTTGCTCAAGTGGTTTATAATTGTAGACATCATGACATTTCATCCTTAAATATTTCACTGTGTCTCTAAAAAATAAGGACATTTTCTTCATAATGATATCATATCCAAAATTACTAATTTATAAATATGTAACGCCTACACTGTATTCAGTTCTTCAGTAATTCCCCCAAAATATCCATTACAGCTCATTTCCTTATACCAGCTTTATTCCTTGACCAAATAAAGGATCAAAATTACATTCGGTGATCAGGTCTTTTAAATCTCCTTTGATCTAAAAATAGCACCTCCACTCCTTTTTGCTTTCTATGACATTGACTTACTGAAGATACAGCTGTCCCTCAGTATCCATGGGTGATTGGTTCTAGGATGCCTGAGGATACGAAAATCCGAGGATGTTCAAGTCCCTCATATCAAATGGTGTAGTATTTGCATATACCCTAAACATATCCTCCCATATATGTACTTCAAATCATTTCTAGGTTACTTACAGTACTTAATACAATGTAAATGCTGTATAAATAGTTATCGTATTGCTTTTTAATTTGCAGTATTGTTTTTATTTTTAGTATTTCTGATGCAGAATTGGTGGAATCCAGAGATACAGAAAACCAACCGTACTGTAGAATGTTCCACTTTTTCGATTTGCCTGATTGATTCACGACTGAGGTGATGTCTAACCAATTCCTGTCTCCCCTGTATTTCCCATGAGATGGAAATTAATTCTACAGTCTTGATGTGATTCAGGTAAAACCTTTTTATCCAGAAAACCTCATAGATGATGCTATGTACTTAGCACTGTATCACACAAGGAGGGATGTCATGTCAAGTTGGCCTATTATCAGTGACACTAAGCTTGATGGTGATGGCTTGCCTGATCCCTTTATTGCAAAGTTAAGGGTTTTCCCCTCTTGGAACTAGCAAATAAACTGGAGCGGTAATTGACACCCTGTAAATATGTAGCTCACCATCAACCTCTCACCAGCTGATTTTACATCCACTGATGGTCTTTGCCTGAATCAATCATCCCACAGGGGTTGCAGAATGGTGATTTTCCAATCCCATCATTCCTTCTTCACTTATTAGCATGCACTCTTCTGTAAAAGAGCTTTCCTTCATCAACTGGGCTATTTAGTTACCCTGAAATATATAGCTCCTAGTGAAAAGACAGGTTATGTACTCATAACCCTTTTCCCTGCATAACCCATTTTCTGTTTGTTTTTTGTTTTTTTGTTTTGAGATGGAGTCTCACTCTGTCACCCAGGCTGGAGTGCAGAGGCGTGATCTCAGCTCACTGCAATCTCCGCCTCCCGGGTTCACGCAATTCTCCTGCCTCAGCCTCCCGAGTAGCTGGGACTACAGGTGCCTGCCACCAGGCCTGGCTAATTTTTTATATTTTTAGTAGAGACAGGGTTTCACCGTGTTAGCCAGGGTGGTCTCGATCTCCTGACCTCATGATCCACCTGCCTCAGCCTCCCAAAGTGCTGGGATTATAGGCATGAGCCACTGCACCCAGCCTGCATAACCCATTTTCAAAATAAGTTATTAAATAGCACATTTTAAATCCCGGGGTAAAAGCGTTTCTCTCTCTCCTCTGGCTCCAATAATTGTTTTAGCACGAGCCTGGAAAGGGTTTGGGGGCAGGAGTATGAGATTACTTCCCATTCTGCTTAGTGGAAAGAAATCACACCTCCCATTTCACCCCCTCTATGACTCAGATTCCTTCTCAAGTTAGCTAATTCGAAGTCCAAGATCCTAAGTCAAAAGGACAAAGCCGGAGGCGTCATGCTACCTGACTTCAAACTATACTACAAGGCTACAGTAACCAAAACAGCATGGTACTGGTACCAAAACAGAGATATAGACCAATGGAACAGAACGGAGCCCTCAGAAATAATGCCACACATCTACAACCATCTGATCTTTGACAAACCTGAGAAAAACAAGAAATGGGGAAAGGATTCCCTATTTAATAAATGGTGCTGGGAAAATTGGCTAGCCATAAGTAGAAAGCTGAAACTGGATCCTTTCCTTACTCCTTATACGAAAATTAATTCAAGATGGATTAGAGACTTAAATGTTAGACCTAATACCATAAAAACCCTAGAAGAAAATCTAGGTAGTACCATTCAGGACATAGGCACGGGCAAGGACTTCATGTCTAAAACACCAAAAGCAACGGCAGCAAAAGCCAAAATTGACAAATGGGATCTCATTAAACTAAAGAGCTTCTGCACAGCAAAAGAAACTACCATCAGAGTGAACAGGCAACCTACAGAATGGGAGAAAATTTTTGCAATCTACTCATCTGACAAAGGGCTAATTTCCAGAATCTACAAAGAACTCAAACAAATATACAAGAAAAAAACAAACAACCCCATCAAAAAGTGGGGAAAGGATATGAACAGACATTTCTCAAAAGAAGACATTCATACAGCCAACAGACACATGAAAAAATGCTCATCATCACTGGCCATCAGAGAAATGCAAATCAAAACCACAATGAGATACCATCTCACACCAGTTAGAATGGCAATCATTAAAAAATCAGGAAACAACAGGTGTTGGAGAGGATGTGGAGAAATAGGAACACTTTTACACTGTTGGTGGGATTGTAAACTAGTTCAACCATTATGGAAAACAGTATGGCGATTCCTCAAGGACCTAGAACTAGATGTACCATATGACCCAGCCATCCCACTACTGGGTATATACCCAAAGGATTATAAATTATGCTACTACAAAGACACATGCACACGTATGTTTATTGCGGCACTATTCACAATAGCAAAGACTTGGAATCAACCCAAATGTCCATCAGTGACAGACTGGATTAAGAAAATGTGGCACATATACACCATGGAATACTATGCAGCCATAAAAAGGGATGAGTTTGCGTCCTTTGTAGAGACATGGATGCAGCTGGAAACCATCATTCTTAGCAAATTATCACAAGAAGAGAAAACCAAACACCGCATGTTCTCACTCATAGGTGGGAACTGAACAATGAGCTCACTTGGACTCGGGAAGGGGAACATCACACACTGGGGCCTATCATGGGGAGGGGGGAGGGGGGAGGGATTGCATTGGGGAGTTATACCTGATATAAATGATGAATTGATGGGTGCTGACGAGTTGATGGGTGCAGCACACCAACATGGCACATGTATACATATGTAACCTGCACGTTATGCACATGTACCCTAGAACTTAAAGTATAATAAAAAAAATAAAATAAAATAAAAAAAAAATAAAAAAAAAAAAAATAAAAAGGGCATTTTATGGTATATAAAAAAAAAAAAAAAATAAAGGTACGGTTTCTCAGCAGATCCTAGTTATATGATTTATAAATTTGGTGCTGATCTTTCCTCTGTCATTGGAAGTATCTCATAACACGATTTTTCCAATGCTTCCCTAGGAAGAGTATTTATTCCATAAACTGATGGAATTCAGTGTCGTGTATTTCTCTGTTTGACTGCAAATTTTAAGCATTCCAATGAGAACTCTTAATTCTGAAACCTCAAATCAGAGTAAATAACTCCACTCCTTCCCACTGACTACACCGTTTACACGTGGCTGGGCCCACTGCTAGCATAAAACCTCGACTCTCCGCCCAGCTGAGCAGCATACACTGCTCTGAGCTCTTTAATATGTCCTCATAAATCCAGCTCCTCTCACTGCCCTCGGATTCCCTGTACCTCTGCATTTCCTCCCCAATAACTGAGCTCAGCACGGCTGCAATGTGGTGCTCCCTTCCTGAAATCAGATGCAGAGTATTCTACCCTCTCTTTGACCCCTTCGCCTCCATGCTGCAACATAAGCTCCCATCTAATTGCTGCTCTGCCTCTCTCAGCAGAACTTGACCTCTTTCTGAGTCCCTCTCTTAAAGCAACTGTGTTTTTCATTATGTTTGCCAAGACATATTATCTTGAACTTTTCCCAGATGAAGCTCGTTTTGTTACTTTTTCTTCAGAACCTTGAGGTGGCAGGTTCAAGAATGCAGTCTTCAGGGGGAAGTTTTGGTCTAGGAGGCTTCAGCCAGGACAGTTGAGTTAATCATACTTTTCCTCCAGGTACTGCCCCTTTAAGAAGTGGACAGACTCTGGTTCCAACTCCAAACCTCAGTTGGAAATTCAAGCCACAAGACGAACACACATGTCCTGCCCAGAAAGCTGCCCAGCCTTGCTGTTGACTTTCTCCTACCAGCTTGTCATCCACATATTCATCCCACGCAAACACAAACATATCCTTTTAAAGATCGAAGTCTCAAAGCCTCCTCCCTGAAAAGGAAGTTGAAAGTCAAGTTCCGGGCACCCTCGGCTTCTGTAGTCTGACCAGTAACCTGGTAAGAAGTGGCACCTCCCTTGACAACCGAGGTATGCCCGACACAATGCCAGCGAGAATTCTTTTATGATCACTCGGAAGATGTCATCTCTGTGTCTCAGCGAATCCTTCGCTTAAAAAGAAAAGCACTCATGAGACTGGAAGAAAAGGGGGAAAACTCAGAGTGATAAGAATGTTAATCAGAACGAAGGGAGTTTTCCAGCTTTTAGCTTTGCTAGCAAAAAAAAAAGAGTCATCTATAAAAAGTGTTGGAAGGCTTTTCTTGCAGCCTGGGGCCTTTGCCAGGGAACAGATTTCTCTCCCTCAACTCAGTTTCTTCCAGATCTTTTTCCTGTACATTTTTTTCTTTCTTCTTCTTTCTCTTCTCTCTTAGCTGAGCCTTCTCCGGCTGAGAAGTAATCTGTGGGGAGCCAGAGGGGTCTGTATTGTGCAGGCCCTGGAAAGAGATGAAGCTAACTGCCTGCTGATAGGGGCACTGCACCATTTGGGATTGCAGTAGGGAGACCCCACTCCTCAACTTGTGGGATTCATAGAGGTCACACCCAGGGCTTCCTTGCTGCTTTTTCTATCACCTCCCATGCTGTTTTCTTCCCCTCAGTGTAAGCCAGCCCTCTCTTTTGGTGGTAAGATGACTACGGGAGTGCCAGGCCTGAGGCTGCCTCTTCGTACCCCCTTCCCACACTTGTTTCTGACAAGTCTGATCTGTGCAGCTCAGCACATCCAAGGACAGCCTTCCCCTTGACTTCATTGTCCAGATGCATGACCCCAGTGGCGTTGTAAATAAAATGCTATAATCTCAAGAGGCTAGCCTGCTGTAGAGAGAGGAATAAATAAATCAACATGTAAATAAATCCACAAGAGCAGAGGGGATGTACCTGGACTTTGCAAAACTATGATGAAGCATTTTAGAAGATGGATATTGCTATATTTCAGATGAGCTCTGATTGAAAGGCTATGATTCCAGCCATGGGCTGTGGGAGAGAGAGAAAGTGAGCTGTGATGGTAATTCCCTCATGGATTGATTTGACTTAAATATATTCCAGGAGCTGATCTAATTGCTGGTTCAGTCTCAGGCTTTGATTTTCCTTCTCACAATTCCCTGCATTTCAAATAGTTTTTATCAAGGGGCCTGAGCTGCCCTCAGTCCTGCTAAGAATCTTTCTGGATATATGACTAATTTTTTTTTTTTTTTTTTGAGACAGAGGCTCGCTCTGTCACGCAGGCTGGAGTACAGTGGCGTAATCTCAGCTCACTGCAAGACCCACCTCCTGGGTTCAAGTGATTCTCCTGCCTCAGCCTCCCAAGTAGTTGGGATTACAGGCGCACACCACCACACCTGGCTAATTTTTGTATTTTTAGTAGAGATGGGGTTTTGGCAAGTTGGCCAGGCTGGTCTCAAACTCGTGACCTAAGGTGATCCACCTGCCTCGGCCTCTGAAAGTGTTGGGATTACAGACGTCAGACACCATGCCTGGCCTGTGACTGATTCTTCTGAGAACACAGTACTAGGAATTCTGTCCTTGGTCAAAGGAAGAACCAGACATTCCCCACCTGCGAAGGAGAAGCATGCTGGTAATTTCCAGGGGGACAGGCAGTTAGCTATTCTTATTTTGAATCAGAAGTGCTGGTGGCAGCCTCTTACTATTCAGACTCTGAGACATATTGGTTTTGGGGTGCAGTCCAGGAGAAGGTGAGAGGAGAATTTCCAATCAGGTGAGTCTTAGGCATGGAAGGCCCCAGACACTGACACCTGGAGTCTGACCACTTGATTCACAGCCCTCTACTCCACCCCTGCTGCCAGTCTCCTTTGCCTGACTGCCTGCCTTACAATCTGATTTATATTCTCTTTCTCTCTCTCTCTCCACCCACTTCTTCCTCTTCTTCTTCTGGAAAATTTCAAGCATATACAGAAGTAGAGAGAATAATAACATGATGCTCCCTTTACCCATCACCCAACTCCAGCAATGGTCAACTCACGGCCAGACATTTTTTTGAGATGAAGTCTCGCTCTGTCACACAGGCTGGAGTGCAGTGGTATGATCTCAGCTCACTGCAACCTCCACCTCCCAGGTTCAAACGATTCTCCTGCCTCAGCCTCCTGAGTAGCTGGGATTACAGGCACACACCACCACGCCTGGCTAATTTTTGTATTTTAATAGAGATGGAGTTCCACCATGTTGGCCAGGCTGGTCTCGAACTCCTGACCTCAGGTGATCTACCTGCTTTGGCCTCCCGAATAGACTTATTTTTACCTTCACTCCTTACTTCTCACTCTACCTGGATGATCTTGAAGCAAATTTCAGGTATCATATAATCTGTAATTAGTTTAGCATATAGCTCCAAAAGATAAGAACTCTTTTGGATATAACAATTCCATTATTATACCTAACAATAAGAATTCCTAATGTCTCCAAATATCTGGTCAGTGTTAAAATGTCCTCAATGTCTCCATTTATTTTTACATTAGTTCAAGTCAGGATCCAAATAATGCCTATACATTATAATCAGTTTATGTGGCTTTAAGTCTTTTCTTCATATAGGTTTTCTCTTGCTTTCAAAATGTATTAAAGAAACTAAGTTATTGAGCTACAGTTTCCCATAGCCTGGATTTTGCTGATCACCAGTCCCTGTGGTATCTTTTTTTTTTTAACACATTCCTCTGTCCCTGTTTTTTAATTGGTAGTTAGATGAAGAGCTTTGTTGAATTCAGGTTTGACTTTTTTTCATTTTTTTTCTTTATACTTTCTTTTTTTTTTTTTTAACAATAATGCTTTATAGGTGGTGGTGTGTTCTTCCATCAGAGAGCATATAATGTCAATTTTGTGTGTGTGATATTGCCAGGCTTTGAGTGTCATTGTCTAAATCTAATTCATGTATATCATTAAGTGTTATAAAATAGTGACATTCTATTATTCTCTTTGTTTATTAGCTAGAATGCTTCTATAAAGAGAAATTTCCTCCATTGATCAATTGGTCACCTTTACATCACTTATCCCTGGGAAATCTTAGGCCGCACAGCCAGAATATGAAACTGCGTTGTGGCCAGTGTCCCTCAGACCTCAAGGTAGATTCCACAGGAGGAAACGGAGTTACCCCTCAACCCTCCCTGGGCCCTCTGTGTTCATGTCTTCAAAGATATTTTAAAATCCATTTGCCAGCCTAGATATTGGCTCTGCTTCAATACAATATAGATTTTGCATTTACCAATGGGAAAATCTAGATTAATTTGAGTAACTCAGAAAACATTTCCATTCAGTTGTTTTGGAAGCCACCCATGCAGAGTCCAGAGCTGCACCTCACACCGGTATAGTGCGGCCTATCTACATGGCAACACTTCCAGGGCTGACCTACTGGATGCATGATAAGGAAGATCTATCCTCACTTTTGAAGGTACTCAGTCTTGATCCTGAGGAGGAAGAAAGCAGAGAATCCTCCATGCAGACAGGTCTTCACCAGCTAAGGACAGTGGTGAGGCCAGAGCCCAGCTGCTCACCTTGTGCCACCAGCCTTGCCCACTGACCATGACAGCTCTAGTTGCAGCACCCCTGCTGCTCACACCTGCCCTGGAACAACAGCCCTGCTACCCAAGATTCCTCACAACTGTGGAGAATTGTAGGCTGCAGCTGGGTGGTTTCACAACTTGCTTTCCACGCCTGATGGGGGAGCAGAGGCGGATCTTCTCACGCAAGCTGTCAGTAGTCTATTCAAGAGTTGTCAGGAATGACGGAGACCCACCCAAGCAGATAATATCAAGCTCCAAGGGCTCTGGGACAGGGACAGACCAGCCACCTGCATCAAAAGGATTTGACAAGTGAGCCACAGTAAACTGACCAGTACTGCAGCCACACGCTCAAAAGCATCAATGGCTATTGGCTGCATCTGCTATCCAGCCCAAGCTGGGACCAGGGTTGCCTTACCTGGGGTATGAGGAGAAGCAGTGGCAGGAGTATAGCAGCTTCCTTACTTTTTGGCCCAACCAGGCAGCTGCAGAGAGAATGCAAGGAGGGGTACAGACATGGGTACAACCCACCTTTGAATGCCATCATGAAACATGGCACTTGGGGACCCAATCAGGTGGGCCTTGTGTCCACCTATAAGAAACATAGGGAGAAGAATTGACCAGCTGTACTAGAGCCTTTTACCTACCACCTCAATTTCCTCTCTGAGCCAGAGAGTGTTTCTGGCTTCTCACCAAAATGCGAGGAGATTTTGGTTAAAATCCATCCCATTCCAAATTTGTGAGACAGACTCTGGTTCAACAGGCCCAATAAACCACCTGCTTCAAACTGGTCTTAGTCCAGGTGACTGTATGTGCCAAGCACCCACAACAGCAACAGCAGCAGTGTAATGGGGAGTGCTGGTGGAACGTTTCACCTATAGGATGCTTGGAGTCTTACCTGTGGAGTTTGAGGCGGGTGGCAAGGGTTGGAGGGGAGGCACACATGAGAGCTTGCTATTGTTGCTCACCTTATGCTCATGTTTTTATTTCCTGCTGATAATTAGATGTAGCTGGCATGAGTCCCATGGCCCTGCCAGCTTCACTTCAGTGTCTTGGTATCAACAGACCATGCAAATACTCTCATAGCCCACCTGGATAGGAACCAAGCACATTTGCAACCTTTGAGCTGTACTGGAACAGATCTTGCCAAGTGTAAGACTGGTTTCCAGAGGCTCATTCCCAGGTTTGCAGGAGTTCAAAGGCATATCAGATCCTTGCCATTTCCTGGGGACTTTCTTTACAGTGAGCAGCTCAGGATGAACCAGGTCTGTCAGGGGCCAGCGTGGTGATGATGCAGGGCTGCCATTTGCTTCTACCTGACACCAGCATTTGAATCCACTCAGATTATTCCTAGGATACACAAAAGTGGCCTTGGTGGGCACACAGTCTCATTCATATCAGGAATTAGTAGAAAACAGTAAGTGTATGATTATTAGTGCTACTCACTAAATATTCTTGGTTCTCCAGGCTCATGGTAAAATGGCGTTTCCTGATCCCATTGGGTTTGGGTGGAGCCATCTGCTGACTTTGAGCAATGAATTGTGAGTAGAAGTGACAGATGTCATTTCTAAGCCCAAGTATTTAATTGCTGGGCAAGACACACCTCTGCTGACCATGATCTCTCTCTCTGTCCCTTTGACATGACAACTGGTAATGTTTGAAATGGCTGCTACTCTGTCAGCCTGGGTCTCAGAGTAAGGAGCACAGAGCTGAGCCCTTCTGACCCATGCTGGATGAGTAGCATTACCAAATAAACCTAGTTTGTTATAAGCGGCCAAGATCTGGGGATCATTTGTTACCACAATATAACCTAGCCTATACTGACTGGTTCAACAGATCGGACATGCTTAGGACAAAGCAACTGCTTAGGATGACCTTGAAACTATACAGCCTTCTTGAAGTTCCAGGGTCTGATATAGGCTCTCCTGTATGATCTCTTGGATCTGGAGCAATTATCCACTTTAATGACACATCCATAGACTCCCTGGCCTGGCTCCCTCCAGATATTTCTGAGGCCTTGCACCCCTCATGGTGCCCTTCATACTCTTAGAGCACGAGCCAAGGTCAATCATAGGTCTAGGAAGCCCAATGTATGATAGGCAAAATAATGCCCTCCTTCCCCCCAAAGATGTCCATGTCCTAATCCCCAGGATCTGTGAATGTGTTACCATATGTGGCAAAAAGGTCTTTAGAGATGTGATTAAGACTCTTAAGATGGGGCGATTATCCTGGATTTGGGTGAAAGAGGGAAGCAGGAATGCTGGAGTCAGAAAAAAGAGTTGAAAAATGCTATGCTGCTGGGCTTTGAAGATGGAGAAAAGGTACTATGTGCCAAGGAATGCAGGTGGCTTCTAGAAACTGGAAAAGCCAAGGAAACGGATTCTCCCTTAGAGCCCTCAAAAGGAATGCAGCCCTGCCAACACCTTGGTTTTAGCCCAGTGAGACCCATTTCAGACGTCTGACCTCCAGAATTGTAAGATAATAGATCTGTGTTTTTTTAAGCCATTAAATTTGTCATAAATTGTTACAGCAACAATAGGAAACTGATACACAAGAGAAAACCTGCTCCTGTTACTGAACACTTTCAGGACACCATTGTGACCATCAACCAAACCTACCAGAATGTAACATGCACTTACTGGAGCCCCCTAAAACCCTCAGCAACTGCACCCTGACAATGTGGCCTATCAATAGACCCCGATTCCTGCAGTGAGTATGGTAGAGATTCTTCTTTATCCTCCGTGTTTGAATCTTCTGTCCATTGTCCATCACTCTCAAATCGTTAGAGTTCTTGAACCAATGTACTGTGTGTCTTCCTTATTGACTATTCCATTTCAAGCATGTAGTAGACGCCAGTAATTAGGTAAATATGAGTGAGTGAATAAATGCCATGAGGAATTGTCTGATAATGTATGTAGCTCTGGATGATCTATTGAAAATCTCCAGCAAGAAACACACCAAACTGAGTTATACACCGCAAAAAATTAAAACAAAATAGCAAGCAGATACAAAAAAAGGATTTGGTGCTTTGCCCACTCGCAGTTTTGTCAGGTGCAAACACAATCTGTATGATTCCCCTTAGTTGGCTGATTCTTTTGATTCCTTCTGCCGTGCATGTTTTCTTTGTGTGTGTGCTTGCAGAGGGGGATTTCTGACAGTGCAACAGATCTATCCTCCCCTGGGCACCTGCTTCCTCCAGCTTATTCAAATTTCACTCATTTGTTAGAAAAGTAGCATGATTTTGTAAGCAAGGATGTTCAGTGGGACTAGAATGAAGCATACAAATGCATATCTTTGTGACTCAAGTAAAGTTTGATTCATTCATATTTATTCCAGCTCTGCCACTGAATAATAATTATGAGAAGAGTTACAGTTTGTGCTGCCATTAAACAGTATTTTGGGGCCAGGCATGGTGGCTTACACTTGTAGACCCAGCACTTTGGGAGGTCGAGGCAGGCAGATCATTTCAGTTCAGGAGTTTGAGACCAGCCTGGGCAACATGGCAACATCCCATCTCTATAAAAAATACAAAAATTAGCCAGGCATGGTGGAACATGCCTGTAGACCCAGCTACCTGGGAGGCTGAGGTAGGAGGATCACCCCAGCCTGGGAGGTCAAGGCTGCAGTGAGTTAAGATCGTGCCACTGCACTACAGTCTGGGTGACAGAGTGAGACCCTGTCTGGAAAAAAAAAAAAAAAAAATTGATAGGAGGTAAAATCCCATTTTAACAAAAATAAGCATATCTCACTTAAAGTCAATCTGTTCCTGAAAAACAGATGTTCTACCCCTAAACACTGATCATTATTTTAAGTCAGAATAATGTATTTCATGACGACCCAAAACTCTAAGATAATTTCCCAAAACATAATTGAAACATGGCAAAACTCCTATATATGTAACAACAATCAGCCTCACATGTAAAATGCTTAAAGCACTCTCTAATCAAAGTTTAAATAAAAATTGATCTAACATGTAAATGAAAAACTTTAACTTAAGGAACAATTTCTTAGCAATGATACCCAAAATATTCAACCTATAAAAGAAAAAAATTGCTAAATTGGATTTCATCAAAATTTAAAACTTCAGGTCTTTCAAAGATACTGTTAAGAGAATGAAAAATCATAAACTGGGAGAAAATATTTGCAAATTACATATCTGATAAAGGACATGAATCAGCAATATACAGAGAACTTTCAAAATTCGATATTAGAAAATAATCCAATGAAAATAGGCAAAAGGGTATTTTGCCTTTTCACTGAATGTTCAGTGAATTTTAATATTGTGAATACTACACGTTGAGAATTATAAGATGTAGCCAAAGCTGTACTTGGAAGGAAGTGTATAGATTTAAACACGTCAATTATCAAAGAATACATATGCATAACATATGTATGTATTGATCAAAGAATACATATGCATAACAAATAAGCACATAAAAAGATAGTCATCATTGTTAGTCACTGGGGAGATGCTCTTTACATGTATTAGAATAACTTATTTTTTTTGAGTTTCGCTCTTGTCGCCCAGGCTGGAGTGCAGTGGTACGATCTCAGCTCACTGCAACCTCCACCTCCCAGGTTCAAGCTATTCTTCCTGCCTCAGCCTCCCCCTGCCTCAGCCTCCCCCTGCCTCAGCCTCCCCCTGCCTCAGCCTCCCGAGTAGCTGGGATTACAGGCACCTGCTAACATTTTTTTTTAAAGCTGACAATACCAAATACCGATGGGGACAGGAATTCTTGTTCATTGCCTGTGGGAATGTAAAATGGCACAGCCACTTTGGAAGGCAGTTTGGCAGTCTCATAAACAGACAATAATCATGTGATCCAGCAATTCTCTCCTAGTTATCCAAAAGAAGTGAAAATTTATGTTCACACAAAAACCTGTATATAAATATTTATAGTGACTTTATTCATAAGAATCAAAGTCTGGAATAAACTCAAATGTTCCTCAGCTGGGGAATGGATAAACGGACTGTGGCCTATCTGTACATTAGAATGTTATTGGCAATAAAAGGAGACAAACTATGACAGACAAATAAACATGAATGATTCTCAAATGGGTTGTGCTAAGTGAAGGATCCCAGGTCTAAAAGGCTTCCTACTATCTGATTTCATGGGCATATCATCCTGAAAAAACTATGGGAGCAGAAAACAGATCAAAACACAGAACAGAAAACTGCCAGGGGGTAAGGGTGCGGGGAGGAGATGACTACAGAGGGACACGGGAATTTTTGGAGTGACAGAAATAGTCTACATCTTGACCATGGTGGCGATTACGTGGCTGTCAAAACTTGCAGAACTTTGCACTTTTTTAAAGGGTAAATTTTACTGAATGTAAATTACATCTTAATAAGCAACAGCCACAAAACAAACAAAACCCAGTTACTTTGGTGTGGTAGCATGTGCAGCTCCATGACCCTTGAGGAGGCTCAGCACACTTTTCAAAACATCCACACGTGATTCTGACATTCTTGCATTTGTATTTAGAAAGGCAGTGAAGACTTTCCTGCATGTTGTTTTCTTAAAATGTTGAACTGATGTTTGAGTATGTAAATATTATTTTTGCCTATGTAAACACATCAGCCAAAAAGTATATTGACAAATACATATGTTCAATAAAGTTCGGGTATTAAAACCCAGGGGGATTCTACTGGGAAAAAACAAACCAAAGAGACATTCAGCAGGGTATGCCAGTATCATGATACTGCTGAACTCCTTTTATATCCTGGCTGACAGCCTATACCATCACCGTTAAACTGACATGTATACAACAAGTTCTATTGAATAAAAATTCATCTGTATTTAGCATATCATTTTTCAGTCACCATCAGTTAAATAAGCAAAAATAGAGAAATCCAAAGGAGCCAAACAATTTAAAAAATAAAGATGATTTAATATTAATTAATATTAATATATTGATTTCTATATCCAGTACCTAAAGAATGTATTCTTTTCATGTCCGTGGACTATTTACAAAAATGACATTTTAGTCTATGAGATATTCTAAAATGTACAAATAGAATAAACTACATTCTCTGATAATTCAATGCTACTATAAATAGATAATGCGAGGATAACCAAAAACTGCAATTACAGAATGTTCAGTGAATTTTAATATTGTGAATACTACACGTTGAGAATTATAAGATGTAGCCAAAGCTGTACTTGGAAGGAAGTGTATAGACTTAAACACCTCAATTATCAAATAAGAAAAGATGAAAATGAGCAATGAATTGAGTAATCAATTGAATATGTCTGGCGTGTATTAAGCAATCAATAAACATTTAGTGAGTAAAGCAATTAGAGAAAAACAATAAAACAAATTTAAGGAAAATAAAGTAAAGAAAAATGTTTTAAAATGTTCCTAAGTTTGAAAACAGAAAAATTAAGACAGCTGAATAGGAAGGGGGGGGCAATAAAATAGATTATCTACTAAGTAGTCAATTCAAGAAAAACAGCATACATAACCACATAAAATTCAGAAAAGAAAGGAGATGCAGCTACACACACAAATTTTAAACAATTACAAATTAATACCTTATATTATGCTATATACATTGGATAATCTAAATGAAATGAGGGATTTTCTAAGAAAATATAAATTACCAAAAGTGTACAAAAAGTATAAAGCCAGGAGACATTATTTAAGCAAAGGTTATGACTCACACCTGTAATCCCAACATTTTGGGAGACCCAGGCAGGAGAATTACTTGAGCCCAGGAGTTTGAGACCAGCTGAGCAACATAGTGAGACCTCATCTCTACAAATAATGAAAAAAAAAAAAAAAAAAAATTAGCCAGGCGTGGTAGCACATGCCTGTGGTCCCAGCTACTCAGGAGGCTGAGGTGGGAGGATCGCTTGAGCCCAGTGTTCAAGGCTGCAGTGATCTGTGATGGTGCCACCGCACTCCAGCCTGTGTAATTGAGCGAGATACCCCCTAAAAATAAAAAAAATTAAAGTATGGATTTTTGAGGCAGACACTCCTCATTTAGTTCAGGTATGAGCTGTTCCTCTTGGTAACTGCATAACCTTATCTAATTAACTTCTCTCAACCTCATTCACAGGTAAGTTTCCTTACCTGTAAAATGGCACACATGCACAAGAAAACTACCTCATAGGAATATTGTGGGGATTTAAATAGATACATGTAAACAGCATATCTGATGCACTAGTGTGAATATTAAAATCTTTAAAGCCCATGGAAGCAATAAGGCGTGTGATCAAAGAGCTATCCCTCATCAGAACATGGGAAGCAAATAATTTTGCTGCTTTCATTGCTATTTAAGCTTCTTTAGAACCTAGAAAAAGAAGAAAGGCATCTCATTTCTTTTTGGAAAACTAGCACGTTCCTGACAGCAAAACTCAACAAAGATAGTACAAGGAAGAAAAGTACAGACTAACCCTCTTAGAAATACAGACATAAACTTTCCAAATAAAATACTAGTACTCAACTTTATTGGTATTTATGTATGTATCAAATTAATATTGCTTTATTATGTTTCTGATTATATAGTACATTAGTTTCCTATTTCTGCTATAACAAACTACCACAAACGTGGCAGCTTAAAAACACACAAATTTATTATCTTATAGTTCGGGAGGCCAGAAATCTGAAATTAGTTATACTGGGGAAAAAAAATCAAGGTGTCAGTAGGGATGCACTTCTGAAGCCTCTAAGGGGGAGTACATTTTCCTACCTTTTCCAATTTCTAGAACCGCATTCCTTGCCTTTTTTAGCTCCTACTTTCCATCTGTATTCCTTGGCTCATGGCCCCTTTTCTCCATCTTCAAAGCCAAAGGCATCTTCAAATAACTCTCTTTACTGAGGTCATCACATTGCCTTTTCTCTCTGTGTTAAATCTCACTCCCTCTGCTTCCCTTGCATAAGTAAGGACACATGTGATTGCATTTAGGGTCCAGTTGAATAATCTGAGGTAATCTACCCATCTCAAGATCATTAATTCAATCACATTTACAAATACAGTTTTGCCATATAAAGTAACATTACTTATTAGGATATGAATATCTTTTGTGGGACATATTTTTCAGCCTACCATAGTCTGCCCTTTAATTGCCAAATATTCATGTCCATCCCATCTGAAAAATACATTCATTCCATCCCAACACCCCCAGTGTTTCAACTCCTTACAACAACAATTTGAGTCTAAAATCTCATTAGATCAAAAATCCAAAGTCTCATCCTCTAAATCAGGTGTGAGTGGGTCTCTGGGTATAATTCATATTGGGGTAAAATTCCTCTCTATCCATGCACCTATGAAACTGGAAAACAAGTCATCTGTTTCGAAAATACAATGGTGAAACAGGCATAGGACAATAGTTATAGATAATCCCATTCCAAATGGGAGAAAAATGGAAAGAATAAAGGGGTCATTGATTTTAAGAAATTTTAAAATATAGCAGTGCAAATCCATTAGATTTCAAACCCCTTTGTGGCTCAAGATTCTGCTCTCTGGGCCTACAGCTCTGCTTTCTGCCTCTGCTTGCACAGCTCTACCCTTCAGGCTCAAGGCTCTGCCCTCTGAGTTATCTTTCCTTTTTCCTGAAAGGCAATGCAGGTTTGCAGCTGAGTTGTTTTATTAGCTTCCTCCCTGCCTGTAGAATTTTAGAAGCCTTACTGCTTTCCTTTATTTTACCCTCTCTCTGTCCCTTTCAGTACAAGTTGGTAGTGTTAAAAACCTTGTTGGTCTTCCACATATTTCACAGAGATAAAAGCCATTAGACAAAGGTCTCCTCCAAGATAGTCCTGGATAATACCACTTTGATTCCTACCTTCTGTTGAGATGACTGAGTGGGTCCATGAGTCACACCTTTAATCTCTTCAGTTCTAGCAAAAGGTTATCCAGCCACACCCTTGACCCTCTCCAGGGCACAATTTCCTAATAGTGACTCTCTTAATATTAGTATTTTTTTTTCCAATGTGCATAACTGAGAATTTCCCAAATCAAGTTCTAGTTCCTTTTTGCTCAACAGTTCTTTCCTTAATTTGTGTCTTTCCTCTAAAATTTTATATGAGCAGTAAAAATCCAGGCAGTACCTTCAACACTTTGCTTGGAAATCTCCTCAGTTAACTAGCCAAGTTCATTGCTTACAAGTTCTGCTTTCTACCAAGCATAGAAATAATTCAGTTAGGCTTTCTGCCACTGTATAACAAGGATCTCCTTTCCTCCAGTTTCCAACATGTTCCTCATTTCCTTCTGAGCCTTTGCCAGTAGCACCTTTAACATATTTCTACCAACATTCTATTTATGATATGTGTATACTCTAAGATGATACAGGCATGCTCTACACCATGCTTCTCACTTCCTCTTGAGCCCTCACTGACAGTCTTTAACATCCATATTTCAACTCACAGCCTGTTCAAGGCAATCTCAGTTTTTTCTATCATGTGCCTCAAATTCTACCAGACTCTAACCATTATCCAATTCCAATGCCACTTTCACATTTTTAAATATTTGCTACAGCAGCACCCCACCTCTAGGTACCAAATTCTGGATCAGTCAGGGATGCACCAGAGAAACAACCAGTAAAACACAGGCACGTGCACACACACGTGCACACACACATTTAGTGCAAGGAAGTATCTTACGTAATTGTGGGAACTGACTAGGCAAGTCTGAAATCCATAGGGCAGGCCATCAGGAAGGGCAGTCTAGAATTCTTCGGCATAAGCTGAAGCTTCAGTCCACAGGTAGAATTTCTTTTTCTTTAGGGAAACCTTAGTTTTCCCCTTAAGGCCTTTTAACTGATTGAATCAGGTCCACTCAGACTATCAAGTATAATCTCTTTTACTTAAAAAGACAAATGATTATAGATATCAATCACATATACAAAACACTTTCACAGCAACACCTACATTAGCTGTTGATTGGATAACTGGAGACTATGGCCTAACCAAGTTGACAGATAAAACTGACCATCACACAGAGCAAATAAATGGTTAAAAGTCAGACAATCCAGAAATATAAAATCATTTAATAAAAACTGTCAGGAGACCTACCATCCAGAGACGCTACTGCTAACCTCTGTGAATATCCTTTTGGACTTTATTCTATTCAAATACAAATACACACTTGTGTTAGTCTGTTTTCATACTACTGTAAAGAACTGCCTGAGACTAGATAATTTATAAAGGAAAGAGGTTTAATTGACTCACCATTCAGCATGGCTGGGAAGGCCTCAGGAAACTTACCATTAGGGTGGAAGGTGAAGGGGAAGCAAAGTACCTCCTTAACAAGCCAGCAGGAAGACATGCCATGCAAAGGAGGAGGGGCCCCTTATAAAACCATCAGATCTCATGAGAACTCACTCACTGTCACAATGACAGCATGGAGGAAACCGCCCTGCATGATTCAATTACCTCCACCTGGTCTCTCCCTTGACACCTGGGGATTATGGGGATTACAATTAAAAACGAGATTTGAATGGTGGCACAAAGCCTAACCATGTCATTCTGCCCCGGCCCCTCCCAAATCTCATATCCCTTTCACATTTCAAAACCAATCATGCCATCCCAACAGTCCCCTGAAGTCTTAATTCATTCCAGCATTAACCCAAAAGTCCAACTCCAAAGTCTCATCTGAGACAAGGCAAGTCCCTTCCGCCTAGGGGCCTGTAAAATCAAAAGCAAGTTAGTTACTTCCTAGATACAATGGGGGTACGGGCACTGGGTAATTACACTTGTTCCAAATGGGAGAAATGGGCCAAAATGGGGGGCCTATAGCCCCCATGCAAGTCCAAAATCCAGCACGGCAGTCAAATCTTAAAGCTCTGAAATGATCTCCTTTGACTTTATGTCTCACATCCAGGTCACACTGATGCAACACTCACTTGTGCACAAACTCCCGCACACACACTCTCATACACACACTTGAACAAACTCACACTCATACTTAAAAATGATATTATATGTTTTGTAAATAATCTTTATAAAATAAAGTATACATTTTTTATTTAAAAATACATGTTCAACTTCCAAACTCATTTTATGAGGCCAGCCATTTCCCTGTCACCAAAATTAGACAAGGACACCACAAGAAACGAAAATTACAGGCCAATATCTCTGATGAACATAGATGCCAAAATCCTCAACAAAATACTAGCAAACCGAATTAAACAACACATTAGGAGGATCACACACCATGATCATTATCCCTGTATATAAGGATGATTCAACATATGCAGATAAATAAATGTGTTAGACTGCATTGACAGAATGAAGGATAAAAATTATATGATCATCTCAATAAATGCAGAAAAAGCATTTGATAAAATTCAACATGCTTTCATGATAAAAACTCTCAATAAATTAGGTATAAAAGGATTGTAGCTCAACATAATAAAGGCCATATGTGGTAAGCCCACAGCTGCCATCATACTCAAGGAAAAACAGTTAAAAACTGTTCCTCTAAGATCAAGAATAAGGATGCCCACTCTTCCCACTTTATTCAATATAGTACTGAAGGTCCTAGTCAGAGAAATTAGGCAAGAAAAAAAATACATCCAAATTGAAAAGGAAGAAGTAAATTTGTCTGTGTTTGCAGATGACATGATCTTATATACAGAAACCCTAAAGTCTCTACCAAAAAAACTGTTAGAACCAATGAATTCAGTAAAGCTGTAGGATACAAAAATCAATATACAAAAGTCAAAAGCATTTCTACACACAAACCAACCATCTGAAAAAGAAATCTAGAAAAGAATCCCTTTTACTATAGTATTTAAAAAATACTTTGGAATAAATTTAACTAAAGAAGTAAAAGATCTGCACACTGGAAACAAACTGAGGAAAAACTGAAGACAATTCAAATAAATAGAAAGATATCGCAATTCATGGATGAATTAATATTGTTAAAAATGTTTATACTACCCAAAGTGAGCTACAGATTAATGTAATTTCTAGCAAATTCCCCATATAATTTTTCATAGAAACAGAAAAATATCCTAAAATTCATATAAAACCATAAGAGACCTGAATAGCTAAAGCATATTTGAGCAAAAACAAAGCTAGAGGCATTACACCACCTGATTTCAACATATACTACAAAGCTGTTGTAATCAAAGAGCATGGTACAGGCATAAAAAAGACACATAGAGCAATGGGATGGAATAGAGAGCCCCAAAATCCACACATTTGCAAAGGTGCCAAGAATACACAATAGAGAAAGGACAGTATCTTTAACACGTGGTGCTGGGTAAACTAGATGGCCACCTGCAGAATAAAATTGGACCCTGATCTCACACCATATACAAAAATCAACTAAAAATGGATTCAAGACTTAAGCATAAGAACTAAAACTGTAAAACTACTAGAAGAATACATAGCGGAAAAGCTTCTTGACAATGTTCTAAGCAATGATCTTTTGGATATGACTCTAACGGCACAGGCAACAAAAACAAAAACAGACAAATGGAATTGCAACAAACTGAAAAGCTTCTGCACAGCAAAAAGGAAACAATAAGCAGAGTGAAGAGACAACCAATGGAATGGGGAAAAATATTGCAAAGCCCTACATCTGATAAGGGGTTGATATCCAAAATATACAAGGGACTCAAATAACTCAACAACAATAAAATGAATAATCTGATTAAATGAGCAAAGGACCTGAATAGACATTCTCAAAAGAAGATGGCAATGGCCAATAGGTATGTGGAAAAATGCTCAATATCACTAACCATCAGGGAAATAGAAAAGTAAGCCACAATGAGATATCTCACACCTGTTAGGATGACTGTTATCAGAAAGAGAAAGGATAATAAGCATTGGTGAGGATGTGGAGAAAAGGGAACGTTGTATATTGGTGATGGGAGGTAAATTGAGACAGCCATTATGGAAAACAGTATGAAGGTGCCTCAAAAAATTAAAAACAGAACTACTATATAATTCAACAATCCCTCTTCTGGGTATATATCCAAAGGAAATAAAATCATTGTGTTGAAGATATACTTGCATTCCCACGTTCATTGCAGCATTATTCACAATAGCCAAGATGTGGAATACACCTAATTGTCCATTGACAGATGAATGGATGAAGAAAATGTGGTATATATACACACACATAGAATACTACTCAGCCTTTAAAAAGGAGTATATCCTATCATTTGGGACAACTTGGATAGATCTGGAGAATATTATAAGTGAAATAAGCCAGACTCAAAAAGACAAGCCTTGCATGGTCTGACTTATAATGGAATCTAAAGAAATTGAACTCATAGAAGCAGAGGGAAGAATGATGGTTGCCCGGGGTTGGGGTGAGGGGTGGCAGAGAAAAAAGGAGATATTGGTGAAAGGTACAAAGTTTCAGTCAGACAGGATGAGTTTTGAATATCTATTGTACAACATGGTGGCTATAGATAACAACAATGTATTTTATACCTGAATATTGCTAAGAGAGTAGCTCTTAAGTGTTCTTACCACAAAATATGTGAGGTAATGAACATGTTAATTAGCTTGATTTAATCACTCCACAATGTATACATATATTAAAACATCACATTGTGTACCTTAAATATACTCCATTTAAGGAGGGAGGCTGTTTCTTCTAAACAACCCTGCCAACATCTTGACCTCTGA
The DNA here is from genome assembly GCF_002776525.5 of Piliocolobus tephrosceles. Lineage (NCBI taxonomy): Eukaryota > Metazoa > Chordata > Mammalia > Primates > Cercopithecidae > Piliocolobus > Piliocolobus tephrosceles. The sequence continues at coordinate 83,018,016 of NC_045439.1, forward strand.
CTTCTAGCCTCTAGCCTCCAGAATTGTGAGAAAATAAATTTCTGTTGTTTAAACCACCCAGCCGGTAGTCTTTCATTATGGCAGCCCTGGCAAGTGAATGCAGGCAGGCGCAATCCTAAATCACTTCTTTTTTTTTTTTTTTTTTTGAGACGGAGTCTTAGGAGTCTCACTCTCTTGCCCCAGGCTGGAGTGCAGTGGCACGATCTCAACTCACTGCAACCTCCATGCCCCAGGTTCAAGTGATTCTCCTGCCTCAGCCTCCCGAGTAGCTGGGATTACAGGCACTCGCCACCATGTCTGGGTAATTTTTGTATTTTTAGTAGAGACGGGATTTCACCATGTTGGCCAGGCTGGTCTCAAACTCCTGACCTCAAGTGATCCGCCTGCCTCAGCCTCCCAAACCACTAGGATTACAGGTGTAAGCCACCGTGCCTAGCCTAGCATCATTTCTTTAACATTTTTTTCATTCTCTTATTTTGCAGAGAAATATATAAGATTTGGTTTTTTAATTTAAACACATCGAAACCATGATTAGGGATGCGTGTCTTCTCCAGCATGCTGCAGTAGCATGGGGCAGGGGAAGGGGAATTTAATGCTGTCTAATGATACAGCTCATCACTATTTACTTCTGAAAAGAAGTTGAATCCACTCCTGTCAACAGTCAACCTTACATAACTCATGCACTCAGTTGGATCAGACATCTTCCGGGGTTTCTGTTTTGCAACTATCTTGATGAGCCCCAGCAACAGAGTTCTTATTATTAGATCCAGGACAGTGGCCTTTATCTAAGGAGCAGTCAGCCAGCAGCAGCTCCCTAACAATCCCACAAGCTGAGATCGTCTCTACCCAGGCAGCATGGCAGAGAATTCTGGTGGGCCCAAACATTTGCTAATAAGAGAGCTTGGAAAGATTTAAAGTTCTTTTAGATAAAAAATATAAAATAAGACAAAAAGAAACAAAGAATACAAGTTCACTATGCAGCATTCAGAAAAGGCAGAAGAAAGTAAATGTTATTGGAAGCCCCATCACTCAGAGAGAAATCATCACTAACACTTTGGTGTATCTTGGAAGTTTGAGATATATGGATAGGAATAAATATAACTGCAGTAGTACCCCTTCGTCTGCGCTTTCACTTTCCACAGTTTCAGTTGCTCATGATCACAGTCTGAAAATAGGTAAATACAACACAATAAGATATTTTTAAAGAGATCACATTCACTTTTTGAGAGACCACATGTAACTTTCATTATAGTGTAATCGTTCTGTTTTATCATTAGTCTCTTACTGTAGCTAATTTATAAATTAAACTTCCTCATAGGTATGTACATACAAGAATAAACATAGTATATATATGTGTGTGTACACACACACACACACATATATAGGGTTTGGTACAATCTATGGTTTCAGGTATTCACTGGGGGTCTTGGAATGTATCCCTTGAGGATAATGGGGGACTACTGTACATAGGTATGTACATTTAGTTGTAATACTATATAAATTTTATTATAAGGGCGTACCTTGGATTTATTTATTTAGATGTACCACAATTTAACCAGTCCTTTTCTGATGATCCTTGCATTAGTCAGAACTCTCTCTTTTGCAAATGACAAAAACTCACCTTAAAACCAACTTATAAGAAATAAAGAAATATATTGGCTTTAATAACTGGGAGGCTCAGGCACAGCTGAAACAGGGAATCAAAGGATGTCAGACTTCTGTCTCTCCAGCCCACAGTAGGCTCTCCCCATATGCTCTGTGAAATGGCTACCAGCTGCTCTAGACTCATTTTCTGTAGGTTTAATAATCTGTGGCAGAGATTGCTATTAGCCTACCCAGTAACCTACTAGAACCCCATTTTTGTTTAGGGAATTGGTGTGCCCAAGTAAAAACTACATTTCTGAGACTCCCTTGTAGGTAGGATATCCACATACAAGACAGTAAAGTTAAATTCCTACCTGACACCAGATACACAAACATTAAGTGAAAAATAGGCCTAAATGAAAGAGCTAAAACTATACAACTCTTTGAAGAAAACATAAATCGTTGTGACCATGGGTTAGACAAAGCCTTCTTAGTTATGATACTAAAAGCACAAATGACAAAACGAAAACTAGATAAATTGGACTTCCAGGTTAAAACTTTGATCCTCCAAATGACATTATTAAGAAGGTGTAAAGACAACTACAGAATGGGAGAAAATATTTGCAAATCATATATCTGAGAAGGGCCTACTATTCAGAATACATACACGAGGAACTTCTACAACTTAAAAAGACAACCCAATTAAAAAATGAGCGGAGGACTTAAACATTTCTCCAAAGAAGATATGCGTGGCCAATAAGCACATGGAAAGATGCTGAACATCATTAGTCTTCAAGGAAATACAAATCAAAACATGAGTTATCACTTCACACCTACTAAGATGGTTAAAATAAAAAGACAGTCACTAGTGAGTGTTGTTGAGCATGTGGAGAAACTGAAACACTCATAGATTGCTGTTGGAATTGTAAAATGATGCAGCTACTTTGAAAAACAGTTTTGCACTTTCTCAAAATGCTAGACATAGAGTTACCATATGACCCAGCAATTCCACAACTAGGTATATACCCAAGAGAAATGAAAACATGTAAAAGAAAAACTTTTTAAAAACTAAAAAAAAGAAAGAAAACGTATGCCCACGCACAAACTTGTATCCAAATGTTTCTAGCAGCATTATTCATAACAGACAAAAAAGTGAAAACCACTGAAATGTCCATCAAATAATGAACGGATAAACAAAATGTGGTATAACTGTAAAATGAAACGAATGTTATTCAGCCATAAACAGAAACAAAGCACTGATACCTGGTACAGCATGCATGAACTTTGACAACATTATGCTAAAGGAAAGAAGCCAGTCACAAAAGACCAATATGGTATGGTTCCGTTTATATTAAAGGTTCAGAACAGGCAAATATAGAGAGAGAGAAAGATTAGTGGTTGTCTAGGGCAGGGGGTGGATTGGGAGGTAGAGAATAGGAAATGACTTCTGCAAGCTCCATCTCCCGGGTTCACACCATTTTCCTGCCTCAGCCTCCCGAGTAGCTGGGACTACAAGCGCGTGCCACCACGCCTGGCTAAGTTTTTGTATTTTTTGTATTTTTAGTAGAGACAGGGTTTCACAGTGTTAGCCAGGATGGTCTTGATCTCCTGACCTCGTGATCCGCCTGCCTCGGCCTCCGCTGGGATTACAGGCGTGAGCCACCGCGCCCGGCCAGGAAATGACTTCTAATGAGTAATGGGGGCCAGGCACAGTGGCTTACACCTATAATCCCAGCTACTTGGGAGGCTGAAGCAGGAGAATCACTTGAACCCGGGAGGCGGGGCTTGCAGTGAGCTGAGATCTCACCACTGCACTCCAGCCTGGGTGACAGAGCGAGACTCCATCTCCAAAAAGAGTTACAGGGTTTCTTTTTGGAGTGATGAAAGTGTTCTGTAATTAGATCTCAGGAAGAGTTGTGCAACTCTGAATATACTAAAACCAAGGAATTGTACACTTTAAGTGTGTAAATTACATGATATGAGTTATATCTTAACAAAGCTGCTCAAAAAATAAACCTAGCCTCTTATTTTATTTACCTTTTGATCTGAAGACAATCTTCTATTATTTGATAACTTCGTCTGTACCTGCTCATGTATCTACCTCTAGAACTTCTGTTGCATATAAGAAACATACTTCCAAGCCCTCTCCTCCATTCAAAGCCAACCTGGAAGTCACCATTCATATACGGTAAAAGGTGTTCTGGCAACCCACCGGGACCCAACTCCTGGCCCCAATGGAGCTTTGCATCACCATGGCTCTTTCTGAGCCCTTCATTGTTTGTCGTTTCTCACAACTTCCCTGTCTCTTTCTTAGGAGCTTGGGAGAATCCCTTAGGCCTGTCTTCTAATTGAGTGGTTCCAAAATCTGGGTAACCCATCAAAATACTTCCAGGCATTTGTTACCGCTGTGGGTCCTTAGCCACCACCTGAGGATTCTGATTCTGCAAGCCAAGGGTAGGGCCCAGAGACTTTTTAATACAGTGCTCTGGATGATTGGTGACTTTAATTCAGCTAGTTTGGCATTTGGAAACAGCTTTTATAACTCAGTAATTCCTTGTTCTGTGATATCCATCCTGCTATTTCCTGCTCTCTCGAGAATTTTATTTGAACAGTGTGTTTCATCTCTAAGAACTCTACGTTGTTCTCAGACTGCTCTTTTTCATAACAGTTTTTTTCTGTTTTATCACTGTAATGTCCTCTCAAATCTCACTGAGAATACTAATCAGAGGATTTTTTAAAAGATTTTTTTGTCTGCATTATTCTCGGTGTGTGCTCGGAGTACTCACATTCTGAGACTTCTCTTCCTTGGCCTGCGCTGTCAGCGTGGCAGAGCCTCTGTACACAGGAAGGCCACTTGGCAGGCTGAAGACTAGCGCCAAAGTGAAGCTATCGCCTCAGCATGGCTGGAAATTTCCATCAACAGGAATCCAACAAGTATTTATCCGACATCTCCTAAGGTAGCGGTTTTCTACCTTGGCTGTATATTAAAATTATCTGGGAAGCTCTTAAAACTTCCAATACCTGGGCAGAGCAACGAAACCAGGTCTCAGGCATCAGTACCTGCCCAAAGCTTCCCAGGTGATTTCAATGTGTATTTGAGGTGGCGAACTGCTAATCTAAATCAACCCTTCTCAGAAGTTCTTGTGACGTGAATCACCTGGAGATCTTAGTAAAAAGTAGATCCTGATTCATAACATGTGACATGGAGCTTCAGATTCTGCATCTCTAACAAGCTTCCACGTGAGGCCAATGCTGCCGCCCTCAGTTCCGTTCTTTGAATATTAAGGGTCTATAACTGTGGGTCTCAACGTGTGTTGTCTGGACCAGCAGCAGCAATGTCACCTGGGTGCTTGTTAGAAGTTCAGTTCTCCAGACTGATCCCAGACCTTCTGAATCAGAAATTCAGGGAGTGGGGCCCAGCATCTGTGTTTTAACCTCCCGGTGATGTGAATGCTTGCTCAAGTTTGCACAGCATACTTCTCTAAGCATGAGCCTCTGAGGCCCTTCATCAAAACTATGTGGCTTTATAGTGTGCAGATTTGTGGACTCCTTCCTAGGCCACCCCATCAGACTCTCAGAAGGCGAAGCCGCAGATTGTACATGTTTAACAAGTTTCCCAGGTGATGCTAATGTATAGCCTAACGTTTAAGAATGGCTGAATCTGGCACCTCGGCCTTGTGAGGCCTCTGAGAATGTTTCAGTGTCCCAACATTGAAGCAGTTTTGGTTATTCCGATGCCCCAGGCTATTTCTACCAGGTTAATTACCTGTGTAGAAGCTTAACACGATTAACTCAGGTGGATACCATCTTGGATGTCCCATAGAACCCTATAATTATGTGGGAAATACACATTTAATTTAAGCACAAGGGGAAAGATTACCCTGATGACTCTGAGGCCGTAGGGTATGCAGAGCAGATTCTGAGCAGAGCTTGGAGCTGTTTCCTCCTAGACCTATGCCATAACCATCTGAGGCCAGTAGAATGTTCAAGATTTGGGCTTTCCTGATCCCCAAGTCAGTCTTGATAGTATCCACTGAAGCGTTAAGGTAGTTTGCCTAACCTCAGAAAAAAAGATAGTTGAGTGTTTAGCTTAATAACCAGCAGAGATCGAGGTATAATTGTTTGGGTAATTTGACCACAAAATGTGCAAATAAAATATAATTTTTCCCCAAAATACATGTTTAAGGTCTGAGTTGTCAAAATCTCATTGGTCTCTTCCTTTGACTCGTGCAGAAATGGGGTCTGTAAGTATGTGTCTGTTTTTGCAGAGAATACATTTTAATGTGCTATGCTATGATGTATTAAACGAATGGAGAGACTTTGGTTCAGAAATTCTTTTTTTCCTCTGTACTAGCCAAGCATTTCAAATGATTTGGCTTTGGCTTCAGTATTCCTTTGGAAAGCTGATTTTGTTGTTGATGCTTTTTTTTTGTTTTGGAGGGGTGGGGGTGAGCCTCAGCCATTACCAAAGGAAAAAAATCAACTCCAAAGTGCAAAAGGAAAGCCAAAGGAACTCCAGAACTGCCCACCCCACCCCTGGGCAGAGAAAGTAAAATCACAACACAAAACAGCGCAACAGGCCATTCCCTAACAAACTGAAAACAGTTCTTTGGGGAGTGTTTCCTGCCCAGGGCCTGCTTTCCCTGCTGGTTCCTGGGCTGCCGCTGGAAAGGGGCCAGGCTTCAGCACCTCCTTGCCTTTGATTGCTGTTTATCCGCTGAAACATGATTAGGTATAATTATGTATAATCTCTCCCTTGTTTACTCTTCTCCACCGAAGCTTGAACGTGGTTCAATTGTGTCTTTCTCTTTGCTCTGCCTGAGCACAGCAAAGAAACATTTCCTGTGTTTTCAACTTTATTATTTTTTTAAGAAATAAAGGCATTAGGTATCCATTTGTCCCTTCATTCTCCCAAGCCTGACATTCTGGCAGTTTCTGAATTGTTTCATTCAACAATGACAGTTGAGTGCCAAGAATGGTGCTAAGTGCGTTGGAGGAGTTAGAAGTGAAACCTAAATAGACCTTTCTCCCAGGGATTTCCCATAGTAAGTGTCTCTTTATATGGGAAAAGAGTGTAATTGGAACATAATGGGAAGAAATAAAGCTACTCATCTTTTCTTAACCAACAACATACCAATTGTCAATATTTTCTCTCTTGTAGTCATTTACTAGTTTAATTCTTGACCCTGAATTAATCATTGATAGCTGAGTTTATTAGAGGCAGGGGTCCACGAGTATCCTATTAGGTTTCTTCCACTGTAGGCCATCTCTACTGCTCTCTTTTCAAGAAAGTTGAGTATTCTATACGCAAAGAAGATCCCTAAACCAGAACTGGCACACAAATACACATATGCAAGGGTGTGAATCGTGCATGTAGGCTCTGGGCACAGTCGCACAGGATCCCATGCTCAGAAGGACCCTGTGCTTGGTTTAATGTCCTCCTGTCACCACCTTGACATTCTTAATAGTTTTGAACAAGGGATTCTGCATTTTCTTTGTGTACTGGGCCCCACAGTTATGTAGCATTTTCTGCATGTGCCCTAGAACCTATTTTTCTGTGTCATTCTCATCCAACTTTGAGCATAAACAAATGGAAGTCCATCCAGAATCTGATGGCACAGAGCAAGAGGGGAAAGAGCAGAGTTTGTATGTGTGTTCATGTGCTAATGACTTTTGTGGCACTCCTCCAGCCTATGTTTAGATTTCTTTAACATGCCTATTAATCTTGTCAAGTTTCGGCCCAGCTCTTCTGAAATAGAACTGACCCCCAAAATCTCCTGGCAATGGGCTGTTCAGGCCTGTCCCGTTTCTCAGGGTATCCTGCTTATTGAGGGGGCTGCTAAAGGAGTATCTTTCTCCCTTAGAGGGAAACTGCTAATTCCCAGGGATTGAGTTTAGAAGACAGACCAACAGTGTGTAGAAGAGTGAAAAATGACTTCCCCCACACCCTTCTAGGTTCCTTGGCTGGGCTATGATTTAAATTGACATAAGACAGATTAACAGGAGGAAAGCCACATTTAATTGTGTACACATGGGAGTCCCACAAAATAGGAGACTCAAAGAAGGGTGAGATGACTGAAGCCTGTATAGCAACCTGAGCTACAGAAGGAAGTAGGGGCTTGGGGCTTCTGGGGGTGGTGGCAACACAAGTTATGGGAGGGTGAGGTAGAAATTATACGGTGAATAAAAATTATACAGTGAATATGGTTGTCTTGCTAGGCAGATAAAAAGTCTCTCCCTTAGTAAAAAGTTGTCTGGGCTGGGCATGGTGGCTCATGTCTGTAATCCCAGCACTTTGGGAAGTCAAGGTGGGTGGATCACTTGAGGCCAGGAGTTTGAGACCAACCTGGCCAACATGTGAAACCTTATCTCTACTAAAAATAAAAAAAATTAGTTGGGCACGGTGGTGCACACCTGTAATCCTAGCTACTGGGGAGGCTGAGGCGCGAGAATCGCTTGAACCCAGGAAACGGAGGTTGCCATGAGCTGAGATTATACCACTGCACTCCAGCTTGGGCAACAGAGCAAGACTGTCTCAAAAGAAAACAAAACAAAACTAACAAACAAAAAGTTGTCTGGAGCAGTTCTCAGGAGAAGAGATGATTGTCTGTCTTGGTGTGATGTCCATTCTTCTCTCCTGTGATTGGAGTTAATCTTCCCATGTTGATAAGATTCCGAGGGAGCAGATTCATGATACTAGAGTTTTTCTTTGGAGGATCCATCTTTAGGCAGATAAGGGTCTCAGGGAAAACCTCCGCCTGCATTCACTGTTCCCCAAGTGCCCTCTGTTCAAAGTAATCAGCACAGCAAAGTGGCATATTTTCGGGTAGCACTTCTGCAACTCCTTCCTTCAAGTGTAACTAACACTTCCGGGGGGAATGTTTGATTAAGCCATGTCCCAAGGGAGGGGAGATGGAATCTGTTTGCCAAAACACCAGGGAATTACATAAGGAGAAGCCAGCGTTCGCTCTCTAAAACCTTAATTTTTAGATTCTGGAAGGAGAGAGGGGAAGGTTACTTCCTGAGCTGTGAAGAGGTTCAGACCCTTCTCTAAAAAGGATTCTGGGAGAGAAAGAGGCTCCCAGGCCTGTCTACACAGCCCAGTGGTGATGAAGAAAAAGGTATTTTCCTTTGACACACTCCTTTGAGTGGTCTTAAAAGGTTTGCTTTGTATTTGGTGAGGCAAATATTGGCAAAGAAATCGATTTGGTTTTTGTTTTGTTTTGTTTTTAAGAAGAAAAGCAAAATCTTAAAAACCAGAGCTTTAAAAAGCCCAGAAGAAAATATGCCAAAATATTATAACACTTGATTCTGGATGGTAGGGGGATGAGTGGGATTTTTCCCTCTTCTTTTTACTTCAAGCTTTTCAAAAATTTTACAGCCATATCTTATCATTTTCATAATATAAAATGTGAGTTTATTTAACATTTAAAATTAAAAGTTTAGAATTTTAAAATAAAGATATGAGCATATATTTAAACATGCTTGGGTCACCTACCTGAGCTGAGAACTTTCTCCTGTCAGTTTCTGACACTAAACCTTAATGAAGAAGGTAGGAAATCAGTCGACTTACACTCCTCACTTCGACATTTTTAAATCTTAGGGGATATTTGTATGCAAACAGGAATGTGAGCTATGGTTGGCAGAATTCATTTGTACCTGCTGAACATTCCCACCTGAATCTCCAGTATTCCTCTGCAATTTTCAGAGCAGAGAAAATCAAAACCATTAAAAAGCTGGCTGTGACATCAGGCTGAAGAGAGGCACAGATGTCCTCCCCAGAAACACTACTCGCTCTTACCCAGGTAACAGAGGCTTGAGGACTAACCTTGTAAATTACCTGGCATGTGTAAGTAACAATGTTTGCAAGAAAGTCTTTCAACCTTTTTTTTTCCCCCAAGACAGTACTGGTGGCTCTTTCAACTTCCAATTATAAATTTCCAAACCCCAGACATTTGGGTGCCAGGCTGAAACAGGGACTGTTCGTGCTAAGACTTGTAGTAAATTGCAACAGTGTGGAAAGTGGGCGGTTTGTTTCCCAGAGTTCAAGCAGGGACTGCAACTGCCAGTGCCATCTCTTCGAGATGCTTCATATACTGGGTTCCTAGCTCTTCCAGGTTGGGAAATAGCTTTCATACCCAGAAGAGGCTGGCCAGAGGAGTGACCAGCAGGAGACAGAACTCAGGCCTGAGGGCTCTAGGTTTATCAATAAAAAAGTAACTGCTTAATGCGGCTTCCAGCTATGAGAAGAATATAAATGAACACCGTGTTCTTCCACAGACCTCTTATCTGAGGCACCCGGGGATGATACATATGTATGTGTTAAATTTATCTATAAAGAGTCAGGACTTGTGGATGTCCCTTTATGGCTTACAAGCCGAAATGTGTGCAGCAGTGGAAGTTAACTTCACAGATATGGCCTTGTTTCAGACAAAAGGTCACTGGGCTGTCACTGAGAGACTCGGTGAGGAAAAAAAATGGTGCAAGATGCCTCAGGATGGCAGCATCTTGACTTGGGTAAACAGCAGCGTACCGCGTGTCTTCTGCATGCATATACACGTATGTCTATATGTCAGTCAGATGAAGAGCACCACAAAACTAGTATTTAAGTGATTAAGTGTATTTGAAATTTTATTGATTCTAGAAGAGGCAGCATATGAAAAGAGACTGGGCAAGCAGAAAGGAGTCTGTAGGCTGCAAATGAGAGAAGGATGTGCTGTCTCTGGGTGACTGGGAAATGTTGGGCGTGGAGAGAAATACTTGAATTAGCCACCACCCAAATACGATAAGCCAGATGAAATACGGCTGCTGGCTCGCCTGAATATGGCAATTCCAAAGGTGTGGAGGCAAATCTGACCGTACAACCTGCCCCCTCACGGGTTGACCGCAAGACCCATAATTCAGAAAAAAGGAGATGACGTCAGAAAGACCCTCTCCTCCAAAATACAGCCTCTCATGTCAGAGGGAAGGCATAGCCTTCTTCCTAACACATCAGAGAGTTTCCTGAAGCAGTCAGTGAGAGACACGTCAGCAGTCGGGGAAATGCAGATGCCTTGGCTTCTAATACCTGGGATGCTAGGCAGGAAAGGACAGCTTGGATTTTGACATAAATGGTACCACTCAAACTGGGAATGAACCAGTCCTAGAGCAGGTTTCTTAGGAGAAAAAGCTCTAAAAACAAACAAAAGCCCTGAGAGAAGATGGTTGTCCTTTCAAGAGGCATCTACAAGAGTTGTAACACTAACTAGATGTGAGGCCTGAGCCAGGGCATGGAGAGATCGTGACTAGCAGGAAAAATGCAGGATTATGTGGAATGGGACACAGGAAGCTCTGGAGGTCCAAGAGCAGTTGCGGGAATGTTTCAAATCTTCCTGTGTTGGTGGAAGCTGGGGCTGAGGACACCAGGAGAATCAAGAGCTATTTGGAAAAGGGTGACGACTTCTAGAAGCACCTGTTGCTAAATCTGAACTTGAAAGTTACAGTACAGAAAGCATGGACTGTGACATCAGAGAGATCTGACTTCATTGCTTCCTACCTTCCTGTGCTTGGCTTAGTTAACCCATTTGAGCCTCAGTTTCCTTGTCTTTAAAAACGTGAATTATAAAACCTACTTCACAGGGCTATTGGGAGGATTTAACAACAAAATACTGACAAATGGACACTCAAAACATGTTAGCTCCTTTCTCCTTCATTTTATCCCCTATTTAACCTTTTGATTCAGGTCTTTTACTCCTTTTGTCCGGTTATGTTTTTCTTCCATTTCAACTCCCTCTATTGTCTTTCAAAGAATGGTGGAGGTTGAAGGTATGTTTCAGCCCCCCTTATCCTTGGCCATGCCTCCAAGAACTCAGAGCTCTGAAACCTACTCCCTCCTCATTGTCAGATAGGTTAGACGTGCAGAGGGCTCCCAAACACCAGAGCTAACAGTGAAGCCCCATGTTGGCTTTGATCTGAATCTCCCTTCTAGAATAGTCTTGAGGACTTCATTTCTCTTGGGACAGGCCACTCCTAACTTTAAATTAGATTATTGTCATTCTTGTGCCCAATAATGCTCAGTTGTAAGGTTCTTCCAAAATCTTTAGGAAATCATCCTGCGCAGCCTCTGATGCTAACACTCTTGAACCAAATACAGCTGACCTCGTTCTAATTTGCACAGCTGATAACTCTGGGATCTGTTCACTGTTTTGAAGATAGACCAAAACTAGGTCAGGCTCTTATCCAAGGCTAAAATCAGCACACGATGTTGAGGAAAGCAGTCGACAAACATAAAGACAATTAAGTTCTTTGAGTTACTTGTATTAGATAATATGTTCTCATGGTTAAAAATATTTTTAAAATATATAAAAAGTGATAGTGAAAGTTTTCTCTCCCATCCCCCATCCATCTTGTTCTCTATGTTTTTCCCCCAAGACACAATCCCCATTTTACTATTTCACATTTCCCTCCACTTTTCTTTATGCACATATAAATATATATTTCCATTTTCTCCCCTTCTCACCCAAAAGGTAACAAACCATATACCTTGTTCTGCACCTTCGCTTTTTCTACTTGGCGATACACCTGTATATTTTAACAAACAAATTATACATAAAATATATAGAGAGATCCTTATGTAATTTTCCTTGCATTTTACAAATGCATAATATTCCATAGTGTGTATTTACTGGGTCAATCAGATCTCAAATGATAGACACTTGGGCTGTTTTCAATCTTTGCCAAGATAAACAATGCAGCAATAGCTTAACTTAGGCATCTGTCATTTTGTACCTGTGTGGGTAGATCTGTAGGATGAATTACCAGAAATAGGCTTATTGGGGTAGAAGATCAATGCCTTGTATTTTAATAGATATTATCAAATTGCTCTCCACAGAGCTGTGGCGTTGTGGACTTCCCCCAGCATATATGTATAGGGGAATGCCTGTTTCCCCATAGCCTCACCAACAGAGTATGTTGTCAAATGTTTGGATTTTTGCCAGTCAGATATGTAAAAATTGATACCTTAATATCATTTCAAATGGCATCTTATTACATTACTCCTATTATGAGTTAAGATGAGATCTTTTTATATATTTAAGGATTATTTGCATTTTTTTTCTCTGAATAGCCATGTCCTTTGCCAATTTTCTATTAAGTCATTGGTCTTTATTTTATCAATTTTTAGGCTTCTTTATATAAAGATTAGTCCTTTTCTGATGGGCTTTTTTTCTATATTTGTCATTTGTCTTTTGACATTTTATATAAATTTATTTATCATAGTTTTTATTTGTGAACTTTTGGGGTTTGAGCCATTAGAAAGGTTTTTCCTACTCCAATGTTAAGCAGTTGCTCCAATGTTATATTTGTCCATGTTTTCATCTAGCATTTATGTGATTTTATGTTTATATTAAAGCATATATACTTGATCCATATGGAGTTTGTTCTAGTATACAGTATAAGGTAGGGATCCAAATTTACCTTTTTCCAGAGGGCTGTACACTTGCCCAAATACATTTATTTATAAATCCATCTTTACCTGCACTGATTTAAAATATACCCTTTATATGATATATATTACACTCATGTATTTCAGTCTATGTCTGGATTGCCTATTCTGTTTCATACAACCTTGGAGCTATAACAAAGGGTGATTAAGAACATAAGGCTTGGAATCAACTTACCCAGGTTATTTTATTCCAGGTAATTTGACTTCAAACATGCCAGCATGGTAGCATGCACCTGCAGTCCCAGCTACTTGGGAGGCTAAGGCAGCACCAGGCTACTTGAGACCAGGAGTTTGAGGCTATTGTGCACTATGATAACACTTGTCAATAACCACTGCAGTCCAGCCTGGGCAACATAGTGAAACCTCATCTCTAAAATAATTTTTTTTGAAATGGAGTCTCGCTGTGTTGCCCGGACTGAAGTGCAGTGGTGACATCTCAGCTCACTGCAACCTCCACCTCCCAGATTCAAGTGATTCTCCTGCCTCAGTCTCCTGAGTAGCCGGGATTGCAGGCATGTGCCATTACACCCGGCTAATTTTTGTGTTTTAGTAGAGATAGGGTTTCACCGTGTTAGCCAGGCTGCTCTTGAACTCCTGACCTCAAGTGATCCCCCACCTTGGCCTCCCAAAGGGCTGGGATTATGGGCGTGAGCCACAGCGCCCAACCTAAAACAAAATTTTTACAAAATCAAAGCATGTGTGACCTGGAATAATTTATCAGCTTTTTCAACCTGTAAAATGGGATTAAATGTGCCTTGCGTTAAGCCTGGCACAGGGCACACTCAAACAATGTCAACAATGAGGACCATAATGTTGGTATGTTTTCCAGCTGCTGGAGGGAGTGCCTCATCTTTATCCCTTTATGTAGGATCTCTGTAAGGATGCTGCTGTTTGTACCACAAGTCTTCTCCTTATGCTCCTGAAGTGGCTGAAGCATGACTGTACCAGCAGAGTTCCCTACCATATGGTAGATGCCCGGCAATCTCTGCACATTCCAAGCTCCTGTGGAAATGGTTCTGTCCTCCAGTGCCTCTCTGGAGACCTCAGGCCCTAGTCCTTGGGGGAGGGGCTGTAGAATAAGTTCCCAGGCTGACATCAGGCTCTCCCTTCATAAGCTCCAACAAATGCCTTCCCTTTTCTTTCATACTAAACCTTCATATAAATCAACTCCTCATTGTGGATCTGTCCTTCAGCTCATCAGACATTCCTAGACAGGTTTGAATCTCATCTGAGACATAGGACAGGTCTCTCTCAATCTCTCTCTCTCTCACAGACACACACACACGACTCTTAAACACACAGATAAACAAATGTATATTATCAGAGACCTGTGGATCTAAGAATGTGAAGGAATGAGTCCTGAGGGATTAAAGAGAGAGGCCATTTGCAATTCCAAAAAGCCCTGCAGTCTCAGAATGCAAATGTGAGTTAGAAACCCAGTGTCACTCAATGTTCAGGCTTTCAGCTATCTACCTGTGTTCAACATCTCTCACTGTGCAGACCACAAGTAGGTTTTGTGGAGGACAGTAAAAGAAAGTGATACCCCAGTTTTTTTGTTTTGTTTTGTTTTGTATTTTTATTTTCCTTTTTTGAGACAGAGTTTCGCTCTTGTCACCCAGGCTGGAGTGCAATGGCTCGATCTTGGCTCACTGCAACCTCCACCTCTCGAGTTCAAGCAATTCTCCTGCCTCAACCTCCCAAGTAGCTGGGATTACAGGCATATGCCACCACACCTGGATAACTTTTGTATTTCTAGTAGAGATGGAGTTTCACCATGTCGGCCAGGCTGGTCTCAAACTCCTAACCTCAGGTGATCCACCCACCTCGGCTTCCCAAAATGCTGGGATTACAAGTGTGTACCACCACACCTGGCCACGATACCCCAGTTTTTACCTCAAAGTGTTTGCAGTTTAACATATGTACAAAAACTATGCAGACATACATCAAGCAAAAGAGAAGCTAGATGATATCCTCAACACATTGGGTCACATTTCCTTCAGTAATGGCCACGTGATTAGAAATCCATATGTGAGCCAAGCACGTTGCTTTTCAGTTGATGATAATGATAAAGTATACTCTAAACATATAAAAATACAAAAGTGGTTTAAAGAAACCCCAGTTACATCAACTTTATATATAGAAGTGCATAGTTAAGGTCTCCTGTGAATCACTGATCAGTGTGGACCAAGTCAATGAAAACAGAGCTATTTAACAGATCAAGCACATAAAATGCAGGTAAACATTTACTTTGTTTCTAAATCCCTCTGGCTCTGTCTCACGGACTCTCCACAGTTTTAACCACTCAGCAACTTCAAGGACACAACAGAGTCACTGAAAAGTCAGAGTCCCAGTGATCCACATTAAGCATTTGAGGGCAGGATAAGAGTTAAATGAGTTTCCTCTTCTCAGGAGTCTCTCATGGTGGTTGGTTATTCAATTTGGGTGGAAATAGCCACCATAGAGACAGCATCTATTACTAGTTAAGTCCTTGCTATGGGCCAAACACGGTGCCATGTGTTTGAGTTGAGTTTTTATTTAATAACTAACAGCAGCTGTCTGAAGAAAGTAGTATTATTTTTTCCATTTTGAGAATAAGGAAATCGAAACCTTGATAAATGTAGGTGGCTTTCCCTCGGTCCCAGAGTTACCAAGTGGTAGAGCTTGAACTCAGGTCTATCAAAGTCCATACTCTTAACCTAGAGCTAATTGCACTTGGCCTTCAACTACAAGGACTAATTGGATCAAGCCTGGGATCAGTCCTGGAGGCACCAATCACACAGCAGTAATGGGGGCAGGTGGTTCGATCCCACTCTATTCCAATTCATGTGGGTGAGACCATTGCTGAACAGTCTCTTTGCCTAAAAATATCAGGCAGCCCACACCCTGGAGCCCTGCAGCTGCTTATGCAATGCCCTAGAACTAGGAAGTATTTCATAAAACCTTCATAAAGACTTTTTGACCACTGTGATGATGATGGTAGGGAGAGGAAAGGAGGGAAAATGAAAGCTAGAAAGGCTAAGAAAGACAACCAAAGAAGTGGTGTAAACAAGTCGTGGACCCACGATGTCTGGTCCCCTAACTGAGGTGCCCTGCCAAGTTTCAGGGTCCGTTGTAGAGCGGTTCATCCAGGCCAACTTGGCAAACCACTTTTACCTGTTTCTGACCTTCACGGACCCTTCCTGGAACAAATGTGAGTTCTGAGGGGTAGCTAAGGGTGGCTAGGTCATCGGCATAGTTGTTCAGTCCACTCAACACATATCTATTTATTGCCTACCATATGCTAGGCACTGTTTTAGAATGTGAGAATAAAGCAACAAACAAATCCCAGGTGGAACTCAAGAAAATTACATTCTATGAGGGAAGAAGGAGCTTCAGGGATTTCAGATAAGCAGTGACAAAAAGAATTATAGTAGGTCAGATGGAGATAAGGACTATGGGGAAAAATAGAGCAGGTTAAGGGGATTGGGGAGGGAGCAGGAAAGGAGAATCAGAGAATTGCTATTTTAATGAAGGTGACCAGGGAAGGCCTTCCTTGAGGAAGTGCCTCCTGTGCACAAACCTGAAGGAGGTGGGGGAGTGAGCCGTGCTTCTTTCTGGGCAAGAATGTTCCCGCCAGTGGGAACAGCTAGGGCGGAGGCCCAAAGGCAAGAGCATGCCTAACTTCTTTTCTGAGCAGCATGGGGATCAGTGTGTCTGGAATAAAGTGATATGGGGAAAGTGGAGGAGATAAAGTGAGTGAAGTGAGGGGAAGGCCAGATTATAGAGGGCTTTGTGGGCCACAGGGAAGACTTGGCTTCTGTTCAGAGTAAACGGAGGGCTATTGAAGGACTTTGAGCAGAGGAGTGATACAATCTAAAGAGATCATCCTGGCTATTCTAGGGAGACCAGGAGAGACCAGTTGTAAAGGTATTGCAATAATCCAAATGAAAGATGATGGTGACATTGCCCAGGGTGGGAACTGGAGAGGTGACACAAAGCGATCAGATTTGGGCTGTGTTTTGAAGGTAGAGCTTTCAGAATTTGATGAAGGAATGGGCCTGATGTATGAAAGAATGAAAAGAGCCAAAAAAAAAAAAAAAAAAAAAAAAAAAAAAAACTCCAAGGTTTTTGGCTTGAACAGTCAGAAAAAAATGGAATTGCCATTTACTGAGATTGGGGGAGGCTCCCTGAGGAACAGATTTGGGGACAAACTAGGAACTGGGGTTTGAAAATCTAAGGTTGAGATGCTTATTAGGCATCCAATGCAGATGTTCAGTAGGTAGCTTAGCATTCAGTGGAGAAGGCTGGGTCTTGTGAGAGGCATCCATATCTTCTATCCCTGGTTTAGGCAAGAGGTGTTGAGAGTCCGAGCTGTAGCAAATATGAGATACATTGCATTGGTAAAATAAAAATAATCAGAAAAGGTGATGAGAAAGAAAAGGGTGTTTAGGATGAGCAGAACATCTTTAGCTTTGCAGAAATTCTATCGTAACGTGTCCTATGAAAGCATTATTTCCAGGGGCTTTGATTGTATGTCGTGAATGTATCAGGCTGTGCTGATGCAAAGAAGAAAGTTGTGTTCGATAGCAAAAATGCAAATCAACAAACCAGCAACTCATTTTGAAATTAATTGACATGAAAATGCAATGTGAAAAAAATTTTAAATTATTTTTATGTCTTTTTCAGTCTATAATTGATTCTCTTATTGAGTGTTTTATGTTAAGTGCTTTATGACATGAAGTTTTAAGGATACTGCATAAAAATAAAATGGACTATACTAGGCCTCATACGCATAATCCAAACCAAATCCACTTGTCATTGCTTTAAATTAACTTCAGCTATTACAAATTTTTTTTCCGTCTTTTGCAGCTCTTCATTGATTTTTTTCTTTCATCTTCTCTGTGACCTTTATTACATAGTCCTTTCTGATGCTAGTCCCTCCTACTCCATTTCATCTTTTAAATTTCTCCCTGATGAGATACCTTATCTTGCTGGTCCTATTTCAGATGGAGACTGAATTGTATGGATTCCCTAGAGAGCCTGCATTGAACCAAGGAAGTGACTGATATTTCTACAATAATGTATCTGAGTTTGTAAAAATGTTCTTCCATCCTATTACTGAAAATTGCTATTAATTAACATAGCAAATAATTATTTGGCACATTCTTTGTCCTAGGCACCACCCTAGGCCCTGGACATACAAGTGTCTGTCCACGAGGTCAATGCCACAGTTTTTATGCTGTTGGCATTTGTAATGAAATAAAAAAAATTATTCACACTCCAACTCAGATGTGTAATGATAATGTTCCTTCTTTAGGCTGTCCACAATGGACACTCCCCTGCCCCTCACCTAAAAGGATGCCAGAAAATAACTCCTAAATTTTAGTCTAGTCTCTCATATCCTCTGCAAGATGGTGGCTAGGTGTATGAGGATGGGGTGTGGCTCAGTGACCTTGGCTGGAGGAAAGAAGGCCTTGTCTGTGCTCCTATGTGGCTCTCTGGGTCCTCAGTGGCCTTTGTGGCAATGGTGTCTTTTGTGTGACTCATCTCCATTTGCTCTGTAAGCCTCCTCTGCTATTGTCTGTGGTCTGGTCTCTCAGCCTGATGAAGCCACAGTGGTGCTCCCTTGCTGACTGGCCCCTCAACTCCTGTGGGCATCACAGACCCCTCTGAGCTCTGCCTGTCTTCCATTCACTCCCTGGATCAGTCTAACTCTTTGCCCCTCACCATCACAGGCCCATTACATGCCCATCAGCTCTCAACTCAGCTACTTCGTAAACACCCACCCACTTGGGGTATGTGGGGTCTTCTGGGCCCTACCCACGCCACATCAATACCAACAGCTACTCAGTTGAAGCAACTCTAGCTCTCCTTTGGCAAATCATGCTGCCACACCAAGCTACTCTGATGTGGCCCCACAGGCGAGGGCAGCACAGCCTTTCAGATGAGCTCCTTCCAGAGTCCCAAATGTGAAGCAAACATCCGCCTCCCGCTAGTATTCCCCATAACCTGTCTAACATTCCTCACTACCCCTGAGCTGAGGCCTCAAGGAAGAGTTCTGGGCACACTATCATATTCTCCTGCTTTCCTCTCTGTATTAATCAGGGTTCTCCAGAGAGACAGAACCAATAGGATAGGTAGATTGACATGGATAGATGAGAAGAGATTTATTAGAGGACTTGGCGCACACAATTATGGAGGCTGAGAGGTCCCATGATAGGCTGTCTGCAAGCTGGAGAACCATGAGCATGTCTCAGTCCAAGTTGGAAGGTCCGAGAGCCAAGGAGTCCAATTGATATAACTCTCAATCTGAGACCAAAGGCCTGAGAGCCCTGAGAGGCCAGGTGCAAGTCCCAGAATCCAAAGTTCTAAAGAACCTGGATTTCTGATGCCCAAGGGCAGGAGAAGAAGGGCATCCTACTCCAGAATTGAGAGGGGGTGGGGAAGGAGGAGCGGAGGAGAAGGGGAGAGGGCGAGGGGTAGCAGGGATGAAACGGGAGAGACAGAGCCCTTCTTCTGCCTTTTTGTTCTATCTGGGCCCCCAGCAGATTGGTTAGTGCCTGCCCACGTTGAGGGTGGATCCTCCCCACTCAGTCCACCAACTTACACTCCAATTTCCTTCAGCAACACCTTCACAGACCTGACATCCAGAAATAATGCTTCAGCAGCCATCCAGGCATCCCTCTATCCAGTCAAGTCGGCACATGAAATTAATCATCATACTCTTCCTTCTTTTTACTAATAGTCACCTAGTCCAGAAGATGGAGTGTTTCTTTTGCATCCCTTTCCTTCTGCCCAGGATTTACTGTAAGTAACCTGTACTGGAAGAGGTGGGCGTTGAGCTGTCCCCTTCCTCTGTCCACTTCCTCCCTCCTTGTTTACTCAGCCTCATGGCTAAGCCTGAATAGCACATGTGGAGGGCAAGAGAAGGACAGAGAGGGTTAACAGTAAATTAACCTCAGTTGAGAGGTATTTTCAAAATACTGTTATACATTGAAAAAGAACTATGAATTTTTTAAGCTATCAAAAGATAGAAAAAAATTAAAAAAAAACCTTTGCTCTGAAATTCTGGGGCAAAGAGTAAGTCTTTTGAGGAGATATCTTGTGATTCTGGCAACTCCGTGATACACGTTTCTACTGCAGCATGGTCTGGTTGGACGTAAAAGTAATACCGAGATTTGAATATTATGATATTTCAGTTATAAATCCCATACACGAATAGCAAACTGGGAGATAAATCTTAGAAGGAACATTGGGGGTCCTCTAATTATTTGTTCCCTCCAAATAGGAACCCTGATTTGTATCTCTCTATCCCTCTGACTTCCTACATGGACTAAATACTATACTAAGGAACGCAACGACTCAGCAGACATCCTCTCATAGCTAAACAACCTCTGTTGTGAGAAAATCCCTCCTTACAATGAGTCAAATCCTCCCCCTCCCACTTCCAGACGTTGTTTCTGGTCCTGCCCCCTGGAGCTATAGAGGCAAACTGTAACTTCTTTCTCCGATTTAATATCTCATAATATTCTGCCTCTTCCTCAATCTCTTTTTCTCCAATTCATGGTATATGTGTGTTTCTTTCTTTTTAATTTCTGCCACCTGGATACTCCTTCCCAGGCACATTCCATTCTCTCTTGTAGTGTTTCTCTTAAAATGAGGTGCCTGTGGCTGTGGTAGCCTGAGCCTGTAGCCCCAGCTACTCGGGAGGGTAAGCTGAGGTGGCCGGGGGAGGCTGCAGTGAGCTGTGATTGTGCCACTACACTCTAGCCGGGGTGACAGAGCAAGACCCTGTCTCAAAAAGAAAAGCAAAAGAGGTGTCTGGATGTGAGCACTATGCCCCAGTTGTGGCCCCTTAGCACTGAGTCTAGCAGGATCTGGATCACAGATTTCTTGTGCCAGAGTCTATTAACAGAGGTTAATAAATGTTTGCTCCACACTCTATTCCCAAGACCGCGTGGTTCTCTGAAACTTCCAACTTGAGCCCTTAGCTACACCTGCCAAGAAAAGATTGGATGTGGATGCCGTCATGCAATCCACTTCCTTTCTCCCCACATATCCCTGCCTCAGCTGATGGAACTCAGACGCGGGACTTGCCCAGGCTCGTATGGTTAGTAGAGGCAGAGCTATAAAAACAAGTGCTAAAATAACAAAGCATAGAGCTACTGCACTCCACAGCAAAGAAACAATAGCTCAAAAAGAAAAAAAGCCCAGGAAAAAAAAAAAACAAGATTTTGTTTAGTCCTTTTGTTTTCTCTTTCGTGTTTCAATATCTTACCTGATCCCCCAACTCCACTCCAGCTTTTAAACGTCCTTCACATGTGTAGGCACTACGCAAGAGTCATTTAAAAAGTGGTTACCAATGTTCCACTAGGAGAAGCATACAATTACAATACTATACTTTCTCAACATGAGACACCATTATGGTTAGCATGAATCATTTTGAAATGGATGGATTTGTTCCCTCCCCCAACTGGTAGATTTTAGGTTAGTCACCCTTTGAATGCGCATCTGTAAATACTTAGTTCAACCCTAACGAAATATTAACCTCTGACTATTGCATTAATACATGTAAAATAGGAAGTATCTTAGATTACTACTTTGCCTCTTAAGTAAAATACCTTAAGTGAATGCAAAGATGGTGATATAATATTCCCCCAAGAACTGCAAATTTTGCATTTCCTGACATGGGGGAGGTTTTAAGTTACATCATATACTTTGAAAAAAATATAGAGATATGGCTTCTGGGTTAGCATGGCAGCAGAAGGCTGTTCTTGATACAGTTCCTCCTGCCTTCCCATTAAAATGCCATAAGGATAGACCAAAATACAAAACTGACGACAGTACTGGAAACTATAAATGAGACAGTGCTGTCGGCCTGCAGTGGGGCCGACCAAGAAGAAGGAACAGGAAGCATGCTGTTTGATTTGCCTCCTGCATACTCTACCTTTTGAAGGAGAACCTGGCAGATGGCCCTAGAGAAGGAAGGCATTATTTAGATTCTTCCTTCAATGTCTATACATAATTCAGGTGCAGACCTGACAATCTAGAAAAACAAATAGCAATTTCCTAACTGTGCAGGAGTCATGTTCTGCATGGGCTGGGCTCAACTCTCTGTCTCCGCATCAGCATCGTGCCACACTTATCTGGAGATTGTTAACTGCCAGCATGCCAAGGAACAGGAAGCAGCAGGAGCAGAGAAGCGCCCCCATCCTGCATAGGGAGTACCCTCTCCCTTGAGAGCAGGGTGGAAAGAAGTGTGCTGGAGGTGTGTGGCCTTCACGTCAGACACTGTTTAAAGGAAACTGCCCACTGCATCTGACTTTCTTGGTTAGAAAATGTACAAGCTGGCATGGGTCGCAGGTTGATTGGAATGCATTTCTGGGGCTTGCAGAGATACAACAAAGGTCTGCAAGGGGCTCCTTTATCAGCCCAATCTTTGGGAGTTGAAAGGGTCAAGAAAATGCCACACACCTTGTCTGTTGGCAAACCCTGAGTCTGGATCTATTTACTTCATTTATAGATGATTACACGTTTTAAAAGTGAGGTTTATGAAAAGCTTTATGTTCTTGCCATTAATAAACAGTGGATCACCTGAGGTCAGGAGTTCGAGACCAGCCTGGCCAACATGGCGAAACCCCATCTCTACTAAAAATACAAAAATTAGCCCGTCTTGGTGGCAAGTGCCTGTAATCCCAGCTACTCGGGAGGCTGAGGCAGGGAGAATTACTTGAACCTGGGAGGTGGAGGTTGCAATGAGCTGAGATCATGCCACTGTGTCCAGCCCAGGCAACAGAGTGAGACTCTATCTCAAAAAAAAAAAAAAAAAAGAAAAAAAGAAAGAAAGAAAAGAAAAGAAACAAAGTTTAAGGATAATTTTCCAAGCCTAAAGACACTAGTAGAGTAACTGAAAATAGAATTTCTGAATTCTAAATTACTGCAGAAATTTCAAGCAAATAAAACATTATTTTAACACAACACAGAATATAGAATGAAATATAGAAAACAAAGGAAATAGCTAGACAATACAAAAAGAAGAAAGCATAAAATAAGTCAATAAAGACAACCTCTTTCATAAAAGACATAAGTAATTTTTGTTTTGAGGCAGAGTCACTCTATCACCCAAGCTGGAGTGCAATGGCATGATCTCAGCTCACTGCAGTTTCTGCCTCCAGAGTTCAAGTGATTCTCCTGCCTTAGCCTCCAGGATAGCTGGGATTACAGGCATGAGCCACCACACCTGGCTAATTTTTGTATTTTTAGTAGAGATGTGTTTCACCATGTTGGCCAGGCTGGTCTTGAACTCCTGCCCTCAAGTGATCCACCCACCTCGGCCTCCCAAAAAGCTGGGATTACAGGCGTGAGTCACCATGCCTGGCTGACATAAATAAATTTATACGCTTAATTTTTGTGAAGAAAACAAAAACTTTACTTAGGGTGTGTGAGAAAACACATGCGTAATAGAGAACCATACTATCTTGGTGATGAGAGAAACTTTATTTTATTTATTTATTTATTTTAGAGACGGAGTCTTGCTAAGAGATATTAAAACACATTTTACAAAGCTATAGAAATTAAAACAGAGGCCAGACATGGTGGCTCACACTTGTAATCCCAGCACTTTGAGAGGCCGAGGCAGAAATCACTTGACCTCAGAAGTTAAAGACCAACCTGGGCAACATGGCAAAACTCTGTCTCTACAAAAAATACAAACATTAGCTGGGTGTGGTGGGTAAACAGCATTGTATTGGCATAAAGAAAGACAGATCAGTGGAATCGAATTCAAATTAATGGAAATCAGATGACAGTCAATAAATGATGTTGAGAAGACTTGCTGTCTCCCTCTTCCCTTCCCTCCCTCCCTCACCTCCTCTCTCCTCTCTTCTCCGAGACAGTCTCCCTCTGTCGCCCAGGCTGGAGTGCAGTGCAGTGGCGCTGCAACCTCTGCCTCCCAAGTTCAAGTAATTCTTCTGCCTCAGCCTCCAGAGAGTGGAGATTACAGGTGCCTGCCATCATGCCTGGCTTGATGGCTATTTTCAGGGGAAAAAAAAGGGTTAGACCCATATTGTACTTGTTGATGTTAAATTCCTGAGAGATTACAATTAAGAATGCAAAAACTTGAACCATAAAAATATCTGAAGAAAAGATGAGGAAGTTCTTTTTGAAGCTTGCCACCAAAGACAAAAACCATAAAAAAGAGACTGCTAGGGTAGATTATTAAAATTAAAAATTTTTGAAAAGGGAAAGCACCCCATAATCAAAGTTAAAAGGCAAATATGTGTTTACAACACATATGACAAGGAACTAATATCCTTAATATAAAGAGTTCTTTTTTTTGTTTGTTTTTGTTTATTATACTTTAAGTTCTAGGGTACATGTGCATAACGTGCAGGTTTGTTACATATGTATACTTGTGCCATGTTGGTGTGCTGCACCCATCAACTCGTCAGCACCCATCAATTCATCATTTATATCAGGTATAACTCCCCAATGCAATCCCTCCCCCCTCCCCCCTCCCCATGATAGGCCCCAGTGTGTGATGTTCCCCTTCCCGAGTCCAAGTGAACTCATTGTTCAGTTCCCACCTATGAGTGAGAACATGCGGTGTTTGGTTTTCTCTTCTTGTGATAGTTTGCTAAGAATGAGGGTTTCCAGCTGCATCCATGTCCCTACAAAGGACGCAAACTCATCCTTTTTTATGGCTGCATAGTATTCCATGGTGTATATGTGCCACATTTTCTTAATCCAGTCTGTCACTGATGGACATTTGGGTTGATTCCAAGTCTTTGCTATTGTGAATAGTGCCGCAATAAACATACGTGTGCATGTGTCTTTATAGCAGCATGATTTATAATCCTTTGGGTATATACCCAGTAGTGGGATGGCTGGGTCATATGGTATATCTAGTTCTAGATCCTAGAGGAATTGCCATACTGTTTTCCATAATGGTTGAACTAGTTTACAATCCCACCAACAGTGTAAAAGTGTTCCTATTTCTCCACATCCTCTCCAACACCTGTTGTTTCCTGATTTTTTAATGATTGCCATTCTAACTGGTGTGAGATGATATCTCATTGTGGTTTTGATTTGCATTTCTCTGATGGCGAGTGATGATGAGCATTTTTTCATGTGTCTGTTGGCTGTATGAATGTCTTCTTTTGAGAAATGTCTGTTCATATCCTTTCCCCACTTTTGGATGGGGTTGTTTGTTTTTTTCTTGTATATTTGTTTGAGTTCTTTGTAGATTCTGGATATTAGCCCTTTGTCAGATGAGTAGATTGCAAAAATTTTCTCCCATTCTGTAGGTTGCCTGTTCAAAAATTCCCTTTGAAAACTGGCACAAGACAGGGATGCCCTCTCTCACCACTCCTATTCAACATAGTGTTGGAAGTTCTGGCTAGGGCAATCAGGCAAGAGAAAGAAATCAAGGGTATTCAGTTAGGAAAAGAAGAAGTCAAATTGTCCCTGTTTGCAGATGACATGATTGTATATTTAGAAAACCCCATCGTCTCAGCCCAAAATCTTCTTAAGCTGATAAGCAACTTCAGCAAAGTCTCAGGATACAAAATTAATGTGCAAAAATCACAAGCATTCTTATACACCAGTAACAGACAAGCAGAGAGCCAAATCAGGAATGAACTTCCATTCACAATTGCTTCAAAGAGAATAAAATACCTAGGAATCCAACTTACAAGGGATGTAAAGGACCTCTTCAAGGATAACTACAAACCACTGCTCAGTGAAATAAAAGAGGACACAAATATAAAGAGTTCTATGAATTGATAAGGAAAGATGAGCACCCAAATATGAATATTGGCAAAGGACATTAACAGACAATTCACAAGAGAATATAAATGACCAATAGTTACATAAAAATATGTTTAGCCTTACTAGTAATCAGATATACAAAATGAATACGAGACCAGTCTGAGCAACATAGCAAGATCTGGTTTCTACAAAAATAAACTCTCAAAGCTGAGGCAGGAGGATCTTTTGAGACCAGGACTTTGAGGTTACAGTGAGCTATGATCATGCCACTGAACTTCAAGCCTGGGAGACAGAGTAAGACCCTGTCTCTAAAAAAATAAAAAGTAAAAATAAAAAATAAAAAATAAATCAAACAACCAGTAGAGAGATTTATTATGTTGGCAAAGCCTAGAAAGCCTTCTCAGTGGTGTCAAAGATGAGTGGAAATCAAATATAGCTCTGCTGCCATCTCTGCTGGACAAGGCACCATGCCACCTCTAGTGCTAGACAGCTCTTCTGACACTAATGTTCCTGGAAACTGAGTGCTCTTTCAACTGAAGGAGTTTATAGGCAAGGAAAAAGCAGGAAATTCACAGGAGTAGCTGCAATGTAGCAACAGTATAAGCCACAAAGATAGATATTTCCCGCACACTTTGCAATAGAACAAGGGGACTATTTTTTTTTTTTTTTTTTTTTTTTCGTGAGATAGAGTCTCGCTCTTGTTGCCCAGGCTGGAGTGCAGTGGTGCAATCTTGGCTCACTGCAACCTGTGCCTCCCAGGTTGAAGCGATTCTCCTGCCTCAACCTCCTGAGTAGCTGGGATTACAGGTATGCACCACCACACCTGGCTTATTTTGTATTTTTACTAGAGACGGGGTTTCAATATGTTGGTCAGCCTAGCTGGTCTCAAACTCCTGATTTTGGGTGATCCACCCGCCTTAGCCTTCCAAAGTGCTGGGACTACAGGCGTGAGCCACCGCATCTGGCCTGAACAGGGAGACTCTTGTGCACCAACAGCAGCTGCCAGAGGACGCAGCAGCAGCGTCTAACTAAACTGCAATTCCTGGTGAACATGAGTCCTCCTGATGGAAGGAGATATGACAAAGGGGAAGAAAAAATATCCTCCTACAGTGAACCTAACTTACTCAGAATGCATGAGACACACTCCAGGTAATCCCAGAAATGCTCGCTAATTGGAGGGGAACTTTGCAGTTGGGTGCTGTGATTGCCATCGGGGGAAATTAGTAAAATCCAAGGTCCCATCATCAAAGTGACCTCATATATAATTACAAGCTGGAATGGCATTAGGGAACTTAGGCTACAGAGAAAGAAATGAATTAACAAGGGAATGACTAACATGCTTCTTACAATGAAAAAGCCAATGTGAAGGTAAATAAGGCATACTTTCACTTTCACAAAACACTCGCTTGGCCTTTCTTAAATAATGTTTTTCAGATCCAAGCCTTATCCTTCATAGATCTAAAGGAGTGCCTGAAAGCTAGCCAATTTATTTAAGAGAAAGTCCTGTCAGAGATATGAGCTGTGCATTCTGAATCCTTCAAAAGATGGTCCTTTAAATAAGAAATACCCCTCATATTTCATTGAATCTAAAACTCCATCACTTGTAAGACACAACATGCTATATTTTGTTAGGATATAATAAAGGCTGACAATTAAACTCTAGTATCATGCTTCTTTATCACTTAGAGTTTGCATAGTTATTTAAAGAACTCTTTAAGATTATTTAGAGACAGATTTTTATCATAAATTACTCTTACATGTATCTTAAAAAAAGAAAATATAAGCAAAATAAATTGGTTGCCATATTCTTAAATTTCTTCATGTTCAAATTTGGCTCTTCTAAATTATTTTTGAATTAGCATTATTGAAAACTGCTCCTTTCCCTCCTTACACACACACACACACACACACACACACTACCATCTTTGAGGATGTGACTTTTTAAAAATGAGTTCTTCATTGATATCTCTTGGTTTTTTTCCCCAGCCACTGAGCACTCTTCTGCAAGTTTTGCTGCACATGTGCAAACAGTGACAGTCCCATCACCAACCACAACCTAGCCGACAGAGTTTAAGACACATCCCGATTTTAGATGTTAAAATGTGACCAGAAAAAAAGAGTGTTTTAGAACCAGTAAGCACAGTATTCCTGAGTTATAACAGGAAGTGCCATGTGAATGCCAAGGGCAGAATTCCTACGACCATTTAAGATTCAAGACAATGCAGTGGTAACATCATTTTAGTAGGAACAATCTTCTCCAACATCCTGTTGCCAAGTCTGTGACTTCTTTATAGGTAGGCATTTTCTGATGAGACCAACCCTAGTGGTAATGCTGCGATGGTTACCTTTGAATGAGGCTTACATGGCTTAAATCAGAAAGACAAATCATGCTTTACATACCTTGCTATTTTTTGCTTAATGATATGTTTTCCAGAACTTTCCATGTAAGCACGTGTAATGAATTCATTCTTTGTAATATCTACATAACATCCCATTGTATGGATGAGCCATGATTAATTTTACTAGTTCATTACTGATGAACTTTGTTCATACACTTTGGACATACACTTTGCTGGCTTCCAGCCTTTTTGTTATTGCAAATAAGGCTGTAGGGCATCTTTGCCTCTGGAAATATGAGGAACTATTAATAGAGGTTGCCTTTCAAGAGTGGGCTTGGGATAAGAAGACTTTCTTTTCATTGAATATTCTATTGACTGTGTTGATTTGTGCTATACGCTTTTATTATTTTACAGTTTGGAAAACTGACCTTTTTCAAAGTATTTCCTGGTTTTGTTATGTTTGGTTGTTGTTTTTGCCTTGGTTTTAGGATGAATGTTAGGCTTAGGCCTCTTTACTGACACTGCTCTAACCTGGGAGCCTCTGGTTCCTTGTTGCTTGGTGTTTTTGCTTTGTTAAACTTTTGCAAAAAACAATTGGCCTCTACAAACTCAGTCAAGTTCTCTCTTCCGACCTGAAGCTAGAAAGAAACACTTAAGAAACCTTCTAGCCCAACTTTGTCTAACCCACAGCCCACAAGCCACATGCAGCCCTGAACAGCTTTGAATGTGGCCTAACACAAAGTCATAAACTTTCTTAAAAGGGTATGAGATTTTCCTGTAATTATTTTTAGCATATTGGCTATTGTTAGTATTCGTGTATTTTATGTGTGGCCCAGTACAATTCTTTGTCTTCCAATGTGGCCTAGGGAAGCCAAAATATTGGATACCCCTGCTCTAGGCCATCTGTTATCAAATGCTACATTTTTTTCTGCGTTTCCAGACAGGAATAGGGGTATCTCTAGCCTGCAATACCCTGTAGGAATTCTGCATTCTATTTCATAAAGGAGTCTATATCCTCCCTTCCTTTTTCCTTTTTAGTCCTGAAAACTGGCATTCACATTTCACATGCCCTGAAAAGTTCCCTCTCTATGGCCTTAATTCAGAAGTAATCTCCAGTTCTTAATAAGGCCTGTTGTAATGGACATCTTGTAATTTGATATCCTTTCTAACAATGAAGCTGTATTAAACAGTGGTTAAATAAATGGTTCTTCTGTAGGTAACTGTTTTTTAAAGAGTTTTTTTTAAATAAAAGAATCTCATCAATTTCAAAATTCCATGATTTGGAAAAGTTTTATTTAGATTAGCATTCTACTGTTTGATTCTCTTGTTGGTACCCTTGTTTGACAGTATTTGACTGTTTCATCCCAAGTCTGTGTTGTGATTTTTAAAAAATTCACATTTCATAAATAAAGAGGGAGAAGAGACAAATCTTCCCAAATAATATGTATAGATATCTTCATCTTTCACCTCCAGCCACCCAGCATGAGCTGTAGCTAGTGACTCACTTCCAAAAATAAAGTATGAAAAGGGAAACATAGTAACATTGCAGTGCAGAAATCTGGCAAACACCCCCTTAATCAAATGATCAACGCTAACATCATCAGTGGTGCCATGGGGCTGTCAGTTACCCCCGGATGTGATATCAGAAGGGAACATAACTTCAATGTATTCTTCTACCCCCCAAAAATCCCTAACCCTTCCCAAGAGGGAGGGAGTGTGTTCCCAGAAGACCACCGTATATGGTCTTCCTATAACGAGAAAATGCGTCAGACAAACCCAAATGGATAGACAGTCTACAAAATACCTGACCAGTGTTCTTCAAAAATGTTCAGGGAATGAAAGTCAGAGAAAGACTAACAAACTGCAACAGATTAGAATAGACAAAGGAGACACAGTGACTAAACACCATGTGGGACCCAAAATTGGATCCTGGAGCAGAAAAAGGACATTAGTTGAAAAACTGGTGAGCTCTGAATAGCATTAGTCACGTATCCATGCTGGTTTTATAATTTGACAAAGGTGCCTTGGTAATGTGAGATAACACGGGACACACACTGGATGAAGGGATATATAGACTTCTCTGTACCGTCTTGGCGGCTCTTCTGTAAATCTAAAAGGATTCCAAAATAAAACAAGTTTATTTTAAAAATTTACATTTGCGGCCGGGCGCGGTGGCTCAAGCCTGTAATCCCAGCACTTTGGGAGGCCGAGACGGGCGGATCAAGAGGTCAGGAGATCGAGACCATACTGGCTAACACGGTGAAACCCCGTCTCTACTAAAAATACAAAAACTAGCCGGGCGAGGTGGCGGGCGCCTGTAGTCCCAGCTACTCAGGAGGCTGAGGCAGGAGAATGGCGTAAACCCGGGAGGCGGAGCTTGCAGTGAGCTGAGATCTGGCCACTGCACTCCAGTCCGGGCGACAGAGCAAGACTCCGCCTCAAAAAAAAAAAAAAAAAAAAAAAAAAAAATTACATTTGCATTTTCTCTTTTCAAGATTGTGAACCAATGAAGTTAGGGCTTTGTTTAGCCTGATTTTCTTTATCTAGAGTTTTACATATGATGAAAAACCTGCTATCGCTGCTGCAAAACAGAGTTCTTCCTTCTCCCCTCCGTTTGACAACCAGAAAACAAAAAGGCAAGAGGCCAGCACCAACAGAGCAAGAGGGAGGGAGTGTGTTCCCAGAAGACCGCTGTATCTGCGCTTTGTGGCTACTAGGGTGCCACCATAGTCACAGCTGCTGTTTTTGAAGGTGGTAATGAAAGGGGTCACTCCAAGACCTCCAGCTGCTGCCACCTCTCTCAATAGCATAGACTGCTGGTAACTGTACCATGATGAGCAAGATTCACACCAACGGGCTGGGGGAAATCCCCAAACGCTGGTGGGACCTCGACCACAGCCAGGGTCCAGGCTCTTCACACTGTCCTGAGAATTAATTTAAGGATGAGTCGTAAAATAGTGAAAGTAGAGATTTATTGCAAAGAGAAAAGTACGTCCTCAAGAAAAGGGAGTGCAGGTATACTCAAGAGAGAGTCGAGCACAAGGGGGTTTGGGCCTGCTACATTTATAGGTTTCTTTAAGCAAGGGGTGG
This sequence comes from Piliocolobus tephrosceles, assembly GCF_002776525.5. NCBI lineage: Eukaryota > Metazoa > Chordata > Mammalia > Primates > Cercopithecidae > Piliocolobus > Piliocolobus tephrosceles. The sequence continues at coordinate 83,049,258 of NC_045439.1, forward strand.
AATATTCATGAAAATTCCTGGAAAAAGTGGAATTTCTCAGACTGTGGTGCCACCCATTTTTACACCAAATATGGGTGTTCTTGGAACTGTCATGGTGCTGGTGGGTATGTGATTTGTATGTTAATGAGCATATAATGAGGTCCTAAGTGAAACCTAAGTCAAATCCAGTGCCATGTTGAATCCAGTTGGTCTTAGCCAGCTTGGTCCACACCCTGTTTTTTCAGGGCCTTATCAGCCCATACCCGCTGCACCTATTTCACCAGTTTCCTTTTGCTAGTCATGTGAAATTGCTGCCTGGAATTTTTTACTCTCCTGCGACTACCCTGTATTATTCCTCAAGATGGCAGAAGCATCTCCACAACTGCATTTTTAGATCCTGTTGTTTTTAGCAGACTCTCTTGGAACAATCGTACAAGTTGTGTGAACGCTGTTAAAATGATAAAGATGCTGTAAACCACGGGGAATCAATAACTTCTTTCAAAGGATTCCAATCCACAAGGAGCGAGGGAAACAAAAAGATGTTTATCACTGAGCCAAATTTTCTGACCCACAGTTCAAAGACGTGCCTCCATCTCCAGCTAAGGGAGACTTTGCAGAATTTTTGAGTTGATGGGAAGATTTTGCTTCTCTTCCCTCCATCCTTCAGGACCATAATCATATGTTAAAGCCCTACCTCTCCATGTGACTATATTGAAGATGGAGACTTTGCAGAGGTGGTGCAGAGGTGGTTCAGGTTAAGTCAGTGAAGCCATAGGGGTAGATCCCTGATCCCATAAAACTGTTGCCCTTATGAGAGGAAGAGCACACCTGAGTCTTCTCTCCACCACGTAAGGACACAGAGAGAAGGCAGCCGTCTACAAGCCAGGAAGAGAGGCCGCACCAGAAACAGACCTGGCTGGACCTTGATCTGGGACTTTTAGACTCCGCAACTGTAAGAAATAAATTTCCATTGTTTAAGCCAGTCTATGGTCATTTGTTATGGTGGCTCAAGCAGACTGAGACAGCTTTTCTCCCTTCTGCTTGTCCTTTTATTACAAGAAGGGAAGAAGATTGTAGGCAAAATTCTGAACAAAGCTGTTATCAACAAAGAGCCTCCATCAATTTTAATCCCAAAGTGGCTGCTGTGTAAGCAACAAGGAGAGTGATAGGGCAGGAGAGAGAAAGAGATACATCACCTTTCCTAGGTGCCACTCAACTCCCTCCCACAAAGGCAAAGCTTGGCTGTTCAGAACTTAAAATTACCAATGACGATGATGGAAAAAATTAGTGTTTAGAATTTCTCCCCCCTTTTTAAGACACTACTAATGGAACGACCTGGAGTTTCTTCATGAGTCCTTTAAATGCATCTGAAAGTGAACTCACAAAATTTCCCCATGCTTTTCCCCACTGTAGAGGTCTCTCAAGGCTCTTGTTGGGAATCGCATGAGGTAATGGATGCAAAAGTGTTTTGTAAAATACAAAGCATTCCATGCATGCCAGCTATTATTGGAAGGAAGCAGAAGGATGAATTTAAATCCCAAGATCCCCTGAAAAATGTGTGAAAGGTGCCCCCATTTGGATTGTCATCTTTACCGTGCATTTACAGACCATTTAGCAATTTCTCCAAGTGCTTACTCCCGTTCCCTCGGTGACATCCTTGCCCTGTGCTGGGGAGGGCAGAGAAAGGCTGACTCTCCCAAGCCTGGCCCGGTGGACAGCAGCAGGGCCTGCGGAGGAAGGGGCTTGGTTGCTAGGAGACCAGCAAAAGTGGGCAGCCAGTTCCCAAGCAGGTTAGAATCCGGCGAGGAAGGATTTTAAAAGCCTATTTCCTTCTGCTTCTGCTAGAATTGAAATTCTCTTCAGGGTCCAGCCACCAGTGATACAATCTGCTTACATTACTGGTATTGAGAGGCCCTTGAAAGGGATCTATCTGGCCATTTCTTGTGTCTCCCTCCCACAGTGCCCAGAAAAGGCAGGCGCTTAAAACAAAATGAAACAAAAAAAAGAGGAGTTGATGGAGTCTGTAGCAGAAGCAGAGAAGTGACAGTGAGAATTAACCCAAGCACATCTGATCACACTGATCATGACCCTTAGACCCCCAAAGAGGAAATAATTGTGCTCAATCTATGTTAAATTACAGTGTGCCTTCCATAGCTTCTGAGTACATCAAGGCAGGTGGCTGGATAGAACTCAAAAGTGTTTTTTCAAGCCCACAAGAGGTGTGTCAAGCAGGTCTTTTCCTCTGGAGTTTATCTTCACAGACACAGCCTGACATGCGCTTCTGGGCTAATTGGATGAGGTTGACACTGCATTTAAGTTTTTCCCTTTGAGGATTATGAAAATGTGATTTTCAAATAAGAATTATTTGTTTGGTTTGGTTTTCCCAAAGCACGCAGTACACCCAAGAAATCAAATGCTTTTTCGAACCCCCTGAGCCCTCAGCAAGATATACTGACACTTACAACTGCCTAGAACACAGTATTGAACTCAGGAGGAATCAGCTGGAAAAATAGTGGAATAATAGGTGCATTTAGAGTCATTTATGGGCTGAGGCTTGACAGTCTTTGTGCCTTGTTACTGCTGCAGCATGGAGAGCAAAGCGGTGGTGCTGATTCATCAGGAAGAAAGAAGCTCGCAGGTCATAGGAAAATAAACTACCTCGGAAGAGGCTCCAGTGCCCTCAGCAGACATGCTTTATTTGGTTAAAGCATAATGTCTAATGGCAAAATGGAAGAACAATTTCAGTATTTACAGGGACACCCTGGCTTGTAGCCTGCTTTTATAGGCAGTTGGAGGTGGGGGTGGGGGATGCAGTAATTGGTTGAAAAAAGAACAATTCAGGAAAACAGAGGACACGCATAGGCTAGTGCCTGTCTCATGAAGATGAAGATGAAGGCAGACCTGAAAACAGAGAAAAACGTCTTGAGAAAAACTAAAATCTCTTCATTGGCAAATGGTAAGGCATATGAGGACCACAATGGTGAGCGGATGCAGGGAATTGCAGCAAGGTGGGGAGATGAAATACCATGATCCTGTGCATGTAAATGAGAAATAACTGAATCTCACATATGCCTCTGCATCTAATTCACTGAGTGAAGTGGGCAAGCTCTAAAGCTGTTTCCCCCTAATAATCACTTTGCACGTGGAGACTATTTTGGTGAGTGGAACGATCGTGAACTTTGGGATCACACAGACCTGGGTTCAAATCCTGGCTCTGCCAGGGACCTTGAGCAGTGTGGGACTTTGGAGAAGACATTTAATTTTCTGAGTCTCCATTTTCTCATCTGTAACACAAGGTGGTAATGCCTGTGATGCCTTCCTCCAGTGCAACAGTTTTGTGAAACAGCCCGGCCCCACCTGCCTTCTTACCCTCTGTGTCCCCACTCTAGATTCAGATACCTGGGAGTGAGGGTGGTCTGACTGGGGACTGTGATTGAAGGGGTAGGGCCCCATTATTCATAGCCTTCTCTTTTGGAGAAATGCCACTTCACAGATTGTGAGGAAGTGGCATTTCTCCAAAAGGAGAGATGCCTGGCAGACAAAAACATGATCCAAACAAAACAGCTTGAAAGGAATTTTTGAACCTTAAATTGAACACGAGGCAAAACTACTTCTTCAGAAGTTTGTGATAAAGTGGTGGTAGCTTTGCAATTTCAAAGAAGCATCACTCTAAGATTTGGATCACCCTGGCAGTATTGTCTGTATCTCCTAAGAGGAGAAACAGGGACTTGTCATCAGATGGTTTCTCATAGCCAGGGCGGCCACCTACATATTTAAATATCCCCACTGCCCCTGGGTTCTAAAGGGCAAACTTAATGCCATTTGCCAGGCATTGGAACCCATAGGGTCAAGATACTCTGAAAGACCCCTTCTCCTCCTTCATGTATGAATGAATGTGATTCTGTAGGCCTAGATCCTCACCTCAAAGATTCAGCTTTGGAAACACCAGATGGATAAGTAAAAGCAGGTACCAGCTCTCAACAAATGCTGCATTCAGGCCTGGTTAGCAGGTGGGGCCTCATCTCATTTGGTTTTTTATTTTGGATAAATTTATGGGGGATCTTTTGCCCTTTCAAACAGCACAAGGACCCGAACAGGAGCAGTTGAGTTTAGGCAGGAAGGCACCAGGGGCTAGGGCTGGGGCAAGATTCTCACGGAGAGTCAACGAAGGGGCAGCTCCCTGGCTTTCTGCTCCCCTGCGGGGCAGCATGTATGATTGCTGGTTATCTGAGCATCAGGAGAGAAGCAGTCCAAAAGGAACCCAGGAGAGAAGGCAGCTGCTGGCCCAGGTGCAGGTTATCATGGCAGCAGTCCAAATCTTTCTGCCTCAAGCCTCTCAAGCTAGGCATAACCTGGCCATCTGACCAGCTGCCAGAGGTGCTTCTGGGAAGAGTCTCATTTGTTGGTCCCTCTCCCCCTTCCCAGCATGGACCTTACTAATCCCCAATAGGTGAAGAGGTGCCAGGCCTGGAAAGGGCCTAGTTGAGGTTGGGTGAGGAAGATGAAGTCCTGCTTTCACATCCCAGAGGCTGAGACCTGGGCAGGTGGAGAGAAAAGGAGCACCAGCTCTGCTTCCACCAACTGGCAGCCGTGTGGACTCTCAGTTTGTACAGCAGGAATCCAGGAATACCCGCCATGCCTGAAGCTCCCTTTTAAGGAGAGTGGCCCAAATCAGTTCTTTCTTGTGTCAGTTGCTATTGCTTATACTATGTTTTGAGGGAAACCAACTTGGTACCCTCACCATAACTGGCTTCACCAGACATGAATGCCAAGCCAAAGGCAGCCACCTAGGAACCGGACATGACAACTGCATCTGAGGCAGTGTAGCATAAAATCTGCTCCATAAGGGCCCTTCACATCAGAAGGCAGCAAACCCACCTATTATGGAGTGAATTGTGACCTCTCTGTATTTATATGTGAAGGCTCCACTATCTCAGAATATGACTATATTTGGAGATGGGGCCTTTAAAGGGTTGATTACATTAAAAATGAGGCCATTACTGGGTGCGGTGACTCATGCCTATAATCCCAGCACTTTGGGAGGCCAAGGCAGGCAGATCACCTGAGGTCAGGAGTTCAAGACCAGCCTGACCAATATGATGAAACCCCATCTCTACTAAAAATACACAAATTAGCCGGGAGTGGTGGTGGGCGCCTGTAATCCCAGCCACTCAGGAGGCTGAGACAGGAGAATCGCTTGAACCCGGGAGGCAGAAGTTGCAGTGAGCCAAGATTGCACCATTGCACTCCAGCCTAGGCAACAAGAGTGAAACTGCATCTCAAAAAAAAAAAAAAAATGAGGCCATTACATTGGACCCTAATCCAATCTGATTAGTGTCCTTATAAAAAGAGAACATTTGGATGCACACAGGAGACACCAGGGGTGTGTGCACACATAGAAAATGCTATATAAGGAAATGCCATGAAAGAAGGTAAGCCAAGGAGGGAGGCTTCAGAAGAAACCACACCTGCAGACACCTTAATCTTGGACTTCTCGCCTCCAGAACTGTAAGAAAATAAATTTCTGTTGTTTAAACCACCTTGGCCTCCCAAAGTGCTGGAATTACAGGCATGAGCCACTGTGCTCACCCCAGATTCCTATTCTTAAGGCTGAATATTACCTAATGGCTTCCTTTTTGTTCTCAAAAAAAGTAAAATTAGACTTCTTTTTCCAAAATTGGCTTACAAAATGATTAAGCCAGGTATTTAGGCAGATTATTATTCCCTCTTTCCTGTAATGTTGTTGATAAGCATATTTTAACCATATGTGGCATTTTGTTATGATAACCCTAGCAGACTACTATGCATCCAATTCATATCTCTTTTTAGGGGAGTTAAGTACGAGGTTACCATCACTCATAGTCTCCTTGGAAGGACTGGAATCTAGGCAGAGTCCAACTGAGGAGATAATGTCCCATACGACCCTGCACCCTTAACTATCCTGGAAATCCATCCTCATCCTTAGAGAGCCTCATCACCTCTTGCTCAAAACTTTATGGAGCCAGGTTAATACACAGGAAGCTCCCGAGGAGCAAGACCAAGAATGCAGGTAATGAGCCTTGGGTGTGCACCTGGGCTGGGCTGGGCCAGGCAGAAGCCAAGAGAACTAAATGGTTTTGTCACCCAGAGCCTAGGTCACAACATCCCAGGCCCTGGTGGGGAAGATGAGGCACTTTATCAGAGAGAAAGAAGAGAAAGCAAAAGAATAAAAATGTGTATTTGTGTTTATGAGAAACATCAAAATATTAATGAGTTCTAACTAGACTTACAGACTAGGAGCAAGCAATCATGTCAAGTGGAGGGTCCACAAAGAGTGGATGTCATCCTGGGGGTGGGGGAGGCTGGGGCCCTGGAAGTATCCCTCGGGTGTAATTCCTGTATTGGTGTGAGGTAAATAGTTCCTGGTGAGGACAAGGCTTGCCCCAGTGATGTTGTAGATTCCAATTCTTTTTTATTTTTATTATTTATTATTATTATTATTATTTTTTGAGAAAGGGGCTTGCTCTGTTGCCCAGGCTAGAGTGCAGTGGCGCATTCTGCTGACTGCAACCTCTGCCCCCTGGGCTGAAGTGATCCTCCCACCTCAGCCTCCAGAGTAACTAGGGCTACAGGCATGCACCACCACGCCCGGCTAATTTTTGTATTTTTAGTAGAGATGGGGTTTTGCCGTGTTGCTGAGGCTGGTCACCAATTCCTGGGCTCAAGCGATCCTCCCACCTTGGCCTCCCAAAGTGCTGGGATTAGGCATGAGCCACCGTGCCCACACTAGATTCCAGTTCTTAAGGCTGAATATTACCTAATGGCTTCCTTTTTGTTCTCCAAAAAAGTAAAATTAGATTTATTTTTCCAAAATTGGCTCGCAAAATGATTAAGTCAGGTATTTAAGCATACTGTTATTCTGCAATATTGTTGATAAGCATATTTTAAAAGTGTTTGAGGAGAATATTGATATTTTGTTTCTCCACACAGTTTATGTTACTGACACTCTGGGTTTTTCTGGAGAGATGGGAATCCACGGAAAGGAGATAAACTCGAGCCACGCTTTCAGATAAGTCCTGGCAACTGTGTAAAGAAGTTAAGAGCGTGGCAGGTGGTCATGCAGGGCACAGAAGAGGCTCCTTGTTTTCTCATGCTCCAACACGTGGTCTGCAGTATTGCTTTCTTCTCTTTGATTTGATTTGATGTGACTTGATTTGATGGTCTTGCCTTGCTCAGCTGAGAAGAGGCTAGCATGAGGAAGGGGAGGGGGGTGTGGGAGAGGCACATGTCCTGAAAGCAGTGGGATCCAGGGGCCTGGCTCTATCGCTCAATGGGGAGTTTGTCCTTTCCCTTCTTGCATTGCTTGAGGGCTTGGCCAGGGCTTTGGGGAGGAGGGGTCAAAGGGTAAGAGTGAAGTTGGTTTACAATTGGCTGTGAGAGTCCTAGCTCTCATAGCAGCCCAGCAGAAGCACAGAACCCTTGCCAACAGCCAGATTTATCTATTTACTTATTTATTTTTTGAGATGGGGTCTCTCTCTGTCACCCAGGCTGGAGTGCAGTAGCGCTATCACAGCTCACTGCAGCCTCAAACCCCTGGCTGAAACAATCCTCCCACCTCAGCCTCCCGAGTAGCTGGGACTACAGGTGTGCACCACCATACCTGGAAAATTTTTGTAGTGTTTTGTAGAGATGGGGTTTTGCCATGTTGCCCAGGCTGGTCTCAAACTCCTGAGCTCAAGGAAGCCTCTTGCCTCAGCTTCCCAAAGTACTGGGATAGCAGGTGTGAGCCACCGTATCCAGCCTGCTAGATTTATTTTTGTTCTGCCCTCCCACAAAATTAGGATCCTTAGAAATCACCAGTGGTCCTGCAGACAAGAGGTATTAGTATGGGCTCAGCCTTGCACCAACGGGGTTGGTTGGGTGAGAACCTGAACACCCACTAGGGCAAGGAGGGGGCAGTCTGCAACAGACAGAATAGGGATGTGACGTAGGGTTTCTTGACAAGCTTGCAAGATCGTATCCCTAGAGACTTCCTCAGGAAGGAAAACAAATATGATCCCACTTATTTGTGGGACTTCCCAAGAGATTGTCGTATGGTGGTAAGAAAACAATTTCAGATATGTAAATAGGCTTCACAGGAGAATAGGAATTTTCAATAAGAGAACATTACCTCTCAATTCTGATTAGTTTAGACATTTCCTCTGCTTAGAGAGAAATAGGTAGGTTGACAAGGTGATCTCTTGAGAATTTTCTCAGATCTGTGATACTATATTTTCTCTGGGCTGGGTAATATTCCAATTGTACCACTTGAATATATGATAAAGGAAATGAGTGACAAGTATCTTTTTATTATGTGTTCTGCATAAATACGTGTGCATGCTGTATTATAAGTCTGTTCGCCTCCATATTTATTTTTCACTCTAGTCTGACATTGTGACCATGCATTTTGAATGACCTAAATAAAGATAGTTTTAGAAGAGTTGCGTGTGTTTCTGTATAGTCTTGGAAGAATGACCTCTTTAACAACACCGATTCCTTCGGCAGTGATTCATTTGAGCTCCCAATGGGCTGCACCAGTTCTGTGCGTTACAGGGGTATGTGAAAGGCTGAATGTAGGGCTGTTTAAATCAGAGTTTGTTAGAGGAGTGTTGGGGAAGCTGCAGGGCCAGGGGAGCAGTCATCAAAATCCAGAAGGCAGCCGCAGCACGTCACACCCAGGCACCAGGGAACTCAGAGCCCATCTGCCTGGATGCCACCACAGCTGCTCGGTCTTCCATATGAGAACCAGATTTTACATTTGAGGGACATGGATGAAGCATCTTGTTCATTTGTCTTAAACTTCCAACAAGCATATAAAACACACAGGAAACTATCAAGAGGCTAGAAACTAGCAGGAGGACAGCACCATGAGAAGAAGAAACAGCAAAGCAGAAGGCCTAGAGTAGAGAAAGGGAGTGAAGAGTTTGCACTACAATGAAGTTAGCTAAAAATGGTAAGGTGTGTACTAATCAAAAGACTAAAGAAGGAAAAGAAAGTTATTCCAGACAGGATGGTGTAGTACAAAGAGCCCTAGAGTCGCAGTAAAAAGGCTCGGCCTCAGTTCACCAATCACTAGCAGTTTTACTCGGGAAGCATTGCTTTACCTCTTCTCTAGTTTCTCAGCTGTAAAAAGAAAAGGAAAGAGAAAAACAACCAACCCCGAGCACCTTCCCTGTGCACACACATTACATATGTAACCTCTCTTAATCCTTGGTTCACTGGGGAGTTATACCTGATATAAATGATGAATTGATGGGTGCTAACGAGTTGATGGGTGCAGCACACCAACATGGCACAGGTATATATATGTAACAAACCTGCATGTTATGCACATGTACCCTAGAACTTAAAGTATAATAAAAAAAAAAAAATCCTTAGTTCAACCATGCGTGGGAAGTATTATTGCCCCCCAGTTTACAGATGAGAACTTGGAGGCTTAAAGAAAAAGGCAACCTTCCTAAGGAAGCTTATAGAGAGTAAATGGTCTGCCCAAGTTCACATGGCTGGTATATCGCAAAGTGGAAGTTTGAACCCAGATCCATCTGGTCTAGCTCCCAGCTTTTCCCACCATAAAATGCACTCGCCCCTCTTTATCACAGAAACAAGAATTTAAAGGGCATAGGGTATATGAACGAAAGCATTTTGACAACTGTGAAAAGCAAAATAGATGTAAAGAATTCTTATTATTTAAAGTCAAATCTCTCTAGACAAGACCACGATGAAATAGTGGAAAACTGTGGTTCAGAGAAATGTGCTCACTTGCCAAGTCAGTGACACTACTTTCCAGATCACCAATGGTAATAAAGTGAGTTAATGACTGAATAAAGCTTTTAATGGTGGGTTGGGCTACATGACCTCTAAGGTCCTGCCGAGTCAGTATTTCTGAGAATCAGGAATTTTATCAAAGCAGTAAGAATGTAGCTCTGTGCTGGATCCGATCTCAGAGAAAACTGTAATGTCAGCAAGTTGCTTCCTTTTCGTCTCTCATTTCATGTCTCTGTTCTTTCCCCCACTTTCAACCTCCTTGCCAGGCAGTCATCACTCTCAAGGCTATCTTTAGGTTTTGTGTGCCACAGAGGTAAGGAATTTGATAAACATGTTCAGACTAAGGGAGAAAAAGGCTACATTTGACTATTGGCTGCAGCCCTGGAAGGGTATGTGATCTGGGGGCTTATCATTGAGCCTCTCTGAATCCCGGATTGCTCATCTACAAGATGAGAAAACCTACTCGTAGAGATTGCTGTAGGAATTAACCAATGTGACAAGTAAAGTGCCTACCACACAATTTGAACTCTTCCGTGTTAGTTCCCTTCAATCTTCCAGATGCAGTGACTGTTAGCAGAGTCTGATATCCCTCTAAGACGTGTCTACATATACGAAAAATGATACCTGGAGAAGGCAATTCTGCGCAGAGTAATAACCAGTCCTATGGTGGATTTGTTTCTTGCGGTGAAGCATCTGAGTGGAAGAGATAAATTGAGGGGAAAGAAGAGGGGAGTCTGGATAGACAGGACTTACTGGGCTTCCCCCAGTTTACTCCCTAATCTAGCCATTCCATAGCATTGTACTTACATGACCAACCTAGGTACAACAAAGCCAGAATATTTCTTTACTTAACTTGATACAGTTTCAATTACTTAAAATGACTTTTTCTTATATCAGAGAAGCTTGAAGAATGGTTGTTGCATGTGGACAATCAGGTAAACCTGAAAAAGTGCCGTATGTGAGAAAATAATTCCAGGGACCCAGAGGGTGTTTGTCCAGAAATGGGCCATCAACAGTTATAACAAAATATTGAAGAGTTTAACAAACACTGATCTGGGCAGAGGAGGAGTTTGGAGAGGATGCCTCTCAGCCCTTCCTTCCAAAAGGGTACTGGTCGGAGACTACAGTCTGACTGCGAAAGCCTGGATTTCTTTGGAGTCAAGTAGTCATTTATGTACTGTATTTACTTCTAATAAGCTGGAGCTGCTAAAGAAACTGAGATTTTCTTTTCACAGCTGTAAAGTACAGGGATTTTTGTATCTTTTGTTTACCGCTATATTTCCGGTGTCTGTAATAGAGCTAGGCAATAGACATTTGTAAAACAAATGAATTGTGAAGGTGATACTTCCAAGAAGTAGCTCTTCAGAACCACTCTAGATACACTTTAGCAGGCAGTTGGCTAACAAATTCTTAGAAATATAGTAAATGTGGTATGATTTCTATTTTTTGTTTAGGCTTAGGGATACTTAAATGTTACTGCCAAGTATTCATATGTGTGACACAGAGCCTTCTCTTATAGCCTTTGCCTTTTGTTAATAAAGAATAAATAATTCCTTGGAAGCATTTGCCCTTTATAGGTAATTGGAGAAATGTTTACTTTGGTGATGGGATGAGAAAGATGTGACCTTTTAACTTATTCAACTAGTAGGTGAGGGAAAAATTATAAACCAGAAAAGACAATATTCTGGAAAGCTTTCAAAAAATGAAAGACCAATACAGTTTAATGCAGTACCAAAGTTTTCTCGTTCCCAGCTCTTTTTGGCAAAAATTCTTCTTAGTCAAAAAAGAGGACATTATTAAAAGAATTCATCAGGTATTCTTAGATATCAAGTAGTGCTTTTACAGTATATTGTTAGGTTGAAAGGAATAAAAATCATAATTAAATGTCCTTTGAAACCTATGTGTATTTTTAAGATTAGGTGACAAGGCTGGGCACAGTGGTGCTTGCCTGTAATCCCAGCACTTTGGGAGGCCGAAGTAGGAACATTGCTTGAGCCCAGGAGTTCAAGACCAGCCTGGCCAACACGGCAAAAACCCATCTCTACAAAAAAATACAAAAATTAGCTGGACTTGGTAGTGGGTGTCCCAGCTACTCTGGAGGCTGAGGTGGGAAGGTCACTTGAACCTGGAGATTGAGCCTGCAGTGAACTGAGATCACAGTACCATGCTCCAGTGACAAAGTAAGACCCTATCTCAAAAAGAAAAAAAAAAAAGATTAGGAGACAAATTCCAGCAAGACCATATTTTGTATTCTGTTGAAAAACAACCTTTTGCAAATAGTTTTAAATGGTTGAATACACAGTTCTGCTCTCTCTATATCTCTCCAACTTACAGATTTTGTCTTGGAAATGATAGATCTAGTTACTGTCCAGTTTTGAATTAAAAAGGAAGGAGGTTCAGCATTCAACAATAATAATTTAGGTACCAGACCTGCATGGGAGATGGATATATAAAAACTGATTTAAATACTTTATCTGCTTATTTTAAAAGTTTCCTATTTATCATTTGTGTGTATATGTATAATATTTTAGAAATAGTTATTTTACCTTATGGTAACTATTCAAAAATATGTGCCTCCTTAAAAATTTGTTTCAAGCTATACAGGAAGTTAAAAAAGCATATTGTCTGGCTCAATGCCAGGTACTTGGCACACCTATTTTGATGCTATAAGTTCATGTTGCTCTTTCCCTTGAAATCTTGAGTTTGTTTTGCGCCACCTAGGTGACTGGGTGAGGTAGGAGACACCCACAACCAGTTCTCAGGCAGGACCCTCCCCACAGCTGTGGCAAAGCAAGTCCCTGAAAGTCAAAAGAGAGGAGCCCCGGAGTAGCAACAAACCCGACAGCCAGGTTTAGAGGCTGGGCCCTAGTTCTGATGGACAGCATCCCAAAGGCAGAGCCAGACCCAAATGGATAGCCATCAAACTAGTAAGACCGTTATAAGCAGTAAATGCAACAGGGGAAAAGCAGGGCCCAGACCATGAGGAATTCCAGAGCTGGCCTGTGATGTGCAGTCTTAAAATTACCGTCTGTCTCTGAAGCCACTAGTGGCCTGTCTCTAAGAGTTAACGGTGTTGATGAAGGATGAACATATTTGTAAATTCCTTAAGTGTTATGTTAGGATCTCATTTAAGGACAGTGATTTTGTGTTACCTGACTCAACACTCCAAGAGAGTGGTCCAGGCAGGATGGAGAAGCAGGAGGATTTCTCCCCTTAAAGAAGCAGCAGTGTCGGGGTCCTTATCCTAGAGGGATGGCTGAACCTGGTGGAAGAAGGGCATCCCAAGCAGGCTGCTAGAGCAAGGAAGGGCCAGGTGTAGGGGCAGGAGAGGTTGCAAGACAAGGGAGCAGTAATTTAAATAAGCAAACTGGGAATTAGCCTCAGTGAATTCTGGAGACTAAGCCAGAACTGGTACAGGGAGGTAAAGAAGATTGTATTAACAAGATTGTCTATTGGGGAGAATATTGGATATTGTTCAATGTCCCTTGGGGTGGAGGTGAGACTCGAAGAGGATGGCCATACATAATAATAGAGAGTCTATTAATTTGCCTTCTAAGGAGGGTGAGAGGTTCAATAACCACAAAGCTTGCTGGGCACGGTGGCTCACACCTGTAATTCCAGCACTTTGGGAGGCTGAGGTGGGTGGATCATGAGGTCAGGAGATCGAGACCATCCTGGCTAACATGGTGAAACCCCATCTCTACTAAAAATACAAAAAATTAGCCGGGCATGGTAGCTGGCACTTGTAATCCCAGCTACTCGGGAGGCTGAGGCAGGAGAATGGCGTGAACCCAGGAGGTGCAGCTTGCAGTGAGCCGAGATTGCACCACTGTACTCTAGCCTGGGTGACAGAGTGAGTCTCTGTCTCAAAAATAAATAAGTAAATAAATAAATAAAATAATAATAATAACCACAAAGCTTTTACTGAGGGGACTCTAGAAATTTGGGGGCCAAGCCGAATTTAGAGCAGTGTGGATGAAACACAGTGGAGAACTGCTAAAGAGAGAGACAAAATACTCATCTAGATGATGATGACTGAGAGTGTTTTCCTGTGGTATGGATGTTAATTTTCTCCTCCATTCCTTCCCTCTCCCCAAAGAAATCTTCAGCAAATTCCATCTTAATTACTGATGCCTTTGTGCCAGTGGATGAAAAGGTAGGACATAAAATGGTGCTGTAGGCTGGGTGTGGTGGCTCATGCCTGTAATCCCAGCACTTTGGGAGGTTGAGGTGGGAGGATCACTTGAGGTCAGGAATTTGAGAACAGCCTGCCCAACATGGCTAAACCCCATGTCTACTAAAAATACAAAAATTAACCAGGTGTGGTGGTGGGCACCTGTAATCCCAGCTACTTGGAAGGTTAAGGCATGAGAACAGCTTGAACCCGGGAGACAGAGGTTGCAGTGAGCCAAGATAGCACCACTGCACTCCAATCTGGGTGACAGAGCAAGCCTCCGTCTCAAAAAAATAAAAACAAAAAAGGCACTGTAGCTGCATCAAGGTGTCGTGTGGTAGAAACTGAGCACACACCACCTTCGGCTGACTGCTGACAGATCAGAAAGCCCCCTCTTAGACCTGGGTGCCTCCTTCCCTGGATGAGATTGAACAAAGGTCTCCACCTGCTTACCTGGTAGAAGTTCCGCATGCTTCCTAGCGTAAGGCGGAAGGTGAAATCTTGCAACCACTTTTCCAGCCCATATTTCCCCTAGCAGTCCAGATAGAGAGCTAGCTGGGTGATCACTGGGAATTTAGCAACTTTTCCATGAGAATAGTTATCTTATCTTGGTTCCCCAGGAACATCTTTGGGGTGTGGAGTCCGGTGTAGGTGAGCTGAATGTAGAGCTAAAAATGTGGTGAACTTGCCTGCAGAGGGGCAATTGGCTTTTTAAAAAGAGTGTGTGTTGGATGACTTTCATTACCTTAAGGGCCCACTATAGACTCCTTCAATTATTAGCTTGGGCAAGCAGTCAAAACACGTTGTTTTGTGCTGTAATGAGAATATAGTTCCTTCTGGACAAAGAGAAAAATATGGTGATATTAACTTCTAGCCTGAAGTAGAATAAGTGAAGCTCCAGTCCTTATTAATAAGTAGATGATCCAATGTTAGTGAAGTGGCTTTTTTGTGCCAATAAGTTGTGTTTAGCAGTCAGGAATAGAACACATTTATCCCTTCCCCCACAGCCTTCTCCTCAGTCCATGCAAAACAAATTGGAGTGAAACAACACCATCTGCTCATTTCACACTCAGTGAAGAAGCACGTCAACTCCTTCTCAAGGTTAGAAAGTCCAAACTCAAAAAGACACTCCTCTAGTTATGCAGAAAAAAAAAAAGCCTACTGAAAGCAAGAACCCCATAGGCTTAGAAGAGTCCCATATTTCCCAAAACATGACATTGCAAGGGCTGAGTTGATGAGGGCTAAAAAGCTGGGGGCTTCCTGATGAGGGTGTCACATGCCTTTGTTTCACTAGCTAATTGTATTTCTATGATTTTGTGCCTCTGATTCAGATGGAAAGAACGGCAGTAGAAAAAGACTATCATAATCACCATAGCTCTTGTATCCCAGTGTTGGGAGGAAAAGAATAAAGAAGAAGAAGTCTGGCTCAGTTTGAGAAGGCTGTTTTGTTCTGATAATTTTCTTCTGTGTAACAACCACTTTTCTTTTGGCAATCACTTTAAAAAATCTAAATACTTAAATTAAACTCCATTATTTTATCCAGAGATGAGGCTTTGAATTAGGGAGGAAACTGAGCCATTTGAGTGTCCCTCTATTTACTATGCTCAGCCAAACTCTGCATTCAGAAGTAAAGATAAGAGAAAGTTCTTACTAATTCATGTGAATGCCCCAGAAGTTACAGGAGGGCAGTCCTTTGGCCTTGCTAACAATTCTTAATCTCCACACAGTTGTAACTAGCCACCTATTTTTAAAATGCTGTTCCCAAGAGGAACCCTGGTGCGATAGGTGGCTGGACTTGTTTCAGAGACCAGATATTCGCAATACAAAGTCTGAGAAGAATCAAGTCTTGCACCAACTATAGCACACCTCACTGGTATTGTGATATATTGGTGATTTATGATATTCTTAGAGAAACAGGAGATTAACATAAAAGGATAAATTGTGGCATGCCAAGTACCAAACAAGTGTGCATTATGTAAAATCGTTCATCTTTTTATTCACAAAGCTCTTGTGCCAGAGTTTTGAGATTTGATGAACAAGACCACAGTAACTTGAATTCATCCATCCATTCAACCATCTGTCAGTGTGTCCATCTGCCCAGCAAACGTTACACCACTGCCTACGGTGCCAGCCCTCAGAGTTACTGAGACAAATAAGGCATGGTCCCTGTCTTGGTGGGGGAGTCAGACTTGCAAATCATAATACCTCAATAAGTGAAATCACAGAAGTATGTTCAAGGTGGACAGGTCATCAAAAAGGAGGGAGCAGTTGAAATAAGAAAGATTGCAATTTACCAGCCATGTGCATTCTAATCAGAAGGCACAGCTTGAGCAAAGCATGGAGGCATGAAAAATCACAGGGTATCCAAGGAACTAGAAGCCATGTGATCTTGCTGCAGGAGTTTGAGTGGCAGTGATAGGAGATGAGCCCAGAGAAATAGGTGCAAACTAGAGAAAGACAAACCTCATAGGCCCTGTTTAGACATTTCTCTGTAGACAATAGGCATCACTGGTGGGATTTCAGGAGGGCATGTGTTTAGAATCATTTCTGTGATGGCAATGAGGAGAACTATGATGCATAGAGGAGGAAAGTGAGAACGGTATAGAAAACCCAGTAAGGGCAAGTTGTCACTGTGTTCACCAGGCTTTTTAAAGCTTTGATCCTATTTCAGCCTTTGTATTTCCAGACTGGGAAATGCCATTGTGAGATAACTTAATGTTTTCAATATCATGGATCTCATAGAAACTAATATTATTTTTAATAGCATATTAGGGGTCAAGCATAGCATGGAGTCTGCTTGTGGCCAAGAGGCCTGGGGACTCCAGCTATCCCAGACCCCACTCAGCCAGGGCAAGGCTTGAGGGAATCAGTAGCTTAGCTCCACCTGTAACCCAATGGAGCTGCCCCTTGTGCCTCAGTAGTACTCAGAGTCTATCTACATTGGAAACAAATGAAGTAGTAATAAATAAGCTCAACTAGGGTAGATCTGGAATCCAAACTCCAATTACAAGGTTTTTCCCTCCTAATCTAACCATGCTGCCTCTTGAAGCTGTGCTTCAGGAGAATTACTCTC
Organism: Piliocolobus tephrosceles; assembly: GCF_002776525.5. Taxonomy (NCBI): domain Eukaryota; kingdom Metazoa; phylum Chordata; class Mammalia; order Primates; family Cercopithecidae; genus Piliocolobus; species Piliocolobus tephrosceles. The sequence goes on from NC_045439.1 coordinate 83,066,267, forward strand.
TCGGGGCACAGGAAAATTCATAGTTTATAAAAGCTAATCAAGGAAGCTGGGGATATTCAGAGCTGCCCTCCTAGAAGATAATCATGTTCTCTTATTCTATCAAAGTCAGAAGAAGAAAAATGGATCGTGTGGCTCGCAGGTTATTTTCCATGTTGATTAGCTCCATATCATTATTCATAGTTGATAAAGTATCTCTGTAATCTGATACGTATAGACACAGGGGTTTTTGGAAAAACTATGAAGGAAACTAGTGAGTGAGTGATAAAGCTAGGAACAAAAAAGAAGAGTCCAGTTCTTCTGAGTTACAGCTGACTGTACTAACCATGCTTACTTTTTCTTTCAGAGTTTTTGGCCAATAATGTTATTTTGAATTTGCTATTTGGCCTATGAATAATTCATTTAAAAGGAAATCTCAATATCTTTTGAGCTTATTTTAGGGTCCTCATTTTAGGGCATTGATTAAAATATCAGTCTGTTTAGCATACAGCATGCTGCCTGTCAGTCTTCGGGAAAATTCTTTCTCTCTCTGGGCTGTTTCGCAGTTCTGGTGGATTTGTTGTATTCTATCACACTGCATTATGTTAAAATATTTCCTTCTTGCCATTAACTTTACAATCTGGCTGGGTGTGGTGGCTCGGGCCTGTAATCCTAGCACTTTGGGAGGCTGGGGCAGGAAGATCGCTTGAGCCCAGGAGCTTGAGACCAGCCTGGGCAACATGGAGAGACCTCATCTCTACAAAAAGTAAAAAATTAGTGGGGCATGGTGGCATGCACCTGTAGTCCTAGACACTTAAGAGGCTGAGGTGGGAGGATCACTTGACCCCAGGAGGTAGAGGCTGCAACGAGGTGTGATTGCACCACTGCACTCCAGCCTGGGCAACAGAGTGAGATCCTGTCTCAGAACAAACAACAAACAAACAAAAAACCTTAAAGACAAAAAGTTACAATCCAATTATTAAAGGCATATTCTGATTTTTTCCTTAATATTTGTTTCACTGTGATTAAAATAGCTAAACAGTTTTGACGTTATCTGTCAAGTTGGCAGAAATAGAAGTTATTTTTCCTCAACCTCATTTCTGTCTTCAAAGCACCACATCTAGGACTAAGAAAGAAATGTGTGCTGTTGGTAACATTATACTTCTTAGTTGTCCTGCTGATACTGCCAGCACAGTAGCCAAACAACTGTAATAACTTTTGGAAGGCATCTGCGACGTTGACACTTGGCCCATTATGAACTGCACCAAACCCCTCCAAGCATTTCCTATAGGTCTGAAAGCTGCTGTCAGGCAATAAAAGCTTTCAATTGTTACTGACTTGGGCTAGACTCATGTTCTACTTACAAATTTCCATTTGGTGTTTCTGTTGGTGTTTGAATCAGGGAAAAGTTTTATTTGAAATCTTAAAATTCATTCCGTATTTCTTTAAATCGATATAAATCAAAAGCAGTCTCAGGAAATTGTCAATAAGTCTGGCTAAGTCAGAAGTAAATGTCAAGTCTTCTGAAGGTTGCATTTTCTCAAGGAAGCACTATTCAAGCATATTTGTTAGCTCAATTAGTCTGATTTAGTAGCTCCATCAGTGAGCTAGGGCCTCTGGCACTAGCAGAGTAATTTGATTTCTAAGGTGTCAGTAAGAGACTAAAAACTATCCAAAATGGTAAATCCATGTCCTGAAAGCAGACGTACAGATCTTAACATTCTTGGCGGCATAGCTGTCAGGAAAACGTGGTGATCTTTGATATTGTCTTCATCTGGGATCAGTGCCCCTCAATGCCACATGCCTGGGAACTCTGATTTTGACCATCAGTTCCTGGAGAGTGCTGCGAGGTGACAGGACAGATGTTCCTTTTGGAAAGTCAGTTCCCGGAAGTGATCCTTTTACTTCTTGAACTGTCTTTAGTGGCAAAAGGTACAAGCTGACAGCCCTGAAGACAGCATTGCAGGGCATGTTTTAGAAAAGGAGAATGTTATTGCCAAAGCCTATCAATCTGGTCTCTTTTTCCCCTCACTTCATCCAGAGGCCACGAAACTAACTTTCTGATGCTCAGATACGTACTTTGAGAAAATGTAGTCATATTGTGACTGGGGCTACTTAGGACCTCAATCCAGCAGGAGAAGCGTGGCTTGCATCATCTAAGTGAGAGGTGAAGAGAATGGGACCAAGATAACCTAAACCACCGTATTATATCCTTCCCTTTCTTAACTCCCTGCTGAACTGATCTGACCAGTGTAACATACAAAATAATTATTTTTCACCTCTAGGAATTAGAAAGCAACCTGCCTGGCATTTCTGTCTCAAGGGTAAATCTAAGCTGGTTACAAAAAAGGGGAGGGTTCATTGGACGACGACTGAGGAATTTCACAAAATTGAAAGTATAATTGATTGGACTATAGGTGCAGAGATGCAGCTGGCCCTCAGGAACACCACAAACTGGGACGTTAATGACATTCAAATGTTGTGTCACTCATCATGGCTAAGATTCTGTATGTCAGCTTCATTATCTTTTGTTGGACACTTGTTTTTGCCACATGTTGAAAAACATGGCCTCAGACAGTTACTGGTTTTTAAATTTTAGACCTTAAACTACTGGTCTCACTCTCTCAGTACTTCAAGTTAAAGCATTATGGGTTTTATTTAGGTCGTCACCTATCAATGAACCAGTCAACTACAGACAGTAGATCAGGGTACTGTGATTAGCCAAGCTTGGGTCAGATGTCTACAACAAGCTCAATTAACTGTGGCCAAGAGATGGAGGTTGCACTATAATAATATGGTAGCTCTAGTGATAACCACATGCTTGGAGGAGGAATGAATGACAGGCACACCCTCCGGTGTCCATTACACATAGCTAAGAAAAAAAAAAGGAAAAAAAATTCTTAAATAACAGAAAAGCAAAGATATATTTAGGCACAAATAAACTAAAGTCAAATCCAAGGTCAAAGCCATTTATTAAAGAGAGTAATTTTATTTTGATAAGTATATTTCAAAATAAAAAGATTATGTGAATAAGTTCTACGAAATCAAGTAACATATTATCCAAAACATAGTAAAACCTATGAGCAATATAAGAGGAAATGAACTGTGTATCTATAAAACCAAAGATATTCCATTAAAAAGCTATTTGAATTGATAAAAACCGAGTTCAATAAAATGGTGGGATGAGATAAATACACAAAAATCAATAGCTAGCCTGTATAACAGCAATAATGTATTAGAAATGTGGTGAAAAGGAAATCCTATTCTTAATAGCATCAAAAATATAATAATGGTAGGGAGTAGACTGGAATGAATATTTGATTAAATTAGTATAAAATTTATTTAAAAGAATAAAACATAAAGAATAACACAGGCTGGGCATGGTGGCTTACACCTGTAATCCCAGCACTTTGGGAGGCCAAGGCAGGTGGATTGCTTGAGGCCAGGAGTTCAAGACCAGCCTGGCCCACATGGAGAAACCCTGTCTATACTAAAATTACAAAAATTAGCTGGGTGTGGTGGCGCACGACTGTAATTCCAGCTACTTGGGAGGCTGAGGCACAAGAATCACTTTAACCCAGGAAGTGGAGGTTGCCGTGAGCCAAGATCACACCACTGAACTCTGGCCTGGGTGACAGAGTTAGACGCTCTCTCTCAAAAATAATAATAATACTAATAACATATATGCACACACACGGACATATATGTTAAAGGCAAGAATAATGAGGGGTAATTAGCCCTGCCAGATATTATAATTAAAGCAATGTAGTATTGATGCAAAAATAAACAAATAAATGAACAAAATAAATAATCTTATAATTGATCCTGATATACTTCAAATATGAATATGTGATAAAACTGCACAAACCAAAATATGAGAAACTATTATTCAGCACAGAGTATTGGGACAACCAGTGGTTATGTAAAAAGAGAGAAGCATATTACTACAGTTAAGAATCAACCAGGAATCTGGTCAAGTTACTTGTGGCAAATATGATAAAAGTTCATTTTTGACTCATTGAAAGCTCATTCAAATCAGTGAGAAATTCCAGTAAGCGGTGTTTATAAAACCATATAAAGACTCAACAATCCTACCTCAAAGGTGGATATAATTGGTACAACCCTTTGTAATTTAATAAGCAATACATTTCAAGAATATAAAAAATATTCACATTCCTTGATTCAATAATTTTTTCTTTGGTAAACCATCTTGACAAGATAATTTGAAAAACTGAAATGTATTGTGGACCAATCTACTCATCACTACATATATAGTCATTGCCATATTACTATATAAAATAGTAATCCTGTTGTTCTCTAACCCCGTTTTCCTGTTTTTCTTTTCACGGCATTATTTATAACCTGACATTTGTTTATTACCAGTCCCTCCCCAACCACTAAAATGTAAGCCCCATGAGAATTGGACTACTTTGTTCACTACTATATTTCCAAGCCCCAGAACCCTGCCTGACATACCCTAGGAAGTTGATAAATAGTTGTCGAATGAAGAAACAATTTTGAACATCTCACAATAAAGAAATAGTTTAGACAATTATGATTTATCTATTCAATATAATATTATGAAGCAATTAGATTTACTTATAGGAATAACAACATGGGGAAGTATTTATAATGAAATGTTTAAGAAAAATATAGTTTTACACATATATTATGATAACAAATACAGAAAAAGAAACTTTGTGGAGAGAAATAGAAATAGAAGGAGATAACACCAAACATTAAGAATGGTGGGGGAAAAGAGAATACAGGTAATTTTCCTCTTCTATCTAGTTTTGGGCATTTCCTAGGTGTTCCACAACATGCATTTTTAAAATATTGGACAACTTGATAAATGCAGCATATAACAAGGGAAGATTTTTTGTTTTGTTTTGAAACGGAGTTTTGCTCTTGTTGTCCAGGCTGAAGTGCAATGGTGCGATCTTGGCTCACTGTAACCTCTCCCTCCCAGGTTAAAGCAATTCTCCTGCCTCTGCCTCCTGAGTAGCTGGGATTACAGGCATGCGCCACCACACCCAGCTAATTTTGTATTTTTAGTAGAGACAGGGTTTCTCCATGTTGGTCAGGCTGGTCTCAAACTCCTGACCTCAGCTGATCCGCCTGCCTCAGCCTCCCAAAGTGCTGGGATTACAGGCATGAACCACTGCGCCCAGCAAACAAGGGAAGATTTTTAAAAATCACCCATGATAAGAGGATATGATTTCAAATTAAAATAATGACAAGTAGGAAAAAGGTTGGGAACAGCAAAAGTGCTAAAAGTAGGAAATTATAAGTTAATGTTTTGGTTTATTTTAGTATAATTAGATAAGAAAATATATAAAGCTGATTATCCTTTGAGTCACTAGACAAAAACATAGTCTATTTTGCTTACTTCTGTTATTGAACCACATTACTACCCTTAAGTTCCTCCTATAGAAATTCTGAAACTAACAGGTGACTCTCAAAAATGCAGATTCCTGGTGTTCATTCCCAGGAATTTCTAATTCAAGAGGACTAGGTGAGGCCCAGGAATCTGTGTGTGTTTTAAAAGTAGTCCCTGGATGAGTCTGTGTTTGGGAATGCCTGGGATAAGTGGCAGGGAGGCTTTCCCTCCTGGGAGAAAAATCCTGAACTCCTGAGTGGAAGAAGCTCTCCCATATCTGCCCTTGGGTCACTCCTCCTCCTCCAGTGTTGCCCCAGCCACTGCAGTTCTTGGGTGTCCAGTTGAGGGTGTGTGGGGGAGAGAATCTAGAGCCCTAGTTTGAGGAACCAATGGACTGGCCTTCCTCTGCCCCATGGGCCTCCACCTACTGACCCAGACACCAGAGGCTGTGTTAAGCCGGGCTGGGCTCTTCACAGTCTAAAGTACTCAATGCAACACATTGGCTTAGTGTCACCATGAAGTCAGAACCCTCATCCTGGTGACCACTGTCCGGTGGGCTTGTTTTATAATGTTCTGCACTTCCCCCCATCGTTACAAGCTCTCAGTGCTAAGCCTCCATCCCAACCATTTCCTTTGTTCCCTCCGGAAGTCCCATTGGATTGTAAACAGACACCTCCACGTTCATGGTCCTCACACAGGCACTCTTTCTTTATGTGAAATCTGACTCTCTCCCGAGGCCACTTCTGCAGACCTCATTTGTTCAGATTTCAAGTGACCAGTAGGTGTTGATAATAATCCCTGATTGTCCCCTCCCTGCCATTTCTCCATCATTTCACTTACATTCTTGGTTAAAAACAAACAAACAAACAAACAAAACCAAGCAAAACAAACTCAAACAAAACAAGAATTCTCTCTGATTCTGATAATCATGTTGTCTTAGTCCATTTGGGCTTCTATAAAAAAATACCATAAACTGTATGGCTTACAAATAACAGAAATCTATTTCTCAAAGCAGATTCAGTGTCTTGCCAAGGCCCACTTTCTTGTAGATGGCGGCCTCTCCTTGTGTCCTCACATGGTGAGAGGGGCAAGGCAGCTCTCTGTGGCCTCTTTTATAAAGGCACTAATCCCCTGATCCAATCACATCCGAAAGACCCCACCTCCTAAAATGAGCATCTTGGTGATTAGGTTTCAACATATGAATTTTGGAGAAACACAAATATTCAGAGCATACCACATGACGTCCAACTCAGTGTCTTTTTTTTTTCATTTCATGGCTGACTTCTGACCCACTCCTCAAGAATCTTAAAGGTACAATGGCTTACACTCTTTCTCTCTACCACTTCATGTCTTGCCATCCTAGATGATTTCACTGGCCTGTGGACCACACATCTTTTAGCCACACCGTCCCTGCTCTCTGCCTTCTCTCTTCCCACTACCTTCAACACCTAGGAGGAGATTGCATGGCAACACAGAGGGCAGGAAAAGGCCAATACTGAATAACATTCTCATTGACTCCTTCTCCAGGAGAAAACCTGGAGAGAGGCAAGTCTCTTTTTTGTTTCCCAATCAGTAGTAAAGTTGAGGGTGCCTTTTGCTTGAGAGTTTCTCAGTGAGCATGGCCCAGCAGGGATAAAAGAAAGGGACCAAAACACAGGGAGCCCTTATAAAGGACATAAGCTAAATGCTTAAATGAGATTCTTGAGGTTTTTATGTTGTCTATTTCAGCACTCTAGTTTTGGAGAGCAGATCATGGGGAGATGGGGAGGAGTCATAGCTTGGAATAAGGAGTCTGGTTGTCCTCTGGTAATCTCTTTTCCTGGCTGCCTCAAATCCTTTGTGGAAAGCAGCTTGCCATATGCATGCCTCTGTGTGTGTGTGCGTGTGTGTGTGTGTGTGTGTGTGTGTGAGAGAGAGAGAGAGATACATAGCAGCTGAGTGACAGGCAACCGGATAGAGCCGAGTCCAGAGCAGTAAAAAGGAAATCCTGAACATTTTCAAAACATACAAGTAACACACCAAAAAGCAAATGATGTACCAAATACCATTACCTAAAAATTTCTTGGCTTCCTTGACTCTCCTTCAATATTCTAGTCTGAAATACATAACCTTCTATCTTTATGTTCTTCTTACTTATACATAGAAAATCTACTCTGATCTTCTTAAGTGCTCCAATTCCCAGGCACCCTCATTTCCCCCAGTCACTCCGCCCATTCTGGATTTATCTCCTTCCCTATATAGCCTAAACCATGTCACTTGTCACTACAATAAGTCACTTTTCGGCATCCTTGAGTCCTTCCATTCTTGTTTTTTTACTTCTTTGCCCATGCCTAGAAATCCCCAACTGTAGGCCAATCCAACTATCCACCTTCTCTTCTCTTACCATTTATTGCCTCGTGAATACCACAAAGAGAAGAATCACAAATGTATTATTATTAATTTCAGCCAGGCCCCTAAATTGTTCCCTCTCTTAATCCCCTGTGTGACTCTTCCAGGATTTTACCTCTCCCCTTAAACACTCTACCAACTAGCAGCAGATGCCTTTGCTGTCTACTTAATGGAGGAAGGATATCAAGACCCTCAAGAATGAACTTTGTATCCTCTCACATATCCATTTCTGCCTCCTTCCTTCCTGGCTCCTCCCATCCAAACAAATCCCTTGACCTGATATCTAAATTCCTTCCCTTCCACAATTTAAATAATCTTTATTTCAATACTAAATATTTATTCTTTTCTCTTTTTTTGTGATAGAGTCTTGCTCTGTCGCCAAGCTGGAGTGCAGTGGTGCGATCGTGGCTGACTGCAACCTCTGCCTCCGGGGTTCAAGAGATTCTCCTGCCTCAGCCTCCTGAGTAGATGGGACTACAGGCACGCCCCACCATATCCAGCTAATTTTTGTATTTTTAGTAGAGACGGGGTTTCACCATGTTGGCCAGCATGGTCTCAATCTGATGGTCTTGATCTCTTGACCTCGTGACCCGCCCACCTCGGCCTCCCAAAGTGCTGGGATTACAGGCGTGAGCCACTGTGCCCGGCCTAAATATTTATTCTTTAGACAAATATTTATTAAGCGGCAGGTACCAGGCTGGGCTACTGGGATAAAGTGACAAATAGAACCCAGCTGCAAAAGATGCTTGTTGAATTGCTTGATGGCACCCCTTTTTTGTGAATTGCACACTCTACCTTTATTTACTGGTTGGTTGCCCTGGAAGCTTCCATATTATAATTCTCACCCACTGGCCTCCCTGAGTAGTTTGAAGTGGGCACCTAAACCAAGACTGGCAATCAATCCGTTCACTGGGAAATTTGTAATTGGAACTGGCAGTCAGAATCAGACTGTAACAGGGTAATTTGGAAGTTGGTAGTAGCCATTTACTGCCATGTGGACTAAGACAAAGAGAGAGCCATTCTGCGGTGAGAGTAGAGCTGAGACAGATTCAGAGAATGGTGAAGAGACAAGAGGTTCTCCAAAAGAGGATTTGCTGTTTTTTTTTTTTAAGGTGCTCCGGTCTCCAGTTCCATTCCCAAGGCCCAGATGCACCCCTGTCATAAAATGCCAGGGTCCTTCTAATACACTTTCTTTCTGCTTAAGATAGTATTTTGTGGCCGGGCACAGTGGCTCACGTCTGTAATCCCAGCACGTTGGGAGGCTGAGGCAGGCGGATCACGAGGTCAGGAGATGGAGACCATCCTGGCTAACACAGTGAAACCCCGTCTCTACTAAAAATACAAAAAAAATTAGCCAGGCGTGGTGGTGGGTGCCTGTAGTCCCAGCTACTCCAGAGACTGAAGCAGGAGAATGGCGTGAATCTGGGAGGCGGAGCTTGCAGTGAGCTGAGATCACACCACTGCACTCCAACCTGGGCGACAGAGCAAGACTCTGTCTCAAAAAATAATAATAATTAAATTAAATTAAAAAATAAGAAAGTAAAAAAAGACAGTATTTTGTATTGGGTCTCTGTTATTTGTAACCAAAAAGCAAGATCCTACCATTTTTGCTGGAAAGCTGGTCTGACTTGTTTTATAATTGCTGCCTGTTGGGACCCAGTCATGTGTCTTTTGAGGATAGAATTCTAGGGGACTAGGTAGCAAATGTCAGGATGTTGCCTCTTATTTTCAGCATTAATTAAGATACTACAAGAACTAAACATGCTCAAATACAGCTGAAGCCTGCCTGGGAACCACAGGGCCAGGGTGTGCCTCTGTTCTGTGAAGTTCTTTTGCCTTCTGCCAGTTGCCTGAGACTACTGAGGTCAGATAATCATGGGCTTTGCGGAATAACGGCTGCCAAATTATCTACTGCACCGTTTCTAAAGCTATCAATTATCCCCTTTCTCTCTTAAATTTTCAACACTTCCCTCTCTGTTGGCTCCTTACATCAGCATTTAAATCTACTGCCCTCTTAAAATCTATTCTAGAGTTACCAATTTTTCCTTCCTATTACAGGTAAACTTCTTGAAGAAGTAGTTCATACTCAGTGACAAGCCATAGCAACTAGGTGGCCTTACTCTCTGCTGTAACTCTCTTACTAAGGTTGCAGTTACCTACCTACCTTATCACTAAATACAACGAATGGTTTCCAGGTCTTACCTTATTTGATCTTTCAGGAGTGTGTGACACTATTGACCACTTCAGCATTCCTGAAACACTTTTTCTTGGCTTCTGTGATACCACATGCTCCTGGTTTTCTTGTTACATGTCTGCTTATTTCTTTGCAAGTTTCTTTTTTTTTTTTGCTCTATGCCTTCCATGTGTTGGTGTTCTTCCAGTTTGGTCCCAGTCCTCAATCCTCAATCCTGGTTCCATCCTAAACTCTCCTGGGGCAATCTCAACCACTCTGTTGGCATTACTGTACATACCCAAATATAAGACACAGCCCTCTTTCTCCCACCAAAATCAGAAAACAGGGAGTCACTTTATATTCTCACCCTTAAAAGTCCTTCATGGCCAGTCATGGTGGCTCACACCTATAATCCCAACACTTTGGGAGGCCAAGGCAGGAGGATAGCTTTAGCCCAGGAGTTCAAAACCAGCTTAGGCAACATAGTGAGCCCTTGTCTATGCAAAAAACCCAAACAATTAGCTGGGTGTGGTGGCATGCACTTGTAGTCCCAGCTACTCGGGAGGCTGAGGTGGGAGGATTGCTTGAGCCTGGAAAGTTGAGGCTGTGTGAGCTGTGATTGTGCCACTGCACTCTAGCCTGGGCAGCAGAGACCTGGTCTCGGGAAAAAAAAACAAAAAAAAAAACAAAAAAAAACAAAAGTCGTTCATGTTACTGGATGTTCTCAATTATTTTGAACAACAAAATGCTTTTTGGGGAAATGTACATTAGCATGAAATGATCTCATTCAATGCTCATACAAAGCCACCTGACAGAATTGAAAAGAAAGGAAACAAATTGAACACAGACTTTAAAATTACTTCTAGGGAAGTATCTTCACACTTGGAAGTGTTGGATGTCCTTGTAAACAAGTCTTTAAAAGTCACTATAAAAAGCAATATGGTACGTGAATATAATTACAGGATGAATGATGTAGTGTGATTAGATACTTGTGGCTTGGAATAAAATTCTCAGTGACAGCATTATATATAGAGTTAAAAACTTGGGTAGAAGTGAACATGGTATGTCCTGGGAAATATGTTAGAGACTCCAAATGAGACACTTGTGATGATAAAGGCACTATGAAGAATTTCAATAAAATTATTTTAAAGATTATATTTATATAATATGTAATTTAAAGTAAGCATAATTAAATTAATATATTAAATATTATAAATAGAGCCCTGATTATTTCTTTTTTCCCAACTTTTACTTCTTAATTTTTTAAACTTATTTTAGGTTTGGGAGTACATGTGAAGGGTTTGTTACACAGGTAAACTCATGTCACGGGAGTTTGTTGTACAGACTATTTCATCACCCTGGAATTAAGCCCAGTATCCAAAAGCTATTTTTTTCTGCTCCTGTCCCTCCTCCCACCCTCTACCCTAAAGTAGACCCCTGTGTATGCTGTCTCCTTCTTTGTGATCATAAGTTCTTGTCATTTAGCTTCCACTTATAAGTGAGAACATGCGGTATTTGGTTTTCTGTTCCTGTGCTAGTTTGCTGAGGATAATGGCCTCTAGCTCCATCCATGTTCCTGCAAAAGGCATGATCTCATTCTTTTTTATAGCTGCAGAGCCCTGATTATTTCATCTGTATCTCTAAAAGTTCATATGTTCAAGTTGGCCACAAAGTTTTATGGGGGAGGATTGTTTTTGTTTTCATTTTCTGAGGCATGGTCTTGCTCTGTTACTCAGGCTGGAGTGCAATGGCACAATAACGTATCTCTGCAGCCTCGACCTCCCAGGCTGGTGATCCTCCCTCCCAAGTAGCTGGGACTACAGGCACACACCACCACACCTAGCTAATTTTTTTTTTTTTTTTTTAATGTAGAGACTGGGTTTTGCCCTGTTGCCTACTCTGGTCTTGAATTCCTGAGCTCAAGCTATCTGCCTGCCTCGGCCTCCCAAAGTGCTGGGATTACCAGTGTGAGCCGCTGAGGGGCCTGGGGGAGTGGGGTGGATTTTAATTGGAAAAATGGAGGCTCACCTTATGCTCAGAGGCACCTTATACTCAGGCATATGTAGTATATGCTGATGACTCACTTCTCCAGTCCTATCTCCCTGCTAAACTCCAGATCCAAGTAGTGAACGGCTTACTGATATTTCTACTCAGATATATTTAAAGTACCTATGTATGCATAGGTACTTTAAATTTGCTTGTCCAAAGTTAAACTAACATTGTCTCCCATCTGCTCCTCTTTCTCGTTCCCCCCTCAGCGAATGCCACCACCTTCATTTAGCTGCCCAAGTTGAAACCTGAGTTACCCACATCTCCTATCTCTCCCACACATCCCTGCTGTTTCTATCTCCTAAATCTCTCTCTTATCTGTTCACTTTTCTTAATCCTCTCTGCTTTACTCCAGGCCATCATCATCTCCTCCCTAGACTACTGTAACAAAATCTGAACTGGTTTTTTTGGTTTTGTTTTTGGGTCTCAACTTCTTCCAAACTACACTCCAAGAAACAGCCCGAGTGTTCCTTCTAAAATGCAAATCTGGGTCAAATCCCACCTGTAGGCGTGGCTGACTCCTATCTACCTTCAGGTCTCTGTTTAGAGGCCAATGCTTCTCTAATTCTCCTTCCCCCACCCCCACACACAATATAGTCAAGTTAGATGCTCTTACTAAGTTTTCCCACACTCCTTATCTTTCCTTACCATAACAGTCTTTACACTTCTTTGTTATAATTGTTTACCCTTTCTGCTAGACTGGGAACTTTGTTTATCTGGCTCATCACTGTCTTCCCTTGACACAAGCCAGGACCAGAGACACAGGATGTACTTTATAAATATTAAATGAATGAACCAATAATGTTGTTATCCCAGCATCCAGCACAATACTTGGTGAAAACAGGTCCTCAATAATTTTTGCTGAATTAATAGATTGTTGTTGAACTAAAGATATGTAATTAAGCAACATGTGACAAGCAAAATTAATATTGAGCAGGCCTTGTACTTAAAAAGGAGCACACATCCTTTTTAATTACGCTTAATCAGAGATGGCTCCCTAGAACAGGTGGCTTTTGAAGGAGAACAGGAGAAAAAAAAATTCTTACCTAGTGGAAAGTAAAGGGCAAATATAAAAATAACAATCTCTGTGCAGAAGAAAATCACTTTCTTAAGACTGGGGCAACTTCTAGTTGAAGTCTGCTGTGACTCGGAAGTGTTCTATCCTGAGATCTTGCTAGTCAGTGGACTAGCTTTCTTCTTCTCTACCTCGGATACTGGGATCCACAGCCAGGGACTCAGCTGCAGAATCTCATTACCGCCAGCAGTTAAACACTGAATTGTATGTCCTTTCTAATGTTGAAAAAAAAAATCCTTTTACTATAGAGAATAAGATTCCTACCAAGTTTTATATTTGTAGGCTTTAATATTTCATTTAATTTTTACATCAAAATACATTAGCATAAATTTCACAAGATATCAGTCTAGTTATTTTTGGCCTGCATTTCGATAACTTTTACTGACATACAATGGCCACTCTGTTTTCTTTGCTCTAAGGTTTCTTTGTGCACTTATTCCTTGAACATGGGCCTCATGTTCTAACTTTACGTAGATGAAAAAACTGTTAATTTCACAAGTGGTTTAATATCTCTTCATAGATTGATAGTTTAGACAATATAAAAGTGTTGATTGGCAGTATAGGTGCAGGCTGAAGTATTTGTTGAAAATCTTGCTGGGAGAATAAGAATGATAAAAGAGATGCCTAAGAAAATCTTTTCTCAGATATGCTTTACTAAACAAAGAACAGGTTAATTACAATCAATGATGATTTTTAAAGGGCAAGTCGACAGTGTCAGTGACTTTGAAACAAAGGAGCTGAATTCAAGTGTGTGCCTGAGTTATTTAACTATCTTAACTGATTTAGGATCTGTAGCTTTAACCTGGGGCTCCATCTATTAGTGGTTTAATAGAGTGGGTTTTATTAAAATTGTGATTTAATCACAAGCCAGAAATACACAACTGCTTTAAACTTTTTGATATAAAACTGATATACACAGTGGGCTGATAAATTACTGAGACAGTTCATAGAAGTCATATATGAAAATCAGTCTGTCACTAACCACAACTCATGTATTTTTCAAAACTTGGAGACAGATGTAAGCTTCATCTCAGAAGTCATATTAGACGTTTTAGGTTTAATATAATGAAATCTTTCCAGACTTAGAAAAGATATCAGGAAATTAACATTTGCAAGGCAATTTACAGTTTTCAAAGAGCTTTTCTCATTAATTATCTCAGAAAACTGAATAATGATGTGATTATTAAAGGTTAATTAAGCAAATACTTGTGAAGTAATTGGGAGGTAATCTATTTCTAATTTAACAGGTCAATCACGGGTATTTAGGAAATATTTTTGCTGGTTAACAAGTCTAACCAAAACAAAAAGGTATTTAAATGGTATTTTCCCTAGTGAAAAACCATAAGCGTGTGTTTCCTCTATTAAGTCAATTGTTTCAAAGAACTGGGATGAGAATTCCTAATTTCACCGTTTTGATGATTTAAGAGCTTTTAGGAAGATTCTGAGCTCTTCCCTCCCGATGTGAATCCATGTCTTATATTGTTCATTTTGGCGCTTTAGAATAAAATATCTTTAGAAAGTAACTACGAGAAAGCACAGAGGGATATGTTAGTGAAATAGCCATTTTCTTGTGGGAAGCAAGACATTTCGGTTATCGACTGTACAGAAGAATGAATAAAACCCAACTCCTATTAACCACCAAAGACGACTCTGATTGCGTAATCATACAAAGAAATTTTTTTAAAAAAATTTCCATGGATGCAGTATACAAAATGATCAATAATCTCATCAGCAGTGGAACTACAAACTGCTTTCTCCTAACTTTGGGTAGCCTGGGTGATGTCTCACGATTACTAAGTGGTTTAAAATCATATCCCACTTGCTCCTTGGTTTATCAGCGAAAGACGTGATTCCCAGGTAGGAAAACGCGAAGTGTCCCGCAAAGGTACAGGTAAAACGTAGCAGTTACTGCGGGAGGACTGGTCCCCGAGAGTTCCAGGGCTCGGTCGGGGCCCCCGCACGAACTGAGGAAGTGGACAGCGGGCACCTTTGTCTGTGCCTAGTTTCCTGGACCTGGGCCGAGCGACGCGGGTGGGGGCGCGGTTCGGGCGGGTCCCGACGCTGCCCGGGGGAAGCGCGCGACGAGGGCGGCCCGGCCTGGAAGCCGGAGGTCAGCGGCTGCGCGGCCGGCCCCCTCCCACGGGAGCCGCGCCAGGGCCCAGCAAGAGCCGGGCGGGATCGCTATTGTTTTTGGCGAGCACATAAATCCCCGCGCCGACCCACTGCGCACCCAGGTTTCCTCCCGGAGGCCATTCGGTTTCCTCTGAGGCCCTATATAGACCCTCCAGGCCCGGACTGTGCAGAGGTGCGCGCCCACGCCGGCCTCCCGGACCAGCCTGAGCTCGGAGCGCCTCTCGCCCTCAGGTCTCTGCAGCCAGAGGCGTCTGGGGAGGTGAGGGGGGAAATTTGTCCCCGGGGCGAGGAGTAGGCGGCGGGGGCGCGCGGAGCCGAGGGGCTGCGGCTAGCGGGCGGGAGGAGGAGGAGGATCCGCTTCTCCGGGGTTTCCCTGACGCCAGCAGCAGCGCCCGCTGCGCGCGCCCCGCACCAGTCAGCGGCTCCGGGGAGAAGGGGGAGGGGAGCGGGCCCGTCGCGGCCCGCGAGGCGGCAGCCGGGATTGGAGTGGGGGCGGGCCGCGCGCGGAGCCCAGGGGGTGCGGGCGAGGGAAGCGCGCGCGTGCGCGTGCGCGTGTGCGCGCCCGGGACTCCCGCCCCCCGCCCGCGCCGTCCTCGGTCTCCGCCCCCCTCGCGCTGGTGTGTGGAGCCGGAGTCGGCGGCGGGTGGCGGCGCCTGGAACCTGGAGCCCGCCCCCCCCCCCCCCCCCGCCCCGGAATGTACTGACTCCCCCTCTCCGCTCTCCTCCCCTCCCCGCCCCCCTGCAGGAGGGAGGTGCCCCCGAGTCTCCCCTCCCGCGAGAGGGGCCGCGCGGGCTGGGCCGGGCCGGGCTGGAGCAGCGGCGGCCGCGGGAGCCGAGCCTGCAGCGAGGGACCGGCTGAGACGCGCGGGAGGGAAGAAGGCAAGGGCTCCGCGGCGCTGTCGCCGCCGACGCCGCTCACTCTCGGGGAAGAGATGGCGGCGGAGCGGGGAGCCCGGCGACTCCTCAGCACCTCCTCCTTGTGGCTCTACTGCCTGCTGCTGCTCGGGCGCCGGACGCCGGGCGCCGCGGCCGCCAGGAGCGGCTCCGCGCCGCAGTCCCCAGGTAAGCGGCGGGCGCGGGCCCGGGGGTGCGCGGGGGCGCGGCATCGGCTCAGGCGGCAGCGGCTGCGGTGTTTTTGTTTAGGATCCAGGAGGAAACGTGCAGGAACTTCTCTGCCTCGGGTCCGGTTGCCGTAGAGAAAGGGGATCGTGCGTGGTGGGGAGGGGAAGGGCGAAAGGGGGCGCCGCCGGTGGAGGGGCGGCTGCCGGGGGGCAGGTCGGGGGCGCCGAGGTCTAGTTCCGAGCTTTGTACCTGGAGGCAGGTTCACCCCTCGCCTCTCTCCCCTCCCCCAGGTTCATCCCACTTGTAAGAGTGGGACATTCTTGTGCTCACACTAGCACCAGTAGAGGCCACTACACACCTCATTAAATAAACAATCGGATGGCCAATTCATTAATTTTCAGGAAAGGAAAGGGGAGGGGACTTGAACTCCTGATTCCCTGGCCAGGGATTTCCCAGCTTCCGAAGTCTCGGGGAAGCGCTGGCTGGTCTCGAGGGACTCCTCGCGCGGGGATTGGAGCCCGAAGTCTGCGGAAGAGCGGGGTGTCAGAGGGGCACAATTGCCCGCTCACAACCCCTGGTGTTGATTTAACGACGAGGACGCCTTGGAGAGCGGCTCGGAGTGATCGTATCTGTTAGTGTTTCCCTTACGGAATGCCTCTTCTTTCCTGGGGATTACAACTATATTTACAGCCTGTTAACCACTCTTAACCAAGGGAATTGTCTGAGCGTCGGATTTTAAGTACTTGTACGATGTTTTGAGATGGCATTGTATAAACATATTGAACCTCAAAAGCCATTTTCAGTTCTGTTTTGGAATATTATAGATTACCGAAACCACCTGCGTTCCTATTTACTTAAGGGGACCAACGAACAAAAATGCCAAGCCTTCCGGGAAGGACCTTACGGTATTGAGCAGGATACACTCAGCAGTTGAAAGTCAAATTAGCATGTAATCTGTTAAAATTGTTTGACCAAGGTGGGGTACCATAAAACTTGACAAAACTTTCACTCGTGTGAGATATATTTTTACATTTGAGAGCAATCTCACCGTTGAACCAGTACTTGTTTTTCCCTGATTTATATGAAATATTATTTAAAATCACACTGAAATGTAACTTGACTGATAAACTTCATTTCCTCGCTGTGTATGTAGCTCATGGCTTTTGCCAATGGTAAAGAACAGCTTTAAACCTAAAGTACCAGTGGGTATTCTCTAAACAACTACGTAAACAGTAGTGTTTTAATGTCAAATTAAACATCGCTTATGTCATGATGTACATTTATACATTCAGTTCATATATGGTTTAGAACACATTTTGGTGCTGAAATGTTTAGAAAACAAGTTCCTGTTACTCACGGTCTGTTTTATATGGTAGTTCATATGTAGTTCATCAAATTTCAAGTTAATAGATGGAGTTTTTGTTTGAAGCTTTGTCAATAATTTTGTAAGTAACTAAAATGCTAGTGATTTTATTACTTAGGATAGTAAAATATTGTAAGCAGTCTCTTAGGAAGCGGTCTTCACATCTGTTTCAACATTAACTCAATTGACAGGTTTTATTTTGCACAGATGAGGTGCAAATCGTGTGCTCTCTGCCTTCATGGATTTTACCGTCTGGTGTGTGGGTAGGAAAGATAGCCATCCAGCTACTAATTATATAATTAAGGAATTGTGATAAGCACTACAAAGGAGAATAGGTTTTGAGAAAGTGGGTACTGAAGTGACATAACCTAGTCTGGGTGTTACGGTGCCTCACAAGAACTGAGATCTGAAGAGTGAGTAGGAGTGGAGGTGGGGAGGCTCACAGGTAATTAGTGGTGTAGTTGGGTCTAGGACATAGATCTTCTGGTTCTCTGTCCAGAGTGCTTCCTGTAAACCGCTGTGCTTCATTGCAAAAGTGAAAGGAATAACTGCAATAAGGAGGGATTGGTCAGTTCTGCCATAAAACTGCGGAAGAGATCAAGAGACTGGAGAACTGAGTAAGCAGCAACTGGAACGAGCTGTCCACAAGTCAGATGTCCTTTGTCAGTAGTTTCATTTTTTTTATTTTTGTAGAGTGATAGACTCAGAAATCTTTTTGTAGGGGATTATAGTGAATAGATGGTAGGAGAGTAGATATGTTGAGTAGTAAAAGGTGGAGATAAATAGAGATGTGGGACAGTAGGATAAATGGAAAGTGTTTTTCTGTCTGAGGTTAGACATAGACATACGGAGGTGGAGGAAAAAGTAAAAAGTAAAGGATGGGTGATAGAAAATGGTCAGCAAGAGAGGAGAGTTGGAATTGAGTAGGAACATAATCTTGTATTGTGAAGAAGGGCAGATTACTGAAAAGATACATAGGGACCTTGGGGAAGATGACATGACAGCAGCCAGTGCAATGCAGGTCTTCTCTGTTTAGAGTGAACATTCTTCACCGAGGACTCTATAGCTTCTGCCTGAACCATTTATTTCATGATGTGATTCATTCCTTACAGGGTAGTCCATTTCTGTGTTGAATAACATCTGTTAGAAAATTTTGCTTTATACAGTACATTTCACTGTAGTTTTTACCCTCCTCACCCTTCTTACATTTTTTCCTCTTTGCTTACCTTTTTCAGCATTACCCCATCTTCAGGTTAATCTCTTCTCTGATTAATTCTTCATTTGTCTTTCTGACTTTTCTTTAACTCATTAAATATTAGTGTCTAAAGCTTATCTCATTTTACATACTCTGTTTGCCCTCAGTTGCTATCTGTGAGCTAAGGACTCTCTTAGTTCACGCTTTCTCACGTGCCACTTGCTACCTTCACTAAATAGGCATCTTAGGTTACTCAGGTTCGAAGTTAAACTCTGTGTCATCTTCCCTCATGATTCCTTCATCCCCATTCTCTAAGCAAGAACAAACCAGCTACTGGCCCCTGTCTCTCATGTTGTTGGAATGATTGCATGGATTTGTCTTCTTGTGTTGCCTGCCTTGGTCATCACTGTTACCCACTTGCCCAAGCTGAGATCAAGAAGACCTCCTCTTCCCATTTCCATAGCTGATAGTGTTTTTTGCTTTTTATCTCTCAGCTATTTCTTGACTCTGAATCGGTATCTTTTCATCTTCATCCCCACATGGGCTAACAGTAGTGGCTCCATAATTAATCTCTTTGTCTGTACTGTTACCCTCCAGAAGTCTGTCCTGCTAGGATGAGCTTTCTGAAATATTTTCCTGAGCATGCCACTCTCCTACTTAAAATCTCTTACTAGCGTTCTGTAGCTTGGGTGGTAGAACTCTTTGGCGTGGAGATTGTGAGGCCCTTTGTATTCTTTACCTCTGTTCTCCCAAACCCAATAAAGCCTCATCTCTTGTCACCCCAACATACACCTTGCATTGCACCACTCCAGATTAACGACACAGCTTGAGATCTCCGTGCCTTTGCACATTCTGTTCTTCCTGTCACTTCTCACCTTGTCCACTTCTGAAACTCCTTATCTAGTCAGTGAATTTTTCTCCACCAGACCTCTCTTCCAAAGAGAGTTATGGTCACTGTTCTGTGTTCCCATAGCTTCCTGAGTACTTTTCATCTTGTGTTACTTATTTTCTTGTCTCTTCTGCTAGTCTCAACCTCTGAAGGGTTGGCTGGGTTGTCTTACTCACTTTTGTTTCCCTAATGTGGCACTAGCATGTAGTGTAGAGAAGATAACCAATAAATGTTTGTTGACTGAATGTTGAATTGCCTTTGTTTTTAACCCCTAGGGCCATACAGCACAAATCTGATTCCTTTATATGATGGCCCTTCACGTGTCTAATCACATTTCATGTGTGCACATTTGCATGTGTGTGTGGGCCCCCCTGCCCTTCCCCCTTATCCTCTTTATGTTAACCATCCTTAATTCCTTCGGCCACTCTTTGCATTACTTAGTTTTCACATCTTTTGTGAGCTTGGTCATCCTCCTGGATATATCGTAGTTTTCGTGTTTTTTAGTTTTGTCATCTTTGGAAAGATCTTTGATCTTACTGAGTCATCTAAAAGAAAAGACTGATGGCGTTGCTCAGCCTGTCAGAATGAGGCACAAAAGAGATCATAGAATTCTGGGATGAGTGCTCAAAGAAGATAAGAAATGTGACTGATTTTCGTAAACTGTATGAAAATTAATACATGATGTGGGATAATGAAAAGACATATATGAAGGCAGAGGATATGGAGTATGACTTAGGGTTCTACAACTTCACATACATCTGTAAGTTGGGAGATATGGGCAGGCAAGAATAATACCTTACCTACCTAACTGGATTGTCAGAAAAATAAAATGTAAAATTGTTCATAAACTATAAAGTACCATACCTATGTAGAATGGCTTTACTGTTTTTTGTGAACTCTAAAAATATACAATTCTATTAAATTATTCGAAAGTGTAGTTTTTTTTTTCTTTTGGCTTAATTGATCATTGCTGGTTTCTTCCTTATGAGTTTTTCTCTACCTCAATTAAAATACTGGGGTAACTTTAATAAATCTCATTATATGGAGGCTCTATTTAATAGTCTTTTTTCCAAACCCTTTATTTTATTAGTGACTTCCATGTAATTGGGAACTATTTACCATATCATTGGTTTAGGCTTCTGGGTAAGGTTGCGTCTATAATTGGCGAACAGTTAGAGGAAATAACTGTAGGTAAGATCATATTGACCGGAGAGGTAAGTGAAGTGAGGAAAAACTTTGTGTTTAAGATTTTGAAAAATCAACTTTGTCATGAACACAAGCTAGTGAAAGATGATTTTAAAACAGAGCCCAAATTTTGGATTCATTTAGAATGAAGAGAGTTTTTTTGATTCAAAAATTTTGTAAATAGTGACAAAAAAGGTAATTTAGACCCACTGGTATGATTTTGGTATGTTTCTTTCTAGTTACTGCCTATATGGCATTTTATCTTTTTACATTGTAATTATGGTGTATGTATAACTTGAAATGTTTTGTCTTGACATAATACCATTTTTCTGTTGTCACATTATCTTTAAATCATTTTATTTTAAAAACTTATTTAAAAATACATAAATATGTTTGTTTGCAAACAATATAAAAATACATAGAATAAAAAATTTTATCACTCCTCCCCGCAAATTCCATTTTTTAAATCCATAAGTAACCCCTTTTAATATCTTCCCTTGCATGTGCATATGTGTGTATAGTTTTATTTTTTTACAGATAAGCAGGATCATACTACCTATTGTTTTTTTGATTTGCTTTTTCACTGAGTGTGTTGGAGATTCTTCCATGCCAGTATATACAGATTTTCCTATAACCATTATTTAAAATGTGTATGTAATATTCCAGGGAGCAAATATAATAATAGTGGTTAATTAAAGTAGTATTTATGGAACACTCCCTGAGTTCCAGGCATTGTGCCATGCTCTTTCACATGTCTTTAATCTTTTACACAGTCTTGTGAGGAAAATGGCAATTTCTTCACATTCCACAGATGAGGAAATTGAGTCTCAGATATGAAGTGCCTTGCCAAAGGTCTCACAGCCTGTCATGTGGAAAAGTTGACATTGGAATCCAGGTCTTTGCAACTTCAAAGCCTATGTTCTTTATTCCTCTGCATTCTGCTGCTAATTGTGTATTCTCCTGTTATGGATATTGAAGTTATTTTTAATATTTTGCTGTGATAAAGAATGCTGTGATGAACATATTCTTTCTTACGGTCTTTCTATATTTTGGATTCTCACATATAGGATTGCTGGTGAAAAGTTAACTTGTGTGTGTATGTGGGAGTCAGGGTTCCATTTATTATAGAAAAGTAATGCTATTGAGTTATACCATTGACTAGTACTTTTATAACTTTTTCAAGGTTTTACCACTTTTAATTGTGAACTTTGGGTCCTTAAGGCCATATTTTAAAATGCAGGTTCGTCTGTTAACTGAAAGGTTGAGCTAATTAATAAGTAATTTCAAAGGTCCCTTCTACCTTCAAGTTTCTCTTACTCTGAAGTTCATACTATGGAACAGTGGATTTATTTCAGCTTAATAACTTCTCTTCAGTTATTGTGTTCCACCACTGGTCATTTCTGGTTTTCGGATGCAAAAGTCACCTTTTTTCATTCCCTAAAGCCCAAGTTATTGTACGTCTTTTTGTTTTTTGTAGTGGGAAGTAGGATATGATTGGAAAATCTTCTATGTTACTTGCAAATGATTGTATATGATTTTATTTTATGTGTGTAAAAATAGCTTTAGTGCTGAGTTATATTGCTTCAGTGTTAAGTAATTGTGAGGTATTTTAAGATATAGTATTACCAGAAATTTAGATGCTTACTCTTAGGCTTGGAAGGGATGTAAAGTAAATTGACCAGCTTACAGAGCTGGCTTATATAAACAGGTTTTGATTCCCTGTTTGACTCCTTTACATAAAGAAAAGGCAGAGAGGTATGCTGGTTATATATGTTTTATCTTACTGAATGAAGTCAGTTCTTGAATTCTGAGGAGTTAGTAGATTGGTGGTCTACAGTTCAGATTGCGTGTCTCTGCTTTTCCTTTTTTAAAGAATCCTTAGAAATAACCTTCTTTAAAATGATTTCATAGCAAGAATCCTTACATTTAACTTTTTATTAAGTCAGTTCTATAGGCAAAGCTAAGAGTTGCAATAATTTTGGCTGGTTGCAAACGTCTCTCTTTGAGGGCTAATTATGCACAAAACTGCACTGTGGAAATAAAGATGAATTGGACATGCTTTCTGTCCTCAGGAAGCATTTGGTCTAATGGTGGAGGTGAGGTAGATATTAGGTAACTTGATTTGGTGAGAGAAAGTGCCATTACTTCTGTAGGTAGAAAAATACATTCTGGAATCATTGTGTTACTGTTTATCAAGGAATAGTGCTGCTTTCCCTCATAATTTTGGTTCTGTATCTTTAGAGTAGTCCTAACTTAGTTTTATAAAGCCAGTAGACTAGAATTCTCAAGAAGGAGTTATATGTCATTTTCTCTAAGTGATTACTGCAGTGTTTGAATGTATGAGAATGCTCATAATTGAGCCATCTGGGGGTGCAGCTACTCCCATGTTTTTTGGAAATCTGGAGATTGATCATACTGATTTTCAGAATTGATTATTGGTCAGTAATAGTAAAACTTACTGAGGAGTCCTGAGCAGAGTGAATTTTTGTAATGATACCATGTGGAAATTGAAAACAGAATGTTTCTGTTTTTCTGCTTTAGTGGTTAAAAAAATCACCAAAATGTGTCTTTATGAGGTCTAGTTAAGATAATAGCATTATTATTTACAAATTTAGGGATAGAATAACAAATTATGTTTCATTTATAGTTTTTTAATTCACAGCATAGCTTTAAATATAACAAGTAAAATTTGAAGATCTTTTTGGTTAATTGTTGAAAGCTTTTGAAGTTGGAGGTGGGATTACTAGATTTTTGTTTTGTTTTGTTTTGTTATGGGACTGAGTCTCGCTGTGTTGCCCAGGCTGGAGTGTAATGGTGTGATCTTGGCTCACTGCACCCTCTGCCTTCCAGGTTCAAGCCATTCTGCTGCCTCAGCCTCCCAAGTAGCTGGGACTGCAGGCATTCACCACCACACCCTGCTCTTTTTTTTTTTTTTTTTTTGTATTTTTAGTAGAAACAGGGTTTCACCATATTGGCCAGGCTGGTCTCAAACTCCTGACCTCAAATGATCTACCTGCCTCGGCCTCCCAAAGTGTTGGGATTACAGGCGTGAGTTACTGCCGCACCCGGGCAACTAGTTGTTTTAAATTTATATAGTGTTGTATATTCAAGGGATTGTGTGCAGAAATTCTTGTGGTGATAACCGTTTTATTTATTTATTTATTTTGAGATGGGCTCTCAGTCTGTCACCCAGGCTGGAGTGCAATGACGTGATCACAGCTTACTGCAGCCTCAACCTTCCAGGCTCAGGTGATCCCCAACCTCAGCCTCCCAAGTAGCTGGTACTACAGTCGTGCCTCACCATGCCCAGCTAATTTTTTTGGGTATTTTCGTAGAGACAGGGTTTCACCATATTGCCCAGGCTGGTCTCAAACTCCTGGACTCAAGCAATCCACCTGCCTAAAGATACAGAATCCACCTGCCTCAGCCTCCCGAAGTGCTGGGATTACAAATGTGACACTGGACACAGATTGTTTACTAAACAGCTGATTTACACGCCTTTGAGCAACAAATGAGAATGTCTGTTTCCGCACATCCTTGCCAACATATTGGTTATTTTCAGACTTCTTAGTCTTTTTGCCAATTTGATAGAAGAAAAAAAAACTCTGTAAATTTTATATTTTAAAATTATTAATGGAGTTGAACATCTTTTCAGATTTGTATTGATGGTTTATATTGTTTCTGAGAATTGCCTATTCATGTATTTTATTCATATTTCTGTATCTTTTCTTGAATCATTGGTTCATTTATAAATATAGATAATACATAATTAAGAATAGGAATAATTTGAAACTTTATAATTTGTCAAAATTTCCATGGCTACTTGTGGTTCTTAACTTAGTGATAAGCAAATGAGTAATTGGGTTAGTTATCTGACTCCTGCTAACCACTGCTCATGCTAACCTGATGTTGATTCATAAGCTTTAAAACTGTTCTGTTTTGAGGAAAAAAAATTAAATATTTCATTCATTGATTTGAGTAACAAATAGGAATTGAAACATGCTGTTACCTCTTTTAAGACAGAAATAACAATTTTGGTTTGGAGTGATTAAGTTCATTTAGTCAAATACTTGAATGCCAGTTTGGCCCAAGGTACTGTGGTGATTTAAAGTGGAAAGTGGATTAAGAATTCAGCAGAAGAAACAAGTTTGGGAACAATGGATATTGGTTCCATTTTGGACACCTTGAGCCTGAAATGTCAGCAGAACACCCCTGTAAAAGGAAGGATTGCAGAATTAGGGCTCAGTTGAGAAGTCTAGGCTAGAAGCTAGGCTCACAGGTTATCTGATAGAGATGATAGTTCAAGCCTTAAGTGTAGTTCATGACACTTAGGAAGGAAAAAGAAAGCCTGTAGTTGGGTTTCCAAAGGGAGGAAACGTTCCTCTGTTTACAGAAGAAGATACCACCATTAAAGCTAGGTAAGGATGTAGAGTAAGAATTATATAAAATGATAAATTTCATTTTGCCTATGGAGGCTTATTGAGAAACACCTGTGTGAATAAATGAGCTAGTGCTAAAGTAATGTCACTTATTTCCCCTACTCCCGCAGGCATGTCATGGCCCCAGATTAGAACAGTAGGCAGGGAGAATGAAGGCATACAGAGCCAATTCTGAACAATTCTTTAAGTGACATATATCATAGCCACCCACTCTACTGGGCTGAAATGAACAATGAGTGACTTAATATGTGTCCCTGCTTAGAACAAAGCCTGGCTTATTCATGGAATGTAAACTGTTATTGTTGTTGTTGTTTTTTATTGTATACTAGGTGGAGAGGCTAGCTAAAAAGACATGAAAATTAGGTAACGTGATTTTTTTGTGTTTATTTGATGGCTATGTGTAAATAGATTGTTAAATGAGTCAGCTTGTGTTGAAGAGGATAAAGATTTGTTTAGTTTGGGATATTCAGCTGAGTTTCTTAGGACTTGAGCTGATTTTGAAGCCATAAGTAGGGTTTTTAGATGGGCAGGCGTTTTGTTTGTTTGTTTTTTGTCCAGGAGTGTAAAATACGGAGCATTATGAGGCAAAGTAAAGGCAAAAGCAACAGAAATGTTCCGTAAACTATTTCTTGTAAGGTTCATTTTTATTCTGGAGTTAATAATTTGTCATGTAGCAGAGGGGTGATGATGATGAATTCATAGCAGAATAATCTGTCATGGTAGGAAGGAAGGTGGAGATAGTGCATATTCCAATTTTTAATGAAAATTAACTTTATCATTACGTATTTGCTTTTTAAGACTTCATTTATTTCCTGTTAGATGTTGTGGGCTTATTTTATGTATCAGTGATTTCTCTGGAGTTTGTTCAAAGCCAGAGAAGTAAGCTTCAGGATTGTGTGTATTAGGAGGTTCTAAGGAGTTAGTGTTTGCCACTTTCTGAAGAATACTTTTAAGAAAACTCTGTAAGCTTTGTGGAAAAGCAAATTTATTTCTTCTTCAGAGTAGTTACAGTTAAGTAGAGGCATTTCTGTTTCAGAGTCAGCCTTGTCAGTCATTGAAATTTTGGGGTTAGAAATGTAGACATTGTGATACTTGGCAGTTCCACTTTGTTCACACTTAAGGTTTTAGATTTGCCTCTGTATTTGCATAGTAGCTTGACCTTGATATAAAATTCCTGTATCACGATCTTTTTCTTTCACAGCTCGCTGGGCAGTTCTCCGTCCTGCATTTAATGCTGCATGTAATGTAATTATGTACTAGATACTAGGTACTTGATTTCAAAAAAAAATCTGTAGATTTTTGTATGTGAGTATATGAGTAGGGATTTAGAAATTTCACCAGAATATGACTAGGTGGGAGGTTATTCATTTTTATGAATGAATAAATAAATAAAATGAATAAATGAATAAAAAGGTGGTACATTGATGTTGTATTTTAGTTTGGCATTATCTTTAAATTCAGCGAGTGAAGTGAAAATTGCATGTTGTTGTAATTCTCTTTTAACATACCTTAAGAAAACCCCAAGTTGGAGGCTGATATTTTCTCTCTCAATAAGTTGGTCATCGACAGTTTTTCCACTATGTTGGAAGAGAATTTCTTTTGTTAACTACCAAATGAAGAGAAAAACTTGTATTATTGTATAGAAACTTTGTTTATTTTTTTTTAAACTCTGGGATTGCAGTGTGATGAGATTCTCATACTAAGACATTCTGAAGCTGAGCTCAGCTAGTGGAAGTTCATATCTCATATTTTGTGCTTATATGAATGGCAGGTAGAATGGCTTGTTCTATTTATATTAGTTCGTATTCTCTCTCTCTTTGTCTCTCTCACTCTCATAGTTGAATTATTTTAACTTAAATGTGTGTGTGATATGACTTCTATGTACTTTATGTGCTTTTATTAAAATTAATTAATTCAGAGACAGAGTCTCACTCTGTTGCCCAGGCTGGAGTGCAGTGGTGTGATCTCAGCTCACTGTAACCTCTGTTTCTTGGGCTCAAGTGATCCTCCTGCCTCAGCCTCCCAAGTAGCTGGGACTACAGATGCACACCACCATGCCCAGCTAGTTTCTTAATTTTTTTTTGGAGACAAGGTCTTATTATATTGCCCAGGCTTGTTTTGAACTCCTAGACTCAAGTAATTCTCCTGCCTTGGCCCCTCAAAGTGCTGGGATTACAGATGTGAGCCACTGCATTTGGCCCTGTAGTCATATATTTATGTTTGTAGCATGTGGTTAGGTTTTGTTTTCTTTTGCCTGACAGTTTTTGTCTTTTTACTAAATCATGTCTATTTAATGTAACAGTTCATATATTTGGCTTTAAACCTCCCATTTTATTATTTATTTCTGCTTGCACTGCTTATTCTGTATTCCCCTTTCTCTCTTTTCCTGCCTTCTTTGGATTATTTTAAGTTATTCTGTATTTCACTCTCTTTTAGCTTGCCAGTTATAATTTCTTTTACTATTCATTTAGTGTTTCCTGAATGTTTCTTTAACTTGTTATTTGTATGATTTCATGGACAGTGCAAGGCCTCTATAACACCTTAATTCCATTTGTCCTTCTCTTTTTATGTTATGTTATTGTTGTGTATTTTAGTTCTCTGCATATTTAAGATCCATCAGATGTTATTTCATACTCACTATTCATTTAGATCTAATTATTTAAATTCATTAAGTTACTCATTTAGATTTACCCACATATTTCCTTTCTCAGTTGCTCTTCATTTATTTTTCTGCATCTCTGATCTTTCATCTGGGATCATTTCTTTCTGCCTGGGGAATATAATTTAGCATTTAGTTAGATTTGATGGAGATGAATTTTCTCAGCTTGTCTGAAAACATTTGTATTTCACCTTCATTTTTGGACTTTTGAGGAGAGGGTGCTGAATGTAGAATTCTAGGTAAACAGTGTATTCTTTCAGCACTTTAAATATGTTATTCCATTGTCCACTGAACTCTATCTTTTCTAGTAAGAAGTCAGCTGTCTTATTTTTCTTCTTTTGTGAGTAATGTGCTTACCTCCCACCTTTGGCCACTTCTAAGATTTGTTCTTTAGTTATGGTTGTCAGAAATGTCACTATGATGGTGTCTAGTTATGGTTTTCTTTGTATTTATCCTGCCTATTGAGCTTGTTGTATGTGTGGGCTGATCACTTTCATCACTTTTGAAGAGTTCTTGGCTTGGCTGTTATCCTTCAAATACTTTTTTCTGAATTAAATTTCATTGGAATTTAGTTCACTTAGACTCCCTTACATCCTTCTGTCTCTGATGGATTCAGAAAAACTATAGATTTGTAGCTTGTCTGCCCTGTTTTGGTTGTTAGGAAAACAGTAATAGTCTCTGATAACTTTACATTCTGATTCGAGGCAGCACTCTCTATATTGAATTAATTTCATTTATTGACTTTTTCAGTTCTGTAATTTCTTTCTTTCTTTCTTTCTTTATAGTTTGCAGGTCTCTGCTGAAGTTCTCCATCTTGTTTTTTTATTCCTTTAACCCACTCCATCATGTGTGTTCCCATAGGAGTTTTGCTTTTATGTCTGTTATATCACCTGATTTGGGAGGGTTTCTTTTCATGTTTTTATTTGTGATTGAATGCCAGGTGTTGTATATGAAAAATTATCTAGATTATCTGGATGATACTGCTTTCTCCCAGAAAGGATTTACCTTTGCTTCCAGTAGGTGGTTATGCTGGAGGTACTAACAGTCTCATACCACATTATGCAGGGATTGAGGTGATTTAAAATTAGGCTTTAGACTCTGTAAGTTGAAATAGTTTAGGTATACCTTTAGTTCTTGGATGTAGCCCTTTGAGATTCTGATCTACAGTTTAAGGGGTCTGCCCTCCCTCTTGGCAGGCCCTCACTCCAGTTTTTGTCCCCTTAGGGCTTGAGTCTGTCAAAAGCTGTGCTCATCTCAGCCTCTCCAGCAGTAGCCTTTAGAATCTGCTGATAGCTCTAGGCCAGAAGGACCCCCACATACCAGATTTGTCCCTTTGGCTTTTCTTTCTTTTTGGATTTTGGTTCCTCAATTCCTCATTGCCTTGATTGCCTTTACACAGATATTTTGTGTTTTGTCTAGTTTCTTTAGTTATTCGCAGCAGGAGAATTGGTCTAAACCATCTACTGTATCATTTCTGGAAGCTGAATTCTGTCAATGCCTCTTTCATCATTTCTGTTATTTGTGTTTTATGATAAATTTTCAATTTTGTCTGGTTTTTTCATCATGTGCAATCTGCTGTTTGTTGTCCCAATTGTATTTCATTGGAAAATTATTGAGTAGTTTTGTAGCCGAAAGCAATCTCCCTGATTTCAGATTGTAGTCTTTTCATATACACAGTATTCTTTTAAGTTTCTTTAGGATTTCTATAATTGGGATTTCTGCAGTTGGGAATTCTAATGATATTCTAAAATTTATTTCTCTCTGTAAATTTTCCAGGGGAAATTTTTGCTCCAGTTGATAGAACAATCATTCTTTTAGCTTCTAGGTCTTTTCAAGTGTCTGTGGTGACCATGATGATATGATGATGTCTATATATATTCAGTATTGCTGGCTGAAATGGATGCTTTTGAAGTTTGTGTGGATTCCTCTTCTAATATTTCAGGTATAGATGAAAGAAGAGAAATTTTTAGATTTGCTACCATTTAACAGTTTGATCGACATTCCTAGATTATTGGTTTAACAGAATGATCTACATTCCTTTATCACTGGTCTGGTGGTTTGCAGGGAGTAGGGGAAAGATATAGCCAGGTAACTGTGAGACCAGGGAGGTTTACTGCTAATGCGTTGTTTGCAATGCTGAAATTCAAAAACTGAACATTCAGGGCTGGTAATCAATTGTGGAGCTAGCTGTGGCAGCCTCCTCTATTCGTTTATGTCCCCTTGCCCCCGCTTTTTTTTGAGACAGAGTCTCACTACACCCAGGCTGGAGTGCATTGGTGCGTTCTTGGCTCACTGCAACCTCTGCCTCTTGGGTTCAAGTGGTTCTCATGCCATAGTCTCCCAAATAGCTGGGATTACAGGTGTGCACCACCACACCTGGCTAATTTTTGTATTTTTAGTAGAGATGGGGTTTTGCCACATTGGCCAGCTTGGTCTCAAACTCCTGACCTCAAGTGATCCACCTGCCTTGGCCTCGCAAAGTACTGGGATTACAGGTGTGAGCCACTGCACCTGGTCTGTTTCTGTCCCTTATCTCTAATCCTCAACATGAGTGCTGAACCAGATGCTTTGCTAGCCTTTTTTCTTGGAGCTATCATGGGTCCATCCACATAATGCTTGTCACTATTCTGTGATTTCCAGTGGAGGTACAGATTTTCCCCTTGGTGTTTTTATTTACTAATTTTTAAAAAATTTGTTTAGTTATTTTAGTGGATATTAAGCTGAGGTGTTGGTGGGCATTGGTTAAATGCATGAACTTAGTTTTGCCATCTTGAATTGAGAATCTACCATGGGTATTTTTTTTTGTTCTCATTTGGTTTAGTTTGATATCTGATCCAATTAAAAAGAATAGTTTTTTTTTTTTTAACTTTTATGTACATTTAGATTAAAATTCTGCAATCACTGAAGGACTGTGCTAGGGTAGTTAACTCCTGACGGATGGAAACTCTTTGATAGGGTGGGGCTTTTTGGTTTTTTGTTTGTTTGTTTGTTTTTGAGACAGGGTCTCACTGTCACCTAGGCTGGAGTACAATGGGGTAATCACAGCTTACTGCAGCTTCGACTTCTTGGGTTCGAGTGATCCTCCCCCCTCAGCCTCCCAAGTAGCTGGGACTACAGTCATGTGTCACCATGGGCTAACTTTTGTATTTTTTTTGTAGAGACAGGATTTTGCTATGTTGCCCAGCTGGTCTTAAACTCCTGGGCTTAAGCGATCCTCCCATCTTGGCCTCCCAAAGTGCAGGAATTATAGGCTTGAGCCACTGAGCACAGCCGAGTAGGGGCATTTTTTATTCAACAGACATTTTCATGACTGCCAGCTGTGTTTTGAGGCAGTTCCAGATTTTGGGAGTACAGATGTCAGCAAGTTCTTTGATCTTACATACCTATTATTGAGGCAGAGATACCTTTCTCTGAGGCCAAGAGACTTTTTTTTTTTTTTTTTTTTAAAGAGAGAGAACCAGTGTCTGTTCAAAATTTTTGTTTTTTAACCTATTAGTTAGATCATTGGATATAAATGAATGTATAAACCTTGATAATAGTTTTTATGTCTATAGAAAATATTCCAGTTAAAATCTTACCTATAATTTCAGTTGAATTACTCATTGTTTATAGTAAATTTCAGTTTATTCTGTGACTAGATGATTATATCAATTAAGGGTTTATGTTTTATATGTATATACACACATGTATATATACACATACACACATATATATATATAAATTACCCATGTTACACGTATTTGGAAAGTAGGATAGTATGGATTTTATGGCCTTTTTATTTTTTAATTTATTAAACAAAGGATTCAGAGTTTAGTAAGGTAGGTAGGACATAAGACAGAAAAGTAGAGGCATTATATATTCAATTTTACTTTAAGGAAGAAGAGTTAGCAGTCTGCTTCCACCTTAAATCTAGAGTTTGCTACTCAGGAAATAATGCTTTGGAGGTGGTTTGACAGATTGAGTATGGTATAAGGAATTGGGAAAAAGCAGGCAACTGGGGCCAAAGAGTATATTGTAAAGGAAAATGGCTAGCTTCAGTATGTAGTCATGGGGAAAACAAGGTTATATCTGTTAGAGGCATAAAATACTCTGTACAGAGAGTTCGTTGTCTTCATTTTATATCCAACAAGAATAGTACAATTTAGGGAAAGTTATTAAATTGAACCTTTTGAACTAATGCTTTGTCATGATGTAGGTTAATTTCCCTCATATGTTGTTCATCCTAGGTCATGTATTTTATTTGTAATATAAAGTTGATATAAAAAATACATTTGATGCCAGATTTTCAGTTTTTAATGCAGTGGCTTTCACACTTGTTCAGGTGTTAGAACATCTGGAAGTATGGTGTACTATGAGAGAGATCATGAACTGTATTTTAATTACATGAAACAAATTAAGTATAGTTTTACTAGCTGTACATATAACTCATGTGAATGTAACTCAACTCAATAGAAATATTTAAGGAGCATTTGTTATGTATCATAAAATGCTTAATTTTATGATGAAAGTGAATCATGAAAGAGCTAGAAGAAAATAGAAAAGAGATTTTTAAAAAGCCTATCAATGGTATATACAGTAGTCTCCCCTTATCCACGGGAGATACATTCCAATATCCTAGTAGATGCCTGAAACCGTGGAAATTATCAAATCTATCTATACCAGTTTTTTTCCCTGTGCATACATATGACAAAGTTTAATTTATAAATTAGGTACAGTAAGATATTAATAATAAACTAGAACAGTTATGACATATTGTCATAAAAGTTATGTGAATGTTCTGTCTGTCTCACAGATTATCTAAATATTTTAATATCATGGCTGACTATGGGTAACTGAAACTGTAGAAAGTGAAACCATGGAAAGCAAAACTATGGATAAGGAGGGACTGCTGTAATATCTTTTAAGATTATATCTTCAGTAGGGGCTGGTTGCCTTAGCCATTGGCAGCGTGCTTAAGTGATTCTTTTTTTTTTTTTATTATACTTTAAGTTCTAGGGTACATGTGCATAACGTGCAGGTTTGTTACATATGTATACATGTGCCATGTTGGTGTGCTGCACCCATCAACTCGTCAGCACCCATCAATTCATCATTTATATCAGGTATAACTCCCCAATGCAATCCCTCCCCCCTCCCCCCTCCCCATGATAGGCCCCAGTGTGTGATGTTCCCCTTCCCGAGTCCAAGTGAGCTCATTGTTCAGTTCCCACCTATGAGTGAGAACATGCGGTGTTTGGTTTGGTTTTCTCTTCTTGTGATAGTTTGCTAAGAATGATGGTTTCCAGCTGCATCCATGTCCCTACAAAGGACGCAAACTCATCCTTTTTTATGGCTGCATAGTATTCCATGGTGTATATGTGCCACATTTTCTTAATCCAGTCTGTCACTGATGGACATTTGGGTTGATTCCAAGTCTTTGCTATTGTGAATAGTGCCGCAATAAACATACGTGTGCATGTGTCTTTGTAGTAGCATAATTTATAATCCTTTGGGTATATACCCAGTAGTGGGATGGCTGGGTCATATGGTACATCTAGTTCTAGATCCTTGAGGAATCGCCATACTGTTTTCCATAATGGTTGAACTAGTTTACAATCCCACCAACAGTGTAAAAGTGTTCCTATTTCTCCACATCCTCTCCAACACCTATTGTTTCCTGATTTTTTAGTGAACAGGCAACCTACAGAATGGGAGAACATTTTTGCAATCTACTCATCTGACAAAGGGCTAATTTCCAGAATCTACAAAGAACTCAAACAAATATACAAGAAAAAAACAAACAACCCCATCCAAAAGTGGGGAAAGGATATCAACAGACATTTCTCAAAAGAAGACATTCATACAGCCAACAGACACATGAAAAAATGCTCATCATCACTGGCCATCAGAGAAATGCAAATCAAAACCACAATGAGATACCATCTCACACCAGTTAGAATGGCAATCATTAAAAAATCAAGTGATTCTTTTTGGAAAAAATTTTTAAAAAGTTTTTTTAGAGACAGGATCTCACTCTGTCACCCAGGCTGGAGTGCAGTGGCATGATCATAGCTCACTGTAGCCTTGAACTCCTGGGCTCAAGGACTCTTCCCACCTCAGCCTCGTGAGTAGCTTGGACTACAGGTGGGTGCTACCACACCTGGCTAATTTTAAAATTTTTTATAGAGGCTGAGTCTTGCTGTGTTGCCCAGGCTGGTCTAGAACTCCTGGCCTCAAGAGATCTTCCTGCCTTGGCCTCCCAAAGTGCTGGGATTCCAGGCATGAACCACTGTGCCTGGCTCTAAGCGAATCTTTACATATAGTTACTACTTTCAGGTCATCATTACACATCTACTGAGAGAAAATTTGTGGTTCTGGGGCCTGGAAATCTGAATTTTGAGAAGCATCTGGTGGATTTTGTATTCACAAAGTTTGAGAAACATTTTTTAAATGCTAATTAAAAAGACAGGATATTGCTTCATAATTTAAAAGAAACAGTGTTTGAGAATGAACTCCTCCTCCAAGGAAAAATGTAATTTACGTATGATGGGGTAGTTGCTATTTTTTCACTTGAGTTTTTTGTTGTTGTTGTTGTTTTTGTTTTGAGACAGAGTCTCACTCCATCACCCAGGCTGGAGTGCAGTGCTGCCATCACAGCTCACTGCAGCCATGACCTTGTAGGCTGAGGTGATTCTTCCACCTCAGTCTCTCAGTGGCTGCGACTACCATGCTTGGCTAATTTTTTGTGTTTACTTGTAGAGACAGGGTTTTGCCGTGTTGCCTAGGCTGGGCTCAAACTTCTGGGATCAAATGATCGGCCCACTGTGGCTTCCCAGAGTGCTGGGATTACAGGTGTAAGCCACCACACCTGGTCCACTTTTGTTTTAAGAAATGTCTTTATAACTGAATATTGAAAAGAATTGCCATTTCTCTGAAAGTCTTTTAGTTGTTTTTCCATGGAAATGATCATACTGTGTCTAATGGCTTTTAATTTAATTATTATTATTTTTTTTTGAGATGGAGTTTTGCTCTTGTGGCCCAGGCTGAAGTGCAGTTGGCCCGATCTTGGCCCACTGCAACCTCTGCCTCCTGGGTTCAAGCGATTCTCCTGCCTCAGCCTCCTGAGTAGTTGGGATTACAGGCATGTGCCACCACATTCGGCTAATTTTTGTGTTTTTAGTAGAGACAGGATTTCACCATGTTGGACAGGCTGATCTCGAACTCCTGACCTCAGGTGATCTGCCTGCCTCCCAAAGTGCTGGGATTACAGGCATAAGCCACCGTGCCCAGCTGGCTTTTAATTTTTTTTTTTAACTGTGAAATGTCATTAGAATTTGGATTATATTTCATTAATGTAATAACTGAAAGATTCAGAGTTATAATTTTTAGAAGTTTTAGTTTTGCTTTATTAACTGACTCAACTGTTGGAAGCAGGAACATAAATGAAAAGGTCATCTGAAAGTCTCATGTATATAAGATTTTTCTAACTCTCCAAAACAAGGTGAATTTCAGACGAGTTCAGTAAACCTTTATTGAGTACATGTCGCATGCCAGGCTCTATGTTGGGACCATGAGGATGATTAAAACTTACATCCTGTCCTGGTAAAGTTCACACTGTTGTGGGAATGAGATGGGGGAAGGAATACATGTAAACAAGCCATTTGTGCTTTGCCTAACTTCAGTGAATTTAAAAGGTTATTAAATAAACTGACCATCATAATACATGAAGAAAAAGTGTGTGTGTGCACGCGTGCGTGGAGGTAGGGTCATGATGGTGATGGTGATGCTTCACACTTCGGCTGTTGTAGTAGCCTAGGTAGTTTACAGAGATAAATTGGATTAGCATGATGGTGGTGTAGAGAAGTACATGGAATAGAAAGATATTTAGGTGATAAAGTAGACTTTGGTGATGGATTGGATATGGTGGTGAGGGAGAGGGACATGTCAAAGATGATTCCTAAGGTTCTTTAGGATTTGCATAGCAGGATGATGGGTGATGATATCTTCTACTGGGAAACAACTAAGTTTGGGAGGCAAGAAGAGCATGCGTTTAATTTTGGACATTATGAATTTGATACACCTTTGTGATATCCAGGGGCAGTAGTTACAGTCTGGAGTGTGATGGAAGACGTGGGCTATAGATTTGTGAGTCATTTGCTTAGAATGTGGTCGAATTGAGAAAGATGGGGTATTATAAGACAGAGAAGTGAGCGGAGAAGTAGGAGGAAAACCAGGAGAAAGTTGTATCATAGGAACCAAGGAGGAGAGTATCTGATTCTGCTGGCAGAATTAAGTATGGTGAGGATTGGAGAGTCTTTTGCATTTACCTGTCAGTCACTGTTGACTTTGCTGACAGCTGTAGATGGAATTTGGAAGCAGGTTGAGGGACAAGTGGGAAGGGAGGAAATGAAGACTGAAAAGTTCCAGAAATTTAGTCTTGATGGAGATGACTGAATGTAGTGGTTGAGGTCTCATGAGTTGGGTGTGTGTCTATGTTTAATGGATGAGATTCTGGAGCATATTTAAAAATGGAAGGCTCTATTTGAGAGGGATAGTTTAAGTATGCAAGGAAAATGGGATAACTGACAGTGTTAAGTTTCCTGAGAAGGTTGGGAGAACACGGCGTTTTGAGCACAAGTAGAAAGATTTGCATTCGACTCATTGTAGGAGAGAGAACTCTCCTTTAACAAGAGGAAAGGAACATAAGAACAGGTGAATATTATTGTTAATGACGCAGTGAGGCCTTTTGCTGTGTGTGATAAGCAGGAAATGGTTTCCAGGAGTGTTGGGGCATTGGTTGACCAGAGAGGTAGGATTACTATTACCAGAACTAATGTGAGAATGTACCATACTAGGAGATCTAATAGGATTGTAAATTATATGGGAATAGTATTTTCTGTGCTTTTTCCCCCTCATCTGCCAGGCGTCAGTGAGCCCATTGGAGACTGTAGATTCCGAGTAAGTATTTACTCTAGAATCTTAAATGAGAAATGCATAAACAGTAGCTACTCTTGTCTGACTTGAATTTTGTGGACTAATGATAGAATTAATAAGTGAAGGAGGTTTCTTACTATAACAGTGTTTAATTCACCATTTCAACAAATCTCTCCCTGCAGCCTACTAAGCTTGTTCTTTAATTAAGTACTGATTTACCCAGCAGATTTTACTCATTTGAGGACTCAAGTCATGTCTAAACAGATAAAAGTATCAGCTCAGGCATAGTTCAGGAACATTGTAAATGAAATCAGAATTGTTCTGCAGGGTAATTCAGTTTTAGGCATCCATTTCTAAAAACGCGTTCTGTCTGAAAATGGAGGCCTTAACCAATTTCTCATTATTCAGAGGCTAATTATCTAGTTTATTTATCAAGATTAGGCAGTCACCTTGTTTTTCACTCCTTTCTAATCTCTCTGGCCGTTTTGTTACTCTAAACTCATGAGTAAGATAAGGAGAAGAAAAACACAGAATGTACATAAAATAATGGCTAAACTGAAGTGTTCCTTTGCATGTTTCATTTTCTTATGCTTTATTTCTGTGGCTCATTCGGAGCTGTCAGAAGTGACTTCATATAATATCATATAGTGTAATAAAACGGGTTTTTGATGTGTGAGGATACCCTCATGTTATTTAGATTATGGACACAATTAACAATTCCAGACAGACAGAATTATTTTCTCATGTCTGAAGTAGTATAGGCACATGGCCCTTTATGGGAGGGGGGCAGGTCTTCTCTGTGTGCCCAGTTTTCACACCCCTTTCCAGCATGACTCTCCCCTTTCTGTCAGTCTTACCCCAGGAGTCCCTGGCCTCCTTCCTCTCCTTGACACTGTTTGCTTTGCAAACATATGAAATACTGGCACCCTGTGACCAGGGTAGACTACAGCCAGGGTCGGGGTGGAGGAGCTAGATGGAGAAATTCAAATTATGATCATGAGAAAATGTTCCTCTAGGTAGTGGCCATACTTTTATCTCTGTATCCTTAGGACGTAACACAGTGCCGGGCATATAATATGTCTTCAGAAATATTTTGTTTTTGAATTAAAGACTATTTCAAAATTATAGAGTCATAGGGGGAATCATTTAGTTTATATTTCTGCTTTTATAGATGAAAAAAGTGAGGCTTAGATTCATAGCAACTATTTACATTCCTCTGACATGACCAATTATGCTTTAGACCATACAAAGAGGTAAGTGAATATGATACACAGTTCCAGCCTTCTAGGAGTCCCAAGTTAAATAGAAAGTCCAACAGCCTTTTATCTAGCAGGAATTTTTGTGGGGGTGGGAAAGGGACAGAGGGGAGGATGTGATGGTGTGCTTTGTTTTGGTTTTGGTGCCTGTATTTGCTTGATACTATGTTATGACAGGTACAGAGTTGCATAATGCATAGCTTTTGCCTTTAAGGAACTTGTCTAATGTAACCTGAGACAACATAATAAGAATCAGTATGTCTCAAAGCAGTATATCATTAAATACCAGATGAGTGGTGCACTTATATGTATGCCAACTTTATAAAATGAAAAAATGCTAATGATCCATCATGAGGCAGGCATGCACTTTCAGTTGCTATTCTGAAAGTGGGAACAGATTGGACTTGGGGGAACTCTGCGTCTGGAAGTACAAGTTGATGATTATTGTCCATTTGATAGAGACACTGGAAGCGTGTCAGTGTAAACACTGGCCATGTGAAGATTGAGCCTGTTAATGGTTTCTTTTGTATCATAGGATGCCATGTCACCAACTAGGGCATTCTGCCCAATCAGTTGAGCCGAATAGTGCTGTCCTATTATGTTTTACCTGTGTCCTTGTCAGAATTTGTGAATACTAGAATTGTTTTAACTGGAAGAGGACCCCCAAGATCATCTGCTTCAACCCCTTTCTTCCTCTCTTTTCCAGAGAGGTTGCACTTTACTTGAGCTGTGACTAGGAATATGCCACGTTCTTTTGTAAGTTGTAAACAATTTTTATCTGTTTTGAATTTCCTTTTTTTGCTAAGCTTTAGCACAAAGTTCACCAGGTATTGAATGAGTGTCTCATATCTGCAATAATTTAGGGAACAGTTGAGCATGAAAGGAGAGAATAGAAATATGGGGAGGGAGATGGTGAAATAATGTTTCCAGTGGAATTACTAGAAGTACAAAGGACCAAGAATTAAGGCACAGCTCAGATCTCCCTTTTGTCTACTTTTGGTTTGTGATGGTATAACATTGCCTGCAAACAGCCACGATGAATATTTTCATTTTTATTAATAGCAATATGGGGGCATGAATAGATTCTGTGATATTTTTAGATACACAGAGACTGTGAAGACAATGACATTTAGTGTATAATTTTTACCCTGCTTTTAAGGTGTTTGTAATCTAGCTGAGAGGTACTACCTTCAAAAGGTTTACAATCTGATTGGAGATTGAAGGACCTAAATAAGTTAAGTAACAATGTCATATCTCTGCTCTTTCTGCTAAATGGATGCTACTTACTGTTTTTCCAGTTTCTAGAAGAGTGCCAGGCCCATGGCTGATTTTCATTAAGTATTAGTTGTATAGATAAAGAGAAGGTACTGACAGTAAGCATGGGAGGACCTCTGAGTGGTGTGGCATTTGGAGAAGGCCTGAGATCTTGTACTGTGCAAAGCTTATGTAACTTCATTCTAATATTTCCAACTCCCCTGACCTCAGCATGTTCTTCCTGCCCACCTCCTCACACCCCAAAGCAGTCCCTGTCTTTCGTTAACTGATTTTTTTCTTTGGAAGCAAGCCTGATCTTTCTCATATTTATTTTGCTACTGCTCGGGCTACCTTCTTTTCTTATCTCTACCTTTCTTTCCTCTTTCTCACAACATTGCTGTTCCTCTTCAAGGATTTAGAAGGATCATGTTTTGGTTTATAAGATAACTATGTTTTCTTAGGTCTGTCTGCTCTCCAGGGATTATTGTAGGAGGTAAGGCACTTTCTGTGGAAGAACTGAGTTATCAGAAAAAGTTCAGAAACATATTCTGTGATTATTAAGAGGAAAACTGTAGGATAGGTGATACCTTATAATAGCATAGCAGTTTTAAAAAAATAATTAATTTATTTATTTTGAGACAGAGTCTGTCTCTGTCGTCCAGGCTGGAGTGTAGTTATATGATCTCAGCTCACTGCAACCTCTGCCTCCCAGGTTCTAGTGATTCCCCTGCCTCAGCTTCCTGAGTAGCTGGGATTACAGACACCCGCCACCATGCCCAGCTGATTTTTGTATTTCTGGTAGAGATGGGGTTTTGCCATGTTGACCAGGCTGGTCTTGAACTCCTGACCTCAGGTGATCCACTGGCCTCAGCTTCCCAAAGTGCCGGGATTACAGGTGTGAGCCACCGTGCCCGGCCTAACATAGCAATTTTTGAGCTACATTTTCAGGTTGTCATAATTGTATTCTAATTGGCTGCATATTTTTAAACACAAATTAAACTAGTTATGTTCTCCACCCTCCTCAATTTTGGCAGTGTAAAGGCCTGTTTCACAGAGAACACATAAACAAGTAAGTACAAGGAAGCTTGTGTGAATGAAGTTCTGCTGTACAGCTCAGTGACTTTCTCTGATTTAAGATGTAGCTCTTGGCAATTTCAAATAGTTTGTGTTCTCTGAAGGAGAAGTCCAGTCTATTTAACTGTGTTTAGCAAAAACTAATTATGATTCTCTGATGGGAAATAGATTCTCAGACTCATTTATTCATTCAGCAAGCATTTATTGAGCAGCTGTGGGTGAGGCACTGTGCTATGTAATGAGAGAAATAAGTTATCAGTCTAACAAATGGCATAGCAAGTGTAAAAATAATACTGCTGAGTAGAAGGTGATATAGGCTGTAAAAGGGGTGCAGAGTGCTTTGGGTTTTCTAAAAATGAGATGGTTACTTCCATGAAGTAACTCAGTGTAAGCGTTATGGGATGATAGAATTTGATAGATCTTAAAGGCTGGGTACATGGTTCCTCTCCATTGTGCAGGATGTTGGCCCTGGCTTAGCAGTGGATATAGACCTATGGCGATGGGAAGCAGGAGAGGAAGTATAATGAGCAAACATCTAGAAGTAGGAAAGCATTGGTGATATGGGCAACAGAAAGTAATTTACTTGGAGGTTTAGGGTGGTGATGTGAAGTGGCACAAGAAAGGGATAGAAAAGAAGTGTCTTTGATCTAACAATGGTGTATACTGTGAATTCGAAGAGTGGGTTCAGTCTAGGCTATTTACCCAAGTTGGTGTTTCATGGACCATTTTTCTTCTAATCTGGTAGATTATTAGTTTTATATGGGGGGAGGGGAAAGTGTTTCCTGTTCAGATAAGCTAGAGAATCCCTGCAGGAGAAGCAGGGAGAAGAATATTGACATTGTAGAATGTTTTCTGTGATACACTGTATTCAGTTGTGTTGCCGTATTAAACACAGTGGATGTTTGAGTGTTCTGTAGATTTTTATCCCCTGAAATTTGTTGCAGTTTTCATGCTGATGTCTTCAAGGATGATTCAGGAGGAGCAGTATAGGTGACTGGTCTAGTTTCGTTTCCCAACCCCAGTCTACAAGGGCTCTCTATTTACCTAAAACAATGGCAGTGTGTCCTACCGTCCTGCTAAATAAGAGGTCTGACACACAGTAAAGTGTTATTGAAAGGTTTTAGGGACACTGAGGTGTAGGGTGTGGCATGGGCATCCGTTTGTTGCACAGATAGAGTAGATGCTCTGTGTTTCTATTGAGTTAAGATACAGTTGGCTGTATTTTCCTTGTATCTTTCTGCAGATCTCTTCTTCATGCCTCCTCACTAGCAGCGCTGTGTCTTGGGGACCTTAGGCAAGTTGGTTAACCACTCTGTGCTTTAGTTTTCTCATGTGTAAAGCACTATGTGCTGGAGACTTTTAAAAAGTATGTTTATATAATAAGTCATTTAATCTGTGGTTATATACCTAGTAAATGACAAGCAGGAATTTGAACTCAGGCCAGGCTCTTAACCAGCTTGCTGCATTACAAAATACTAAACAGTGTGGTTTTCCCTCCTGGAATTCCCTTCCTCTCTAAAGTGCATTATCTCTTATACCGTTCGTTTAGTCAGACTACTTCCTCTATTTCAAAGAGAAAGGAAAGAAGCTCTTTTTTAATTGTTCAGAGTTGTGTATGGCAGAGAGAATGCCCAAATAGATTTTGTTTTGGAATCTTATTGTTACTGGTTGTTTACTGCCCCACATCCTTAGCTCCAAAGAGCGTGGAGGATTTACTGTGAAGTTTGGCGTGTATTGTAGGCTATTATGTCATACAATAGGCCCAAAACTGTGGCCCTAGGAATACAAATTATGTTAAGACATTTAAGGTGATGTCTAGAAATCTTTTTCCCTTGAAAAGAGTACCAATATTTTTTCTCGTTAATGGCCAGAATTACTCAATCTTACTTTTGGACTTTTAGAATATGTTTTGGCCGGGCGCGGTGGCTCAAGCCTGTAATCCCAGCACTTTGGGAGGCCAAGACGGGCGGATCACAAGGTCAGGAGATCGAGACCATCCTGGCTAACACGGTGAAACCCCGTCTCTACTAAAAATACAAAAAGTAGCCGGGCGAGGTGGCGGGCGCCTGTAGTCTCAGCTACTCGGGAGGCTGAGGCAGGAGAATGGCATAAACCCAGGAGGCGGAGCTTGCAGTGAGCTGAGATCCGGCCACTGCACTCCAGTCCGGGCGACAGAGCAAGACTCTGCCTCAAAAAAAAAAAAAAAAAAAGAGTATGTTTTTACTGAGTTATAATTGAAATGTAGGTATGGTTGAAATGTAAATATAGATCTTAAGTGTGCTATTCAATCAATTTTGCTATTTGTACTATTCAATCAAATATGCCAGTGGGTTTTCTTTGTATTTAATCAATTATTATGGGAAAATATTTTTATTTTAAATAAATGTCTCCCTGTATTTTTTGTGTATTTCTAAATTCATATGTATTTTCAACTCTTTTTTTTTTTGCTCAGATACATAGTTTAACAACAGCCTATTGGAAGTAATCTTTTATATGAGTTTCTGCTATACTTGAATAGTTTCCCTTCAGAAATGAACTGTTTGTGTTGGAGCTACATAGAGTGAATAAATTTCCTGGGCGGAAATGATAATAAAATATTCAGGAAGTTATTAGGAAATGAAAACTTGTGTTCTCGTTCAGTCAGATAAGCTTCTGAGACCTTTGCGTATATCAAAGCAGATTGTATTAGAGGAAGGAATGAGAGATTTGGCAACTTTCTTCTAATAGTGATAGGGACCTTGGACGATAGAATGATGGAATATATGATGCGTAAATGAAAGAAAAATTCTCAAAGCGAAGTCGTTTCTCTCTTTGTTTGTCAGGGAAGAAAAGTGAGATTAGGTTATGTAAATAAGAACCCAGTAGGGAAAACTGTTCCTGGGGGAGACCTACAAGTAATTGATGGCAGTATGCTTCAGGAGTATGAAAGAAGTAGATGAGTATGCCTTTCCCCCATTGATTCCATTCACATTTTTTCTTCTCTGTGCTTTGCTCTCTTGTTGCCATTAGACAGTTTCTATCTGTCCTTAATTTTAGCCACTTTATTCTAAAGTAACTGTGAACACTAACTCTCTAGCCAGTGCTTTTCTTTTATTGAATGGAATTGGTATACTAGTTGTTTTATTTAACAAACAGAGTTTATAGGCTTGTTTTTTCCTCAACATGTCTTCATGGCAGAGACAGTTTACCCTTAAGTTGATGAGCCCTGGATCCCCTCACTTGCATAGGCCTCTTCTAGGATCTGGGCGAGACTCTAGCAGTGTAGCGTGTTCGTTAGTTACATATTTTTGTAACATTTGCAAAATGGAAAAATTTTTTGTTCCTATTTTTTTCCTTCAAAAAGGCCCTCAAATTATATATGCTTCAAATCTCACAAAACCCAGGTCAGCCTTGATTCATGGTGGAGGTTGGCTGTTGATTTCTAATTGTGGCTGAGGTGGATTTGGTGAGTAGATTAAAGGACATGAGGAAGGAAGCATTAGTGAGGAAGCTGAACCATTGGCTGGTGTGTATAGTGGCCAGGGATCCCTTTCTGATTGTCAGGGGTCATGACTTCTCATGCAAACATGGGCCAGAAAGAGGCAGGAGAAGTTCCGTTAGGACTGGAAGAAGGATGGTGGAGGGAAAGGTGTGCTGCAGCCAAGGTGGTGAACAAATTAAGATGTTTTCCTTAGATTTCAAGGATGCATTTGCAAATAGCGTTTTCAATAGCATTTTAAAATAACTGAATAGTCATTTCAAGATAATGTATTTCATCTTGATGATAATACATTTTAAGGATTTTAGAATTATTTTATTGAAAAATTTGAAAAGTCAATTGTAATTAACTGATAGACTTGAGATTAAAGTCTTTATGTTATTAATTAGAATATATTGCTGAACACATAAAACACAGACACGTTCATTTTTGGAGGGCGTTGCTGTAACTTGGGTTTTACTAGCTTCTGAGTTTGGTAGATGTTTCTGCTCTCTCCCCTTTTTCTCATTGTCTCACCTATATTTTTTTCTACCTTTTCATTTCATGTTCCCTTTCCTTTGGGATTCAAACTCCTCTTAGACCTGAGGATTTTGAATGACTGGACTATGGATAATCACATTTTAAAATTGCATTTTAATATTCTGTTCTCTTTAAAGAAAATTAGGTACTCT
The DNA here is from genome assembly GCF_002776525.5 of Piliocolobus tephrosceles. NCBI lineage: Eukaryota > Metazoa > Chordata > Mammalia > Primates > Cercopithecidae > Piliocolobus > Piliocolobus tephrosceles. Next base: position 83,110,879 of record NC_045439.1, read on the forward strand.
GCATGGCCTAGAGACAAATTTACAGTTAAATAGAAGTATAATGTTCTGAGGGCCAATTTTAACACCCTGTGGTTAACTGGCTCAGATTCAAATACAGTTAAAATTATTTTACTTTTCCTAAAATTCCTTCTAATTGGACTAACTTATCAGGGTTGATAAAAGCATTTCCACAAAGTTATATGGATCTGCCACCTGCTGGTGAAATATTACAGTAAGTACTAAGTGTTTTTTTTTTCTTTTCTTTTCTTTTTTTTCTGAGACAAGGACTCGCTATCACCCAGACTGGAGTGCAGTAGCACCATCACAGCTCGCTGTAGCCTCGACCTCCTGGACTCAAGCGATCTTCCCACCTCAGCCCCCAGAGTAGCTGGGACCATAGGTGCATGCCACCACACCTGGCTAATTTTTAACGTTTTTGTACAGATAGGGTCTCACTATGTTGCCCAGGCTGGTCTCGGCTCAAGTAATCCACCTGCCTCAGCCTTCCAAAGTGCTGGGATTACAGGTATGAGCCACCACACCCGGCTAAATACTAGTTTTGTTTTATTTATGTATGTATTTTTTTTTGAGATGGAGTTTTGCTCTGTCACCCAGGTTTGAGTGCAGTGGCCCAATTTTGGCTCACTGCAACCTCTGCCCCCCCGCCCCCACTCTGGGCTCAAGCAATTCTCCTGCCTCAGCCTCCTGAGTAGCTGGGACTACAGGCATGCGCCACTACGTCCAGCTAATTCTTTTATTTTTAGTAGAGATGGGGTTTTGCCACGTTGACCGGGCTGGTCTCGAACTCCTGACTTCAGGTGATCTGCCCAACTCGGCCTCCCAAAGTGCTGGGATTACAGGCATGAGCCACCATGCCCAGCCTAAATACCTGATAAGAATTTAATAATGGATTCTTGCCTTTGTAGCCATAATACTTAGATTCGAGTCTACTTAAGCTCTTTAGATATGTAACATTTTCCTCCCCTAAGTTTTTTTCACTGAGAAAATGTTACTTAAATGCGACAGAAGTAGGGAAATTTTGACTGATGTGTTTCTGTCTACCGCATCATAATATAAGATGACATTTGTAGAATTACTGAGCTGAAATAAATTCTGCACACTTTGAGAATGTACTCTCCTTAAATTTGAAGATGAACTTTTGAGAAGATTGCTGTAAATTTTTCTAAAATTTTAATGTGGATAGTCATTGACTCACAGAAAAAGCAGTAATATGAAGTTCACAGAACAAAGGATTTTTTTTTTTTTTTGGAAAGAGAAAACATTTTGTTTATTCACTGAAAAATATCAGCAGGCATATTAAAACTATTTTTAGCAAATAGACTAACTGTTTTATCACCCTCAAATGAATTATTAATACATATCGGTATTTTATATGTGGACACTGTGTTAGGTATACATGATAAAATAGTGAAAACAAAAGTGTCTCTTGTCCTCCTAGAGTTTATAATCTAGCTAGAATCTGTAATCTAACATAATGTTAAGTGCCATAAAGGACAAGTGCATAATAGGGAGAGTTCATCTTGGCTAATGTATTAGGGAAAGCTTGCCTAAGGAAGTGATGTTGCAGCTGAGATCTGACAGATACAGACCCTGGCTAAAATGTGTGTCTGTATTCCTTTGAAGTGGGAAGGAGAATGGCAAGTATGAGGAATTGAAAATAACAGAGTGCCTGGAATGTAGTAAGAGAAGGGATTGTGCTGTGAATGAAAACAGGAAAGAGAGGGTAGGAGCAAATAATTCAGGGCCCTGTTGGATGTGTATCAAGGACTTTGGACTTCTTCATGAGAGTGATGGAAAGCTGTTGAATTGTGTAGTTAAGCAGTGTCAGATCAGATTAATGAGAAATGAATTGGAGCAGGGCAAAACTGAAAGAGGTCAGGCAGTTGGTTAGAAAGCAATTGTAGTTCTGGCTTGGACTAGAGAGTGTAAATGGGCATCATGAGAGGCTGCCATATTTCAAATAAATTTGAGGTAGAATAGACAAGACTTGGTGATTGACTGTGATGGAAGGGGGAGAGGTAGAGGGGGATGGCAAGTATGGGTCCAAGTTTCTGGCATTCATACATTCAATAAATATATAAATATAAAACATATATATATATGGCACAGTTTGGTCCTTAAAGATAGAAAATCAAGTAACCCCAGCGTTCAGTTCATAGTACATTAGCATTGTACAGTGTAAGATATCTCTTATTTTGTGTTTTTTACTCTACCTTCATCTGCCACACTCATTCCCATTTCTCTTGTCTCTTTAGGCTTCTACTTTAATATGCTTTATATATGTTTTTGAATATGCATTAAAATACATAAAATATGAAATGTTGTTTTGTGTGTTTTTAACTTGTGATACTGTGCTGTACATGTTATTTTCTTCCTTATTCTGCCTTATGTTCCTTATTACTAGCTGTATGGCCATAGACAAGTTATGTAATAATTTTTCCATTTCCTCAGCTGTAAAGTGAGGATAATAGTATTAACAGTACTTAAATTATAGATAAAGTTTTTAAATCCTCCCAACAAATATTCAGGTGTCTGCCTCAAGGGATCCACCTGCCTTAGCCTCCCAAAACACTGGTATTACAGGCATGAGCCACTATGCCTGGCCTGTTTTTCATTTATTTTTTATTTTATTTATTTTCATTGACAAATAAAAATTGAATATGTTTATTATGGGCAATATAATGTTTTAAAATATATAGGGATTGTGGAATGACTAAATTGAGCCAATTAACACATGCATTGCCTCATATGCTTACATTTTTCTGTAGTGAGAACGGTTAAAATCTACCCTAGAACATAAAGTATAATAAAAAAATTCAGCGATTTTCAAGGATATAATACATTGTTATAATATTAACTACAGTAACCTTATTGTACAATAGACCTCCTGAACTTATTCCTCCTATCTACCTGAAATTTTTTATCCTTTTGCTGACATCACCCAAATCCCCACCCTTCAACCTCTGGTGACCACCATTCTGATGTCTGCATTTATGAATTCTACTTTTTTAGATTACACATTTAAGTGAGATCATGCAGTATTTGTCTCTCTATACCTTACTTATTGTACTTAAAATGTCTTCCAGGTTCATCTTTATTGTCACAAATGAGAAGATTTCCTCCTTTTTAAAGGCTGAATAGTATTCCATTGTGTATATATGCCATTTTTTTCCTTTATCCATTCATCTGTTGGTGGACACTGGGTAGATTCCATGTCTTGGCTATTGTGAATAATGCTGTAGTGAGTTTGGGGGTGAAGATATCTCTTTGATATACTTATTTCATTTCCTTTGGAAATTTCCCAGTGGTGGAATTGCTGGATCATATGGAAGTTTTATTTTTCAATTTTTGGGGAACTTCCATATTGTTTTCCACAATGGCTATACTGTCCATTTATGTTTTAATTTTACCTTTTTCTTTGGGGGTGTGTGTGTGTGTGTGTGTTTAGTGGCCCCAGGTCTTCTACAGTTTCTTCTTTAATAGTTTTAGGTTTCATCTTTAGGTAATAAATATTTATTGAACAACTGCCTTGTTCTAGGCATTGGATGTAAAACCGTGAACCAGATATACCGGGGCCTTAGCTGACCCCATGGAGAAACAAAGCAACTGGATGGATAGTGGTAGTGATCTAGGAAATATGGATGATGAGAAAGTTTAGGACAGAAGTGGAGGTTGGATAGAGTAAAGATCATTAGTTCAGTTAAAAAAGTTTTTTTTAAACTACAGAGGGCCCTCATGCCAGCTTTTTGTAGTCAAACCCTCCCTCCACTCCTAACCGTTGGCGTTCACTAATCTATTCACCATCTCTTTGCCTTTTCCAGGCATAAAATATATAATCTTTTGGCGCTGGCTTCTTTCAGCAAGCCTAATGCCTTTGTCACACAACAACATAGATGAATCTCAAGGTTGTTTGAAAGTTTGTTCCTTTTCATTGCTGAGTAGTATTCCATCATATGAAAGTACCACAGCTTATCCATTCACCTGGTGAATGACAACAGGGTTGCTAGCAGTTCGTGGGGATTATGAATAAGGCAGCTATAAACATTTGGGTTTATAACATTAAGTTTTTGTGTCAACATGTTTTCATTTCTCTAGGACAGATATCTCAGAGTAAGATTGTTGGGTCATATGGTAAGTATTTAACTTTATGAGAAAATGCTGAACTGTTCCTCAGAATGGCTATAACTTTAAAAATTCCCACTAACAGTGTATGGGAGTTATAGTTGATTGGTATTCTCACCAGTATTTGGTATTGTCAGTTTTGTTTTGTTTTAGCCATTCTATTAGGTATGTAGTGATGTCTTATAGTTTTAAATTGCATTTACCTAATGACTGATGATGTTGAGCATCTTTTTCAGTGCTACTTGCCCTTTTTGGTGAAGTGTCTATGCAAATCTTTTGCCCATTAAGAAAATTGGGGTTTTCTTGTTGTTGAGTTTTGAGTTCTTTATATATTTTTATGCAATTTATTTTGTTAATAATTTTGCAAATATTTTCTCCCAGTCTGTCTTTTTATACTTTCAGTGTCTTTCACAGCAAAAGTTTGAAATTTAGTGAGGTTCAACTTGCCAGTTTTTTTCTTTTATGAACTATGTTTTTAGGGTTATGTCTAAGAACTCTGTGTCAAAGCCAAGTTTACAAAGACTTTTCTCCTTTGATTTCTTCTAGGAATTTTATAGTTTTACATTTGACATTTAGATTTATGATCCATATTGAGTTAATTTTTACATAAAGTCAATATTTTCCTCTGCGTGTGGATACCCAGTTGTTCCAACCCTGTTTGTTGAAAAGACTATCCTTTTTCCAGTGAATTGCATTAGCACTTATGTCAGCAGTCAGTTGACCATAGTTGTGTGGGTCTACTTCTGTGTTCTCTGTTTGGTTCCATTGATCTCTATATCTGTCTTTTTGCTTATCCCATGTTGTCTTGATTGCTGTAGCTTTATAGTAAGTTTTAAAGTTGGATATTTTGAATCCTTCAACTTTGTTTTTCTTTTCTGAAATTGTTTAGCTATTCTACTTTATTTCCTTTTCCCTATAAATTTGTCAACTTATCTTTATGAAAATTTTGGTTGAGATTATAATTGAAATTTTATTAAGTTCATAGACTAGGAAGAATGGGCATTTTAGCTATGATGAGTCTTTCAATCCATGAATATAGTATGTCTTTTTATATATTTATGTTGCCTTTGATTTCTTTTATCAGTATTTTATATTAATAGTTTTCAGATACCCAAGTATTTTATGTTTTTGGAGCTATTGTAAATGGTTTTGTTTTTAAATCTTGATTTCTAGTTGTTGCTTGCCGGTATATAGAGAGATGATTGATTTTTGTGTGTTGACTTTGTACCCTGCAACCTTGCTTAACTCACTTATTAGTTGTAGAAGCTATTTTGTAGATTCCTGTGATTTTCAAAGTCGGCAGTCATGTTATCTGGAAATAGTAACAAGTTTTTTGTTTGTTTGTTTCATTTTTGAGACAGAGTCTTGCTCTGTCACCCAGTCTGGAGTACAGTGGCATGATCTTGGCTCACTGCAACCTCCACCTCCCGGGTTCAATCAACTCTCCTGTCTCAGCCTCTGGAGTAGCTGAGATACAGGCACGTGTCCCTACGCCTAGCTGATTTTTGTATTTTTCGTAGAGACGGGGTTTTGGCCAGGCTAGTCTCAAACTCCTGACCTCGTGATCTACCCATCTTTGCCTCCCAAAGTGCTGGATTACAGGTGTGAGCCACCGCCCGCCAGCCAGGTTTTTTTTTTTTTTTGAGACTGAGTCTCGCTTTGTCCCCCAGGCTGGAGTGCAGCAGTGGCACAATCTCTGCTCACTGCAGCCTCAGCATTCTAAGTTCTAACTATCTGTTTCTAGATTTCCTTCTTCTTCTTCTTTTTTTTTTTTTTTGAGTTGGAGCCTCACTCTGTTGCCCGGGCTGGAGTGCAGTCGTGCGATCTTAGCTCACTGCAGCCTCCGCCTCCCAGGTTCACACGATTCTCCTGCCTCAGCCTCCTGAGTAGCTGGGATTACAGGCACACGCCACCATGCCTGGCTAATTTTTGTATTTTTAGTAAAGATGGGGTTTCACCATGTTGACCATGCTGGTCTCAAACTCCTGATCTCACGTGATTCACCTGCCTCGACCTCCCCAAATGCTGGGATTACACACATGAGCCACCGCGCCCAGCCAGAAACAGGTTTATTTGTTCTTTTTGATATATATGTCTTCTCTTAATTTTCTTTGCCTTATTACATGGGATAGGATTTTCAGTACAGCGAAAAATAGTGGTGAGTGTGGACATCTTTGCCTTGCTTCTGATTTTAGGGGGAAAGCACTCCGTCTTTTACCATTAAGTAGGATGTTAACTTTAGTTTTTTTGTAGATGCTCTTTATTGAGTTAAACTTTCATTCTATTCCTAGTTTTCTGAGAGTTTTTTAAATCATGAATGGTAGTTGAATTTTGTCAAATACATTTCTGCATCTGTTGATAAGATCATGTGGATTTCTTTTCATGTGGATTTCTTTTACAGTCTGTCACTATGGTGACTTACAGTGAGTGGTTTCTGAATGTTGAGCAATCTTATATTCTTAGGATAAACCCCAACTTGGTAGTGGCTTAATACTCCTTTTATTTAATATATGTTGCCAGATTTGATTTGCTAATGCTGCGTTGAAGATCATGCCATCTTTGTTCATGAGGAATATTGGTCTGTAGTTTTCTTGTACTGTCTTTGTCTGGTTTTAGTGTCAGAGTAATGCTAGAGTCATAAAGTGAGTTGTGACATGTTCCTTCCTTTTTTATTTTCCGGAAAAGATCATGTAGAATGTTATTTCTTCTTTAAATGTTTGGTAGAATTTATTGCTGAGAGGAAATGGGTCTTGTACAAGATAAAAAATTTACTTTCGTAATCAGAATAAAGTGATTGTAGAAACTTATACAAACTATAGAAATGAATAATGAGAATATCATGTCTCACAATTCAGATAATTATTAATATTTTGGAATCCTTTTTCTAGTTTTTTCCTCTGTATACATAATTGTATATTTTTGAATTACATGTAAGTATGGGTGTGTATTTAAAACAAAATTTGTGATTATACTACAAATACCATTTTATTTCTGGACCCAGTATGGTTTCTAATTTTGTTGTATGGATATGCCATAATTTTACATAAGCATTCTTCTAATGTTGAACATTTAAGTGTGGTAAATGTCTTTATGTGTTTTTTTCTGATAATTTACTTGACTTATTTCTAGAAATAAAGAACTTGACATATGTAAGGCTGCTCTCACACGTTACCAGATTGCTTTCTAGAAAGTATATGTAAGTTTTTACTCTAAAATAGATACTTTAAAAAGTGTATTTATATCTTCAAATATGTAAAGACATATAAAATATATAATAATATGTATCTGACTGCATATTCATATCTTATTTTTTTAAGGGAAGGAGTGGAAGTGAAGAGAATATGTATCAAGGGGTTAGCAAGATTAAGAGAAAGACTAAAGAAATTTTTCTATGAGGCGTTTTTGTAGATCAGGGCAAAGATTCAGTGGAAGGGAAGATATTGAACCAGGAGCAAGGGTGCAGAGAGTTGTTTGAAATGATGAAATATGTTCTAGATGAAAATGTAGGGAAAAATGATATCAAGGAGAGAAATGCAGGGAACAAAGGAATGGTGCATCTTTTAGGTTGAGACATGAAATAGCTGGTATTTGACCAGTTTTTACCTGAAAACATGTCGTTTCAACCACTTTTACCTGATACTTGTGATGGAAAGTAAAGAAGAAAGATGCAAAAGAAATTTTGAAGTGCAAAGAAGAGAAATTCAATTTATAGAAAAGGGATTGCATTTTCTCAAGTAAGAGGCAAGGCTATCTTAATAGAATGGGGTCAGGGTAAAAAGAGTGAAAAAGTTTTGTATAAATACTGTGAGGAATGTGCAGTTATAGTCACAGACAAAGATGAGTTAAGGGGCAGTAGTCTCAACACAAAATGAAGGCTAGGATTAAAGGAGAGGGAAAGGACTGAAGAGGATGGGGACATTCAAAATAGAGCATTCCAGTTAATTTTGATAAATGAATTGGGCCTGAAATAGAGTAGATGAAGTAAGAGAGAGTAAAGTCTTGAGGCTAGAAAAACTCCTAAGAAGGAAGATGCTTCCTAAGAAGATTCAGAAAGAGTAAGGAGGGAGAAGTGTTAGGTTTTAACTTGTTGAGCTTGAGTTAACTTGAAGGAAGAGATTCAGATTTGTGCACCATCATTATGGTTGATAGTTGCGGTTCTGAGAATGAATTTCACTCTATGAGGAAACAAATACAGACAAAAGGTAATTTTATTTTTATTGGTTAGTAATTCAATAATGTCAGATAGTTTCAAACCACTTATCTTTCCGTCTCCTGATTATAATGATGAGTGAACATTAGATTTTTATGTTTGATTACAAGCAATTTATTTTTGTCTCCCTACCTCCTTTTCAGAAGTGGAAAATTTCACTTCTTTTTAAGACTGGACATAAGTATATGTAGTAAAGATAAGAATGGGAGGATGGATTAGAATTAATTAGTTCAGTGATTTGTATGTACCTGATAAAGTATTCTAATAATTGTTTTTGGTATCTTAGAGAAAAAATATCTCCTAGGCAATATTTTTTTCCTGCATATACATGAAAATGTTTTGACATATGATATAGGAGTAGTGAACCAGTAACTTCTCCTGAGCATCCACCTCACCGTGTAGAAAATGGAATGAAAACTTTGGCAAGCAGTTGAATAAAAATATGCAATGCATGGAAAATAACAAATGCGTTAAAAAGATACTATTGCCCATATTGAGGGAAGTACAAATTAAAACAACTTATACCATTTTTTTTTTTTTTTTTTGCTCCTTAGGTCAACATTTAAAGGCTTCCCAGTGTTGACAGAGAAAAGGGAAAATGTCTTTCTCATACACTATTGGAGGGAATATAAATTGATACAGCCTTTTTTGTAGGTGGTGGTATTTATCAAAATTCAAAATATGCATTATTTTTTACTTAGTAATTCTGCTTCTAGAAATCTATCCTACAGATACCTCTCAAGTGTGCAAAAATTTATGGGCACAGAGATGTTCATTGAAGCATTGTTTATAATAGCAACAAATTGGAAATGACTTAAACAGTGACCGTTGGGTATAGCTCTCCTACATAGGATGACCATATGTCCAAATTTGCCTGGGACAGACCCAGTTTACACTGGCATCATTATTTAGAGCATTTTATTTTACTCTCAGATGTGTCCTGGTTTGAAAGATAATTTGTGTGTTTGGTTTATGTTCACACTAATAGCATGGAGAACTATGTAGCTGTTGAAAATAGTGAGATAGAACTATAGGTATTGATATAGAAATATATTCAAGATACATTGTTATGTGAGAGAAACAAGTTGCAGAACAATGTATATTATTCCTTTTATTTTATTTTTATTTATTTAAGATGGAGTCTTGCTCTGTCGCTCAGGTTGGAATGCAGTAGTGCCATCTCGGCTCACTGCAGCCTCTGCCTCCCGGGTTCATGTGATTCTCCTGCCTCAGCCTCCTGAGTAGCTGGGACTACTGGCGCATGCCGCCATGCCTATTACTCCATTCATTTAAAAAAGTAAAACCTCTAAGCTCTCTACATGTGAGAGAGAGAGAATGAGAGACAGGAATTAAAAATGTCTGGAAGGATTCATACTAATTTCTTAATACGATAATCTCAGCCTAAAGACGGCAGCCTAATGAATAGGCATACATTGAATTTTTTAAAATATAAAAGCAGCAATAATAAAAAGGTGGGAACTGTTGATTGCCAGCAGATGCTATAATTTATAACCAGAGAGCATTAATAAACAACTATTATAATTTTTAGCATAAAATTATAAGTATTGTACTCTGTCTTGTATAAATAACTATTATATTAAAAAGAATATTACTAATGGAAAATTTAAAAATTATCACTATCATTCCACTATTACCAGTCATTTTACGTTACCTCCTGTTCCTCATATCTTTATGTACATAATTCTTACATCGTTATAATCAGAGCATAGATATAGTATCATATTATTTTAAATTACACTCTATAGCATTTTTTTGTTTACAATATAGTATCTAGCATTTTAAAATGTTTTATATGTGCTAAGTACTGTGTTAAATGGTTTGCACGTGTAATAGACTTAATCCTCCCAATTGCGTTATTGAGGCAGTGACTGTTATCCTCAATCTTATAGATGAATAAACTGAGAATAAGTTATTTTCCCAAGGCCACACAGCAAATGGCAGAACTGGGATTTGAACTCAGGCAGCCTGACTCTTAAACTCATGCTCTTATCCACTACTATTACTGCCTCCCTTTACAATTTTTTAGTGACTGTGTAATAACAGTGTACCATAATTTACTTAGTCATTTTCCTGTTTGTATATTTAGTTCATAGGCTTTAAAATCTGAACCTCAAAAAGTTTTTATTAAACAAGCTGATGCCTACTATGTGCAGGAACCTATTTGAGGTACTATGGACATTGGTACACATATGTAGTTATGGTCTAGTGTTGTTTGACCTTGCCTTATGTATTACATTCCTGAAAAGCCATATATATTTGAGGTGAAAATTTGTTTATACAAACTTTTTTTTTCCCATCGAGTTTCATTATTTTAAATATGCATTATTCCAGAAAAACAAATACTTAAAAATTATAAAGTATTTAATAAAAATTAGCAGTGAGCCCTGCACTGTTTGGTGCCTTTAAGGGTTCTACTTTTGTACGTAGTGAACTGCATTCGTTTTGTTGTTGTTGTTTGTTTGTTTGTTTTTCTGAGACAGAGTCTCACTCTGTGTCCCAGGGTGGAGTGCAGTGGCATGATCACTACTTGCTGCAGCCTCGACCTTCCTGGGCTCAGGTGATCTTCCCACCACAGCCTCCTGTGGAGCTGGAACTGCAGGCATACACCACCACACCTGGCTAATTTTACCCTTTTTTTTTTTTGCAGAGACTAAATGGATTCTGTAGAATATTGTGGGAAAGACTGGGAATCTTTCCCAGTTGAGGTCTCGCTATGTTGGCCAGGCTGTTCTCAAATTCCTGGACTCAAGTGATCCTCCCGCCTCCTAAAGTGCTGGGGTTAAGGCATAAGCCACCGTGCTTGGTTTGTGAGCTGTATCTTTCATGTGACAGTTGCAAGAAAAATTACTTAAATAAACGCATGCCAGGATTTGTGATTACCGAATAAAAGTACATAAAATTGAACTGTCTGTCAAATGGAGAAATTACATGGGTAATCTCCAAATCTTTTGTTTACCTTTAGAATAGTCATTTATACTTATATTGAAATAAGGTAAAATTACAACTTCAGGGTTCATACAAAGAAGTCACATTTGTAACTCAGGATGATTTATTAGATAGCGTTCTAACTACTTCTGTTCCCTGGATTAGTCACTACTCTTTTGTCTTTGTGAAATAGAGGTATCAATTTAATAGAGGAACCTAAGTACTAGACAAGTGTTAGCTGCTGTAGTTGGTTAAGGGGGATAATTAAGAGCTTAAAATCTCACCTGCTGAATATCTAGATACCTGTTAAAATAAGAACAAAACACATGGTTATCTAACAAATTACTTAGAATCCACTTTACTTAATTATGGCATTAGTTTTTGATTTGCTGATCCTTCTATTAAAATTTTGTATTAAATACAGCATTTAGTTGATGAGTTTCATTGAAAATGTTCATTTTTAAATTGATATTGAATGTAGTTGGTGTTTGGTTACTCAGTGTAACTTCTGTACCTGGTCTTTTTCAGTGTTCTTATGTTTATATTTCAAATCAGTCATAAAGATTTTCACACATAAATAACATTACTATTTTGAAATTGAAATGATAAAATACCATAGAGTACCCAGCTTTAGAATTTTAAATTATTATGTCATAATTATTGCTTTTTAATAAACTTTATTTTTAGATCAGTTTTAGATTTACAGAAAATTACAGTTAGTGCAGTTCCCATATACTCCATAACCAGTATCTACCATTGTTAACATCTTATATTAAAATTGTACATTTGTTACAATTAGTAAACCTATATTGATATATTAACTGAAGTCTATACTTTATTCAGATTTTCTTAGTTTTTAACCTAATGTCCTTTTTTTCTGTTCCAGAATCCCATCTAGCATACCATATTACATTTAATTGTTATGTCTTCTTGGGCCCTCTTGGCTCTTATAGTTTCTCAGACTTTCCTTATTTTTGATGACCTTGACAGTTTTTTGAGGAGTACTGGTCAGATATTTTATGGAATGTTTCTCTGTTGGGATTTGTCTGATATTTTTCTCAGGATTAGACTGGGGTTTATGGTTTTGGAAGGATGACCACAGAGGTAAAGTGCCATCACATCATTTCAGGGGTACATACTATCAACATGATGTATCACTATTAACACTGATCTTGATCACCTGGCTGAGGTTGTGGTTGTCAAGTTATCCCTGGTAAAGTTACTAACCTTTTTCCATACTGTACTCTTTTGAGAAGAAAGTCACTATGGGCAGCCTACACTTCAGGAGCGGGGAGTTATGTTCTCCCTCGTAGAAAGTGGTGTTTCTATGTGAATTATTTGGAATTCTTCTGCATGGGGTATTTGTCTTTTTCTCCATTTTAAAATCTTTCAACCGTATATATCAGGATGAACTCATGGATATTTATTTTGTACCTTGGGTTATAATCCAGTAATCCTTTATTTATTTTGTTGCTTAAATTGTTTCAGCTTTGACCATTGGTTGGAAGTTCCCTTTTTTTTTTTTTGATACAGGGTTGTGCTCTGTCACCCAGGCTGGAGTGCAGTGACATGCTCATGGCTCACTGCAACCTCTATCTCCAAGGCTCAAGTGATCCACCTCAGCCTCCCAAGTAGCTGGGACCACAGGTGTGCACAACCAACCACACCTGGCGAATTTTTGTGTAGACGGGGTTTTGCCATGGCTGGTCTCGAACTCCTAAGCTCAAGCAATCCACTTGCCTTGACCTCCCACAGTGCTGGGATTATAGGCACTAGCCATTGTGCCTGGCTGGAAGCTCCTTAATTTGTCCCCAGTGTCTCTTTGACATACCTCCATTATTGTGCTTTTTGTTTTGTTTTGTTTTTAGCACTTCCTTACCTTTGGGCACTACAAGATGCTCCAGACTCACTCAACTCATCATTTATATTTCTTGCCTAATTTTAGAATTAACCATTCCTTCAAGGAGCCCTGGCTTCTTCCATAACTATTATTTTTTTAAATTGCGATATAACTCACATACTATAATTCACCTATTTAAAATGTACAACTCAGTAGCTTTTGATATATTCACAGATGTGCAGCCATTGCCACAATCAATTGTAGAACTTTTCATCACCCCAAAAGAAGTCTTATACCCCATATGCAGTCTACTGTCCATTTCTCATGTTCCCCGGTCCTGGATAACACTCTTTTGATTTACCTATTCAGGATATTTCATGTAAATGAAGTCATATAATATGTGATCTTTTGTGCCTGGCAGCTTTTCCTTAGCATAATGTTTTCAAGGTTCATCCATATTGTAGCTTGTATCAGTATTTCATTCCTTTTTATGGCCAAATAATAACTTCATTGTCTGGATTTAATACATGTTATGTAATCATTAGTTGAAGGACATTGGTTTATTTTCATGTTTATACCTTTTGGCTATTATGAATAAGGCTGCAATGTATACTCTATACAATAGCCTTTCTAAAGGTTTTGTTGTTGTTTGAATCTGAATTAGAATCTCCACAATTATTGGTATATGTTTTAAGTTTCTTTTAAGCGATAATTATCCCTTCTTCACCTCCCTGTTTTCTTCTCTGTCGTTTGTCGAGAAGAATTTCCACGTGGTTGGGATATTGCTGGTTGCTTCCCCCATGGTGTTTCTTACCATCTTCCTCTGTCTTTTTTATTTTTATTCTTGTTTCTTGTTAGTTGGATCTAGAGATTTGATCATTTCAGGGTTTTGTTGGACTGCCACATAGGTGATGGTAATTTATTCTTTCATCAAGAGGTGTACAATGTCTGTTTGGGTCTGTTTCTCTGTTGCTATTAGCTACCAGGGTTTAGAAAACCATAGCTAGGCTGGGCACGGTGGCTCACGCCTATACTCCCAGCACTTTGGGAGGCTGAGGTGGGTGGATCATGAGGTCAAGAGATCGAGACCATCCTGGCCAACATGGTGAAACCCCATCTCTACTGAAAATACAAAAATTAGCCAGGCATGGTGGTGCACACCTGTAGTTCCCGCTACTTGGGAGGCTAAGGCGGGAGAATTGCTTGAACCCAGGAGGCAGAGGTTGCAGTGAGCTGAGTTGACACCACTGCACTGTAGCCTGGTGACAGAGTGAGACTCCGTCTGAAAAAAAAAAAAAAAAAAGAAAATGTACAGCTAATGGTCAGTTGTCTCTGGCTTGTTGTTGTATAACTCATAAACTAATGTTGATTTTTACGTTTTGAAAGTGTTTTTAAAAAAGAATAAAAAAACATAAGCAAAGGAGAATTTGCAACAGCAACTATGTCTAGCCTGAAAAGTCTAACATATTTTCAGTCTCGCCCTTTACAGAAAATGTTTGCTGACTTCTGCACCATTGACTTTTTATTGCCTAGAGCTGTTAGTTCATTAGGGGTTGCAAAATAGTGATAATCTATCATTTTTTCATTTATTTGGTAGAATACTTCTATAAACAGAAACTTTCACCAACAATTTTATTGCCACCAGGAACAGTTTGATGGGGAAAGATGTTAATTTTTTTCCTCTTCCTTTTGAAAAGTTTTCAAGATGATTTGGTTCTATAGCATTTACCAAAGATGACCAATTAATTTTTTTTTGAGATTATTGTAAAGTAATGGAATTCAACAGATTTGACCATTTCAGTTTATTGTTTTATTATCATTATTGATGCTTAAATATCCCGTGGGTCTTCAGAAAGTTCATGGAAAATACATATATGAAAAAACTATGCATGGATTTCAAAATTTCTTTGCATCTAAATAAACTTGTGCTAACTTGTTATAAGATGCCTGAATAGGATCTAGTTTGAGGTGCTGCCAGGGATAAAACATCATTTTGAGAAGTGCCCCTATCAGAGCAATATGAATTCTGCTAAAATTGAAGCAAGAACAAACATCAAATTTATGGTGAAGCTTGGGTGGAAGAGTGGTAAAATATCGATGCTTAACAAAAAGTTTATGGGGACAGTGCCCCCAAAGAAATCAGCAGTTTACAAATAGATAACTCATTTTAAGAAGGTACAAAACAGCGTTGAAGATGAAACCCACAGCAACAGATCATCTACATCCATTTGTAAGGAAAAAATTCATCGTGTTCATGTCCTAATTAACAGCACAAACAATAGCAAACACAATAGATATCTCAGTTGATTTGGCTTACACAATTCTGACTGAAAAGGTGAGCAAACCTTTCACTCGATGGATATCAAAGTCATTGTGCCCAGATCAACTGCAGACAAAAGCAGAACTCTGCGTGGAAATTTTAGACAAGTTTACTCAAGATCCTGAAGCATTTGAACAGTTGCAACGGGAGATGAAATGTGACTTTACCAGTACAATGTTGAAGACAAAGCACAATCAAAGCTTTGGCTACCAAGAGGTGGAAGTGGTGCAGTCAAAGCAAATGCAGACCAGTCAAGAGCAAAGATCATGGCAACAGTTTTTTGGGATGTCCAAGGCGTATTGCTTATTGACTTTTTGGAGGGCCAAAGAATGGTAACATCTGAGAATATGAGAATATTTCTCTGTCAGAAAATATGAGAATGTTTTGAGAAAGCCAAAGTTTTAGCAGAAAAATGCACAGGAAAGCTTCACCACAGAGTCCTCCCCCAGGGCGATACTCCTGGTAATTCTTTTCATCAAACAAGGGCAACTTTGTGAGAGTTTTGATGGGAAATCATTAGACATCCACCTTAAAGTCCCAATTTGGCTTCTTCTGACTTCTTTTTGTTTCCTAATCTTAAAAAATCTTCAAAGGGCACTCATTTTTCTTTACTTAACAATGTAAGGCTGGGTACAGTGGTTACACCTGTAATTCCAGCACTTTGGGAGGCTAAGGTTGGAGGATTGCTTCAGCCCAGGAGTTCATGACTAACCTGGGCAACATGGTGAGACCCTGTCTCAAAAAAAAAAAAAAAAATTAGCTGGGCATGGTAACGTGTGCCTGTGGTCCCAGCTACTCAGGAGGTTGAGGCAGAAGGATCACTTGAGCCCAGGAGGTCAAGGCTGCAGTGAGTTGTGATCATGCCATTTGCACTCTAGCCTGGGTTACAGAGCAAGACCCTGTCTCAAAAAAACAAATAATAATGTAAAAAAGACTGCACTGAGATGACTAAATTCTTAGGACTGAGTTCTTTAGGGATGGACTAAATGGTTGGTATCATTGCTTACAAAAGTGTTCTGACCTTGATGGGGAGCTTGTGTTGAGAAATAAAGTTGATATTTTAAAATTTTATCTTTTAATTTCATTTTTCCACAAACTTTTTGAAGTCCTCTTGTATTTGGCCAGTCAGAGCCCCCCCCCCCCCCCCCCCGCCTTTTTTTTTTTTGAAGACCCAATCTTACTCCCATCACCCAGGCTGGAGTGCAGTGGTGCAGTCTTGGCTCACTGCAACCTCTGCCTCCCAGGTTCAAGCGATTCTGCTGGCTCAGCCTCCCGAGTAGCTGGGATCACAAGTGTGCGCCACCATCCCTGGCTAATTTTTGTATTTTTAGTAGAGACAGGGTTTTACCATTTTGGCCAGGCTGGTCTGGAACTCCTGACCTCAGGTGATCCACCTGCCTCAGCCTCTCAAAATGCTGGGATTACAGGCATGAGCCACTACGCCCAGCCCAGAGCCTCTTTTGAGTCTTTGAGATGACCTTAGTGGTCATTGATAGTTTTATTTTCTGTTATGATGAGATTTTCATATTCATCTCATTTTCTAATCCCACACCTGGAACTAGCCATTTTTTTTTTTTAAGGTTTTTTGAGTGGAAAATGATGTGTAGAGACCAAAACCTGAGTATGGAAAGTGCTCACTGCCACTGGATTGGTCATCATTACTAGGCCTTTTAAGTGAAGTGAGCTAGGAAATACCTGTTTTTTTTTTTTTTTAACAAATGAATTTATATTAGTACTTAAAATTGAAGGCTGGAAGATTGTACTTAATGTTACTGATTTTTACATCTATAGTGTTTTTCTTCTACACCAAGAATGTCATGTTCTCCATGAAATCAGTAAAGTTACTCATTTGCTTTATCCCACAACACACACACACACACACACACACACACACACACACACACACACACACACCCTCAGAATAACAATACAAATGCTAACTGCAATAAAAAGGTCATTAAAACAGCTTAAATTTTTTTTGTGGTTCTTTTGGTCCTTAGAGTATATCCTACTATGTATAGTTAGGTTACTGTATTCTTAAATTATCTTGAACTAGTTCCCTGTGTGATTTTAATGATAGCTGGTGAATTAGGTTTGTCTAATTTCTACTTTCAAGTTTTAGAGATTTTTAAAATCTAATTTTGTTTTTTAATTATGTAAAATGTTTACATAGCCTCAGAATCAAATCTATGAACAAGTTCTGTGAAGAGACTTAGCCTCAATCCCTGTCTCTTTCAGGTTTTTTTGTAAATTTGTTTGAGTTCTTTGTAGGTTCTGGATATTAGCCCTTTGTCTGATGAGTAGATTGTAAAAATTTTCTCCCATTCTGTAGGTTGCCTGTTCACTCTGATGGTAGTTTCTTTTGCTGTGCAGAAGCTCTTTAGTTTAATTAGATCCCATTTGTCCATTTTGGCTTTTGTTGCCATTGCTTTTGGTGTTTTAGACATGAAGTCCTTGCCCATGCCTGTGTCCTGAATGGTATTACCTAGGTTTTCTTCTAGGGTTTTTATGGCTTTAGGTCTAACATTTAAGTCTCTAATCCATCTTGAATTAATTTTCGTATAAGGAGTAAGGAAAGGATCCAGTTTCAGCTTTCTACTTATGGCTAGCCAATTTTCCCAGCACCATTTATTAAATAGGGAATCTTTTCCCCATTTCTTGTTTTTGTCAGGTTAGGCAAAAATCAGATGGCTGTAGATGTGTGGTATTATTTCTGAGGGCTCTGTTCTGTTCCATTGGTCTATATCTCTGTTTTGGTACCAGTACCATGCTGTTTTGGTTACTGTAGCCTTGTAGTATAGTTTGAAGTCAGGTAGTGTGATGCCTCCAGCTTTGTTCTTTTGACTTAGGATTGTCTTGACAGTGCAGGCTCTTTCTTGGTTCCATATGAACTTTAAAGCAGTTTTTTCCAAAAATGTGAAGAAAGTCATTGGTAGCTTGATGAGGATGGCATTGAATCTATAAATTACCTTGGGCAGTACGGCCATTTCACAATATTGATTCTTCCTATCCATGAGCATGGTATGTTCTTCCATTTGTTTGTGTCCTCTTTGATTTCACTGAGCAGTGGTTTGTAGTTCTCCTTGAAGAGGTCCTTCACATCCCTTATAAGTTGGATTCCTAGGTATTTTATTCTCTTTGAAGCAATTGTGAAGGAGAGTTCATTCATGATTTGGCTCTCTGTCTGTTACTGGTGTATAAGAATGCTTGTGATTTTTGCACATTAATTTTGTATCCTGAGACTTTGCTGAAGTTGCTTATCAGCTTGAGATTTTGGGCTGAGATGATGGGGTTTTCTAAGTAGACAATCATGTCATCTGCAAACAGGGATTTTCTAATTGAATACCCTTTGTATTCTTCTTTTCCTAATTGAATACCCTTTATTTCTTTCTCTTGCCTGATTACCCTAGCCAGAACTTCCAACGCTATGTTGAATAGGAGTGGTGAGAGAGGGCATCCCTGTCTTGTGCCAGTTTTCAAAGAGAATGCTTCCAGTTTTTGCCCATTCAATATGATATTGACTGTGGGTTTGTCATAAATAGCTCTTATTATTTTGAGATACATTCCATCAATACCAAATTTATTGAGCGTTTTTAGCATGAAGGGCTGTTGAATTTTGTCAAAGGCCTTTTCTGCATCTGTTGAGATAATCATGTGGTTTTTGTCTTTGGTTCTGTTTATATGCTGGATTACGTTTATTGATTTGCCTATGTTGAACCAGCCTTGCATCCCAAGGATGAAGCCCACTTGATCATGGTGAATAAGCTTTTTGATGTGGTGCTGGATTTGGTTTGCCAGTATTGAGGATTTTTGCATCGATGTTCATCTGGGGTATTGGTCTAAAATTCTCCTTTTTTGTTGTGTCTCTGCCAGGCTTTGGTATCAGGATGATGTTGGCCTCATAAAATGAGTTAGGGAGGATTCCCTCTTTTTTTATTGATTGGAATAGTTTCAGAAGGAATGGTACCAGCTCTTCCTTATACCTCTGGTAGAATTCAGCTGTGAATCCATCTGGTCCTGGACTTTTTTTGGTTGATAGGCTATTAGTTTTTGCCTCAGTTTCAGAGCCTGCTATTGGTCTATTCAGGGCTTCAACTTCTTCCTGGTTTAGTCTCGGGAGAGTGTATGTGTTAAGGAATTTATCCATTTCTTCTAGGTTTTCTAGTTTATTTGCATAGAGGTGTTTATAGTATTTGCTGATGGTAGTTTGTGTTTCTGTGGTATCGGTGGTGATATCCCCTTTATCATTTTTTATTGCATCTATTTGATTCTTCTCTGTTTTCTTCTTTATTAGTCTTGCTAGCAATCTATCAATTTTGTTGATCTTTTCAAAAAACCAACTCCTGGATTCATTGATTTTTTGGAGGGTTTTTTGTGTCTCTATCTCCTTCAGTTCTGCTCTGATCTTAGTTATTTCTTGCCTTCTGCTAGCTTTTGAATGTGTTTGCTCTTGCCACTCTAGTTTTTTTAATTGTGATGTTAGAGTGTCAATTTTAGATCTTTCCTGCTTTCTCTTGTGGGCATTTAGTGCTATAAATTTCCCTCTACACACTGCTTTAAATGTGTCCCAGAGATTCTGGTATGTTGTATCTTTGTTCTCATTGGTTTCAAAGAACATC